>NW_028186258.1:6776875-6855982 GCF_003343005.1 Rhea americana
AAGGAGCAAAAATCATCCAAACAAGAAGACAGACTAAGGTACTGTGGTTGCAGTGAATAAATGAAAGTCATTTGGGGATCCAGAACACATCAGTGTACTTAAAGGAACAGGAAATAAATCTCATTCTCTTGCCAGCCTCATTTTATTTGAGCATTGTGGAGGGCAAAGTTGACAGCTTGTATTCCAAGACTAACGGGGAGATTGTGCTTTTAATGGTGAACGTCCACTGACCAAAAATCACAGCTTAATTGCAATGAGATATGGAACCGAATAAGTTAAATCTGAACGACGGCAGTATTACTCCTAAAACATTTACTGTATGATGTGAGTCACGGGGTGGTTTGGTCTTTGGTCTATGCAGAGTTTGCAGTATTTTCTTCTTGCAGCAGCAGAAGATTCATCAAAATGTATGAGCCTGATGGTTTTTATCAAGTCCAGAGACCCAAGCCTGGCAGCCACATACACCTATCRATTCCACAGGAGGTGAGAAAGCCCCGTGAAAGCACCTCAGCAATTGCGCAGCAATATCCTTTTGAGGAAAATTCTTTCCTGATCTTTACTTTAAAGAAGTGATTTGAGATTAATGTAAAGACCATTTGTCATTTGGGTTATAAGAAATGCTAATGGCTTTACCAGCCTTTTGCATTCTCAACAAATTAAGCTTGTATTCTGAATGTCTCCAGTAAGAGCACTACATAGAAACAGAAAAAGCCTCCTCCAAATGGCAAAGACTAAACTGACTCACTCATCAATTCACTGTTAATTGTCAAAYGTGTTTATTGCACGGAAGAATTGATAACCTGTAATAAGATGTGATGGATTTAGCCAGCTGTGGTTCTACAATTTCAGGCTGGTGTATGTCCAATAGAAATCAAGAAAGTTACACAAGCATATATATATAAAAAAAAGGGCAATAGTGTTGATTCAGCCCTGGGTTATTTTCTTCTCCTGATTATTTTTGTAATAACACGTGTCTGATAAGTGGGTTAAAGAGTGACTGAGGGATATGGAACTGGAAAAGAATTACCATGATTGTTGATATTCCTCCAGTTAATTGGAAATGCAGGCAAGTCATGGAATAATTTAGACTGGCAACATGTTTCATGAGACTTTCCTTCTCGAGTTGAAAAAAAGAGAACATGCTGTCTGTATTAGTAATATATTTAGATAAGTAAATGGAGTTAGAACTAATACTGCCTCCATGAGAATTAAATGGAGACAGAATCCACAGTGGAAAATGTGTCTGCTTCTGACAGGCATTTGTATTAGCCATGGCATCGGAGCAGCTCAGTATAAAATTCATCTGCCAGGAAACCCTGCGTGGAGGTTCCTGCACTTCCCCATCTCTCATGGGATGCCCTTCCCTTTTCAGCTGAAGCTGGGGGCATGTGGCCTCTCATACGTGGCCACTGCCCTAGGACCAAGCCCCAGTGGGTACCAGCAAACCTGGCTAAGCCACGGCAAGCAGCTGAGGAAGACCAGCCTGGAAGGAGCCAGCTCAGACCTTCAGCTACCAAAATCAGAGACATCCCTGCAGGGAAGACTTTCRGCTCCTGACATACCAAGGCCTGAGGACAGTGTGGTGGCACCCTCATCTGGTGATCTTCTCTTTATTTTTCCTCTTTCAGTAGCAAATTTCCTCCTACCAAAATCCTGCCAAAAAGTTAACCACCCAAAATACTGGGAACAGTCACTTGATACTTGCAGCTAACCACATCCTCCCAGATCTTTGTCGTTGCCGACTCAGATTGTGAGCTCGGAGAGACCAGCTCACCCCCGCCCGATGAGGGCTCGGCTTCGGCCAGCGTTCCCAAGGAGCCTTGTGATTTGTGAAAAACTGGTGTGGTATKAAAAACTGGAAGTGTTCTGATGATGCCTGACTAATGAATCCGTAGGGACCAAAACGAGCTAACGAGACATAGCCATGTTGGCCCTACAGAAATCRTACAATGATTAATCATGCAACGAAACAAGTGTACAAAACAACAGTCTTCACATAAGACACGTATGTCTTACTGGTAGATAATTTCTACAGGACACAAGATTACTGAGCTTAATACATCCAACTTCATGAAGGCCTTTGATCTATGCCACACGGGGTAAGATTAGAAAATGCACGAAATGTAGAGTCTTCAAATTTCAGGGAAGCTACTCCTTGATCACAACAAAGATACGAATCAAGGAGATTTCCCTAAGGAAAATGCCAAAGTTCAGAGCTTTGACAGTGCCCTGAATTCCAATTAGGATATGGTGAAGCCCAGTTTGCTCTTGAATTCACCTGCATAAACTGAAATGGGACACAAACACTACAGCAGCTTCCGGCACATTTTCAGCTTGAATTTCATTAATATCCTACTGGGGCTGGGATTATTTTGCTCATGACCAGCGTTCAGATCTGCTCAGGCTTTGTCTGGAAGCTGAAAAACTCTCCTAATGGAGGCATCTTTTACAACCTAATAGAAAAAGAGTGTTCTATTTTTTTTTTTTTTTTGGAAAAACAACCATTAAAATTTAATACATATAGAATTCCATAGTGGAATGTGATTGAGAGCATTAAAAATAACCCAAAAGGAAGCATAAAATTACTTATTCAATTGTACTGTTATTTACAGTAATTTCTATATAGGACTCTATTAAATTTCCATAGCACACTCCATTCCATTTCTACCAATTTCAACAGGATTTTTTCAAAATGGTCAGCTATTTTTTTTTCCAGTTTCAATGAACTAAGAAACAAAAAAGCCTGCTTCTTATCTGGGGTCTGATTACACCAACATCAGGTTTTGCAAAACATAGCACCAGATTTTCAGCTGGTGAAATTCAGCATAAATCTGCTGCCACCACCAAATCCAGGCTCAGAGGCTCCAGCACCTCCTCTGCCTACTGCTCACCCCAGTTCACTTTAACTAGATTATAAATCCATRTGGGACCTGCTTTTGGCTCACATTTACCAGTTATTCAACTTGAAAAGCTATTGTTTTGAATTTTGGTTTATTTTAGTAGCTGTAAAATCAGCTGTGTTAGTTTGTAGCTTATGGGAAGGGTTCCTGATATGTTATTCCCTCTAACATTTTCTTCTGGAGGTGGATGGAAGAGCCAAGGACTGAGGTCACCGGTGCTTTGTGCTCAGCAGCCCAGGGAGGATCTGCAGAGCTTTCCAGCCAACCACTTCCCAGCGACTGCAGCGGGATGCTTCCTCGGTGCCCTGGAAAGCCGCAGCCTATCTTTGTTAAGGATGCTCTTTCCCAAATAGACCCTGCGTTTCAAAAAAATGACACCTTCCGACTCCCCAGGCGCAAAAGCACAACGATTTCCATTACAGAGCTTTGTCCCCCCGTTCCAGGCTGTGCTGGCCCTGCGGAGCTGCTGTCTAGGAGACCGCACAACGGCACCGTGCTGCGCGGAGGGGTCAGGCGCTGCTCAGCTGGTTGCCAAAAAGACTTCTGGGAACAAAGACGCTCCCTGATTTTTCTGCAATGGTAGTAAATCTCAGACAAAAAACCCAGAGGGAGCTGTTGGCACGTATCATGCAGCCATCAAACATGAATCCTACTCAGAGATCAGCCAGCTTCTTGACAGGCAGGAGTTTAGAAACATTTAGCACATGAAAACTGGTAAATATGTATCTACAACATAATACACCTATAACTATACATGCATATGAGAGACTCATGCATATGGAAGCGGGGCTAGGCATATCATTTTCCAAAGCTGAAAATGTGACACCTGGCTTAAGTGCTGAACTGAGAGCAGCCAAACTGGTTGCTTTAAAGATTGTGATAATTTGTTCAACAGCGTAGAGGTGTTTCTACCCACAGCTGTGGTTTTAATAGGGTGGTTCTGGCTAGCTGTGCCTAGATGCAAGTGCATGAARTTGTAGTGAATGACAGTATATTATTTTCAAAACTTTATTCACTAACATACTGCCTGTGTAGGTTGCAAACTTCCCAATATATGAAGGTACCTTCTGGGTACTGAAGTGTAAGCAGATGTTCCTCTGCAATTAACTCTAAAGGATTCACGTTTCTACTGATTTTGCATTTGTAGAGTTCTCTGAATTACTCCCAGAATCCCRACTTTAACTTTGGCTTGAGAGCTCACAGCTGAATGAGGAAATGTTTTCTGCAGCTTTGTTCATTATTTTGCATGTTTTTTGGGGACAGACTGCTTGTCCGCAGCTACTTGGTGAACTCCCAACTGGAGGGGTATTACCTGTGAAATAAAACTCCCTGAGCAAAACATACGCTGGGAATCAAGGAAATTTTGGAGATCTGCTGCCATCCTCRTGCACCTTCAGCAACTGCTCAGTTCATCGCTCAGTGAACGACAGTGTCGGTGCAGCACCGGTCTCCACGGAAGGGACGGGYGCTCAGGGAGCTACGGCAGATGTGTTGCAAGGGAGCCCTGACAGCCAGCATAGCATCTACTTGCTTATTAATCGCTTGATGGACTTCGGTTTTCTCAGGTGAGTTTTCTGMGTGGCACTTACTCGCCTCTAAGCTACGCTGCGTGCAACTTTGCTTGCTCTGCACCCAGCCCTGGCTCCGCCACGGGGAAAGCTGCTTTGCCCTGCACCAACAGACGGGGTTTGCGTGGGGCGTGCGCTCCTCGAGAGACCCGCGAGCTCAGAGCGGCTCCCCGGCAAGGCGGCAGYGCCTCGGCTCACGCACCACCCTTCAAAAGGCAGCTTCTTTATTTCCCAGATGCAGTTTGTGCTTCTATTAGCACTTCCCACTACCTGATTCCCAGCTCGAGCCAAGCACGGGTCACCTAATTTCCCTCAGAGCACAGTTAGAGTTTGCAGTGTGCAAGCACGTCCTCTGCCTCCTGGTGACTCTACTGCACGGACACCTCTCTAGCTACAGCCACACGCTCAGACATGTTTCTGTCTCTGCATCTGTCACTGTTTCTGAAGGAGATACGAAAATGCTTCTGATAAACTCGTTAGCATAAATTAGTGCAGAATGTCATTTGCATGACACTGCTTTAGTGTCAGCCTTGGAARTGCCGTCACTTCGTACAGCAACGTTGTCCGCCTACGCGAATCGCACGCACCCACGCGCTGTCCTGCGCCGAGGCGCACCGGCGGGACTCGATCCCCCCTTTCCTTACGCAAGGAAGATGCCGTTGTCRCACACTGTGTCATGACAGGGACACGTGTCAGCCCTGAAGAAATGCTGTTGGTACCGCTTCAACATYGGGTCTGAGAGGCACCGCGCAGTGCGGTGGAGATGAGCGCGAGCCCYGGGTGGGCCAGTTCAGATGGGAAAGAGGGACCACGATGCTCTGCCTGGGCTAYTGCACTTTGCTTTCTCGACTGTTGCGAACAGGCTCGTTACCTCCTCGCAACGCTGACTCTGTGCTATAGCTGCCTCTAGAGACTCACTTTTACCACCCCCTTACCAGCCCATTCATACAACAACAGACTTTAAAACCCTCAAGGAGTTCCTCCTCTCAACACATAGTAGGAGTTGTGCAGAAAATGCAAGCRATAGCTTGTTTTTTTGATTTTGTGCTCTCCAGAAATGTCCATTCCATCTTGGAAGGAGAAACCAAGTATCCACTGGAAATCTTTCAACTGACTCAAGAGGAGGATCAAATCTCTATAATGTAATAAAGAGGACAAGTGAAAAAGATTCTGTAATCGAGGTGAGGTCCAAATTTCCTCCGTGTCAATGGGAARATTCACTGGATGCTCTTCAAGAGCATATTCTGTGCTGACCAAGTAAGTAATGCACGGGATCAGCAGCCGAGCAGTTTTGGAAAGATTGCACAGTAGGAGAATAAAGGGCTAAACTGATAATCCTATCATGAAAAAATAACTTAATCTGGAGCTACATATGAAAAAAYCAAATCCAAACCATGGCAAATTCAACAAAATTTGTCTCTATTCACTTCTAGTGCTGACAGAGGAGATGGTTGCCTGCTGTTTTGATCGTATACAGTATGCAGTTGTGCCTAATTGCCTCAATCACATCACACTAAGTGCACAGCATTCCTTAGAGGAGACTGTTTCTTACTGAAAGTTTAATCCCTATAAGAGGATTCCTGGCCTATCCCTAGCAGAATCAGAAATCAGAGTTTTCACATTGACCTTAGAAAAAGGAGGAGTTTTGCTAAGATTTGCATCTGTGCCCCAGCTCTGAGGAGGAACTCCTTGCACCAGACTCCTCGGCCTCACTGGATAACTGAGCGAAGCTTTATGGTCTTCCTTTTCACTTTTTCCTCCTTTTTTAAGGAACTTTTCTTTTTGTTTTTTCTTGGAGACTTTTGTCACATCCTTGTGGCCTGTTCATGGCCACATTTGTGAGAATTAAGCCTTTCAGGGGCTGAACTAGAACATGCTCCTCCACACTGACTCCAAGCCTGAAATATCTCACTGCCAGCGGCCAGTCTGCCTGTGGGGCCCGGACAGATGTGGTCTCCCAGGGTCTCAGCCTGTGGCACTGATCTTACATGTTTCCAAGCAATGTATTTTACTATAGTGGATTAAAAACATGTTGATATCAGAGTGCCCACATCCTGGAAGGGGCAGCTCCACTGAGCTTGGCTGCAAGTTTCACTGTTATCTACTAGGACTATAACTGAAAACATAGATACTTATCTAAATCATGCCCACAGGCACACACAGTAAATAAAGAAAATATTATTTAGCTTACCCTTGCTGTTGAAAGCTCGGCTAATTATCCACAGCAAACAGAGAGCAATTTTACAGGAYGGAGGACAACAGCATTGCACCAGCACCAGCTTAGCTCTTGCAGGGCCGTGGAGCCTGCAGGAACCCTGCAGCYGCCCTGCTCTGGAGGTGCCTGAAGGATGCAGAAGGACAGGCAGGTCAGCTCTCCCTGCCTGCTGGTGAACACAAATCAAGCACCCAGGCCATGCCAACCAGTGGGCTTTTTAAACGGCTGGCCTCACTGATGCAAGCTGCCAGGGAATAACAAGTGAAGCTCATCAGCACTTCTGCTGTGAAGTCACTCAGTAGCAAGTAATTGGGAGGGAAGCTCATGACTGGATGGACTGTTTTCATTTGCTTTCACAGGACTCTCCACACCTCCTCTGCTGGGGGATCTGGCTGGTGGTGCCACCTGAGCTGGGAAGCCCCGCTGCCAGTATAGAGGAGCTGGTCAGAAAAATGCACATCAAGCAGGGACATGCCATGAGGCAGCTGCAACAGCAGCCCCTCTGCAGGGCGGAGGTGCAGTGATGACACGGACCCATCCGACCTGGGATGAAAGCGAGCCAGGTGGAGCAGAGGAGGCTCACTGGCCCCCTGCAAAGTCGTGAACCACCTGCGTCAGTGGRAATGACAGGTTTTAAAGACGAAGGCTTGCACAACACAAAAGCAGGAGATTTCTGCCCAGGGTGATGGTACATCATGTCCCGTGAGCCCCGATTATGCTTCTGCAACTTTCAGCCTCTGCTTTGTCTAAAGCTATTTGTGAAGCATCTGCCTGACTGATGAGGCTGTAAGTATTGAGGAAGGGCACATATAACACGGGCCTGAGCTGCTCCAGGGTTAGAAGCCACTCGTCAAAAACAAGCTGAAGGACCACTCAGCTCCGTGCAACAGAAGCAGTTCTTGGAAATGAATGAAGGGAAATGAAGTGTATGCTCAACTGCACGGTACGCAGCAAAGAGGCTGCTGAAGAGGAAAGCGTTTTGCTCTCAGCCCCTGTGACGGCAGCGAGGAAGGTGCCCACGTGCCACGTGGCTCTGTACATGTGGGCTGCTGCTCCCTGCAACAGYGGGGACCGCACCTGGGCTGGTGACACGGTTGTAGGTCTATTGGCGGTGCACAGCCACGTGTAGCTATGCGCAAGCATGGGTTTAAAAGCATGCGAATAGCAACGATGCTATTGAGCTAAAGTGCYAGTGATCGCCCCGTGACCACGCTCCGGGGCAGTACACTGCTGCCCGTCGGCCCTCTTCGGGCAGAGCTTCCAGAGACCTGAGCTGCTCGTACGCCTTTTTCTATTCCCTCTCAGGGTTGCTAAATCTCTCCAATCTCCTGAGCTAATCTGAATTCATTCAAACTATTCTGAAGYCCTGTGACAACTGGAACAAGCCTGGAGTAAACATTTTCTGGGGGAGAAGTCCTTGCCCTTTTGTGCTCTGCTTATACAAGGGACCGTGGCACTTCAGGAAAGTCTGAGGAGCTCTCTGCATGCTGGAGCCACGGGGWATCTTGCTTAGCACATATGTAATTTGTTAATGGGGTAATGTAAGCATGATTGGCTGCAGATGTCGCAGCAGATTTAAGCACTGGGTCTGCATCAGAATTCCTTTAAGGTTGCTAATATAGCAAACTGATTGATTAATTAGCTTACAAACCATCTGACTTCCCGCTTTTGTGGCAGTATCTGTTGGAATATCAAGTCACTTGACAGTGAGTAGAGAAAAAACCATGCAAGATGCCATACATACCAAAGGCAGCAGATTAGTTTTTTGACCAGCCAAATAAACAYTTCATGTCTGATCGAAAAAATCTCTTGTCTGGAGATCACTGCGGTATAATTAAATACAGGGAAAGCAAACAACGCAGCTGCCACCTCCTCRCTGCGCTGATCACAACAAGGGTTTGAGGGCTGGGGGAAGCAAGCCGAACAGGCCAGCTTTGCTGAAGAATTGAGTTTTTGAGTGTGTAGTATGAGAAACCAGAGCCAGATCTTCAGGTATGCTCAGCCTCCCTCTCTTGCTCACTTACAGGGGGGAAAAAAAAAATCACTCAACCCTCCAAACACTTGTTTCAGCTCAGAGACCTCYGGATAAGAGGCAGCACGGTCTAGCAGTGAGAGCACCCAAGGCTCTGGCGGGCTGCTGCTGGGACCRGCAGTTTGCTCTGCCTTCTGCAGAGCAGCGTTTACCGGAGGGCTCCTGACTGCAGGGCAAGCCGGCAGCTTGTTTAAATAAAGGTATTTGCTCAGAGGAAGCTTATTAATTCTCACTCAGTGTCAGCAGCAGCAAAGAAATGACATGACGAAGAAGTTCAAGCACTGGGGAAATACAGTCAACCTATAAACAGGAAGCTAAAAAAAAAAAAAAAAAAAGCAGCCCAAATCCCAAGGCATGTCCTGCCCTTAATCACCACACAGTCAGTTACCCTTGCACTGCTTTATTTCCCTTATTGGAGGCAATTTTATTTGCTTGTCCTCAGCTGAGCCTCTAATCCTCATCAGCAGGTGGACCTGAAGGAGACTAGGCAGGAGCAGCATCTCTGCCAGCAGAACATTTTTAATCCGCAGCTCAGGGCCACGCAAAGCTTCTTGCTTTCTTGCTGTCGCCTTTCAGAGTCGTTCGTCGTGTTTGTGGCGGCTGCGTGTCAGGCTTTAGCTGTGCCCGTAGAAAAGGATATCCCTTAACGCGTGACCGAGCCGGCACTCGCTCCCCGTGCTGCCGCCGCTGCGATGGAGCGAGCCCTGCACCCGGTTTTCGCCTAAGGGAAGGGCTTTTTTGGCTTTGGGTGCTGCAGTGCGAGACAGCGACTGCTCGTGCCCTCTGCTGGCTGCATCACCGTGCCTTCGAGGGATCTGGTGCACTGACCTTTTCTAGGAGCAACTGTGCTCGATCCGGCCCTGTGCAAGGCCCTGGGATTTTAAAAGGGCTGGTTTGCTCCTGAAGGGGAGGGGCAAGCAGGCTGCCAGAGCTCTAGTGGATTTTTTTTTCCTCTCTTTYTCTATTYTATTTTATTTTTCGCAAAGATCCTGTATTAACGGCCTCCTGTCGGACAGGACCGCGTCGAGCGAGCGGAGAGGGGAYGGGCTGGTGCCCAGCGGCGCGCCAGGCATGGGCCGGCGCGGCCCCCSGTGCCTGCCAGCACAGCTGGCTCCCGATGACTTCAGCGGCTGAGAGAGTTCGCTGTGTTTCTCCCTCTTCCCTTTCGGCACAGGAATTGTTACTCACTGCGYACACAATGCCAGGTACGGTTTATTGTGAAACAGGGAATGACACGGAGCGGCTGGGCATGGGAATGCAATTGATTGGAACTCTTGATTTCCTATACGACTTCAAATTATAACAATCCCAGATATTGAGATCTTGGCACTGGGACCGGTTTGGAGGATAATTATGTGCTATGATTTAATTTTCGGGATCTGCAGTTAGTGCCAAATCTCTACGGCTTTCCTGCCTCCCTCGAGAGCACTTGGAGCCGCGGGTTCCTTAACTCCYTCGGTCCCCAGCTAGTTCTGACTTTTTCTCAGTGTCTTCCCCTTTTCCCCGAGTGTTTTGGGAAAGCATCTATCCAAAACTGGAAGAAGTCATGCTCTTCCTTATCATCGTAGCCCATGGGGGAAAAAAAAAAAGAAAAAAAAGAAATTGAGGAGCAACAGAGTTGGCATCTTTTGCCTTTCATGCGGCATCCACTTCTTTAAGTTAATGGTCCTTCAGGTTCAGTAGCTGATGTCTGTGTCAAAGTCCTGAGGATATATCCAAAAACCTCTCCAACTTTATCAGTAAGGACTTAAGAGCCAYTTTCTTTAGTACTTAGTAAAGACCAAATAGGCAGGTAAGGAGAACTACTGTGTCCCAGAGCCAATGTCCCCTGTGAACGAAGCCCTWGGAAAGGGGCTATAAGCATACGTCCCAAAGGAGCCTTTTAGGACAGGAGGTTTCCTTGCTCCACTCACTGGAGCGAGAGGTACAGCGGTAGGTGCGTCGGCGCGACTGGCCTGCATCTGCAACCCGAGCTGTGCCAGCAGCCGTTGCCCTTGCGGGCATCTCCTTCTGCGTCAGTATCTAAACAAGCACAAAACAAACCTGGGACTAAAGCATGCCGGGGATGTTTTTCTCACTGCCATCCCCCAAATCCTCGAAATATGCAGCAAAGGCTCTCACTCATGGAGATGCCTCTGGAGAAATGATAGGTTTTTGTCCTAGCAGAAGGTTCTTTCCCAAAGCCGCGTTTGAGAGGTTCTAATAATGAAGAACCACATTTCAGTTCCCAGCTTACAGTGTCATAGGGCAGCCACAGTCTTGAGATTGCTGAATCTGACTATTTTATGGTGGAACTAATGAGTATTAAAGTCTACAGGAATCAGAAATRTTCTGTTCATGAGCAAAGAAGACTCTTGCAGGCAGGGCGACACGCTAGATAGGGCACGATCCACACGCAGATCATTCAAATGTCCAGAGCAAACAGGTCTGCCCTATTTCTCCAAACAGGCAGGAGGCTAGATCWTGATTTCTAAAATGCAGGCTGTGATTTTGGGCATCTCAGTTTGTGAAGACTCAGCTTCACCTTATCTAAAAATACCCTGTTTCTAAGAGCTGAAGCCCCCTGATGAGCACCTCCACCCCTATGGGAAGTGGCACGTTTCCCTGGGGCACCAGCGTTACCCAGCTCTGTCGGCAATCTCCATCGACACGCCGTGCTCTGGGACACCGCGGTACCGGTATCTGGTTTACAAGAGCACTGCGACAGCGCCTGCCTGTGCAGTCTGGGCTTGCTTGGGTAGATTTATTCTCATTTCCGGATAAAGCAAACCATCCCCTTCGTACTTGCTTTTAGGAAAAAAAAATCAATCAAATACTGAAAGCATGTTAAAATAAACAACACACACCGAAAATCTGTTTTCCCTTGTTTTGCTTAGTAGGAAGTCAGCAGCCTTGATGGGGCTTTGATGTGGGGATACACATTTGATGTCAGTGCTAATGACAGGCAGGCCTCAAAAGGCTTCGAACGAGGGCTTGAGTTCACACAAACACTCCCACGTTCGCATACTTATCCGAAAGGGCATCCAAGAGCTTGGAATTGCCTGAATCTGCAAAACCTGGATCTTGAGATCTTGCAAGAACAGGCGCTTGCAGGACACCTGCTCTGAGCTGCAGCCAGAACAGCCAGTGCACAATTATTATTTTTCCACTTTGGTTCCTGTGCTGGCTGGAGATTAAAACCCAAGGTGTAGATGATATCGAAGAGGCTGGACTTGCAAAGGTTTGATCTGAACTTTGTCAAAACCCAGGTAAGTGTAAAAAGCCCAGGAATCTACAGGAGTTTCTTTTACATGGAACTAGGCATTTCCATGAAAAGACCAGGATTTTAAGACTTCTGATTTATTGAGCAGAGCAGCAGTCACCCCCGGGAATACCCTGGAGTCACCTATCATGCTGCTCAAAGCACTAAGGAAAGGTTTTGCTTGTGCTGAATACCCGTGGCTGCTCAGACCCTAGGATTTACTTCTCTCCTTGCTGTCATCTCTGTGTAGTGTTATCGCCACAGCTTTTAAGGTGGTGTAATTCTCTCAGCACCGCTGAAAACTCTTCTCTGACAGTCGTTGTCCATCTAAAGGCTCTGAAGTCAGGAGGAAACTTTTTTCTGGAGTTTCAGTGCTCCCTTTGCACAGCCCTGTGATTTCCTGCCTCAAGGCACCTGCACCTTACCAATTCAAAAAGGCCATCTTCTCAGAACTCTCCAAAAACACAAACAAGCATTGAGATGTCTTAATATTAGGTAAGAAAGGAATTTTATGCCTGCGTGGTACTATTCATCTTTAAAGTGAAGCTTGAGTACCTGTTTCAGCAGAGCTGGCCTGGAGCTAACTAACCTTTCAGCTCTGTGACTTTGGAAACAACATCCACTTGCACCAAGCTGTTGCTTGACCATAGAGATGGTTTCCGCTGATGCCAGATGGTTTTCATATAGCTCAATATTTTAGTTCTGAAATAATAACATTGCCAATTGTGAATGAATTAGATTGTCTCAGCCCTCACTTTCCCACCAATTACAGTGAATTATGAACAACTCTTGAATAAGAGAATCTCCCTTCTAGTTTTTGGTGCTACAAGATATATTAGCCTTGTGGCCAGCTCTATATTATTTGACTGATTTATAGATCTATAACTTATGGAATTAGAAGTGATCTTTTTTTCAGAGCTTTAGCTCAAAATGGTTTCTTTTTTCTTTGAAAATCACGCGGAAAATGAAGATGATAGATTTTCCCTCCCTCCATATATTTTCAGACCTCTAATAACAATCTCACTTGAAGCTTTCTACTCTGTAAGCTTGCCCTGCGTAAACTCAGAAACATGCCGTCCCAAACACACACTCCATCTACACTCAAACTTTAAATTTTCTAAAATATTGATTGACCAATTTCCCTTAGTAGAAAACTAAGGAACCTCTTAATAAACTTATGCAAACAGTGACTTTTTTCCATTGACTACCAAAACACCAGAATCAGATTTTATACAAAGAATAGTGTATTATTGTGTTATCAGCAGAAATCACCTTGCAGTAACTGCTACAGTGCTGTTGCTAAAACATTTCCCTTGTAAAAGGAGGAGCAAATCAATTTGGGACACAGAAGAAGAGCTGCAGTACTGACCCCTTTTTAGAACTGAACTCACAAAATTCTTAAAGCCAGTGCTGCAGGAACACTGGAGTATTTTAAGACTATTCTTGTGCTACGGCACTGCTGTGTCTAGCCAGAAGTGGAAATGTTGGAGACAAAATGCCTATTGCAATGAAGGCATTGACTTTCCCATCAGTTCTATGGAAACTGTTGGCATCTCCATGGGCGAGYTGGGTTCGAAGGCCTGTTTAGCAGGACAGAGATGCCAGCTCTTCCRCATTTATCTGAACCAAAGGCAGACTCTCAGATTTCTCCAGAACTAATCTGTACTTGGAATTGTTGACAAGATTGAAAAAGAAAAGCCTTGTACTTATTATTCTATTATTCTGGGATTGAAAAAATCCAAGAGATTTTGAGATTTTTAAAATGTTCTTTTTAAAGAAAACAGGTTCTTTGGCKTTCTGTTCTGAAGGCTGCTAATCTAGTGGAGAAGATGTCTGTGAGGAATTCTGCTGCTGTTGGGCTGGAATTCAGTTAGATTTTAAGTTATTTTTTCTGGTAATAGCTAATAAAATGAAAACCTGACAGTAAAGATACCTCTCCCTGGCCCACCTGCAAGTGATGTCATGGAATTTCTCTGTTCCCAATGTGTTGCCCAGCCAAATGTCTCGTTAGAAAAGGGGAGAGGAAGGTATTTGTTGTGAAATAACAAAAGGAGAATATTTAATAGGTCAGACTTGCAAAAATGCCTCCAGACAAGCCAGGCCAATTGGGGTCAGTTAAGTCTCCCAGGGCACAAGGAATTAGTAATATTTTCCATGGGCTAAGTACAAGAAGGAAACTTTTCTCTGGGTGTTGCTCCAATACCTGTGTTGCCTGCAATCATTTTTTTTGAAATCCTGGTATGAAACAGCATCTGCTGTTGGAATCTTTCRAACTGAGTTATGAAAGATCAGTGGCACTTTGCCACTCTTTATTCTGTTTTCTGGATCACATCTTCTTTGACCCCAAAGTCATCCCTTTGCTCCACCTGCCCTTGCCCTGCCTGCTGTCCTGGTGCTTGCTGTTCACGTGGTGTTATGATCTGGAGGACAGGGACAYTATGAAAAAAACCTCACCTTGCTGGCTCCCAACAGGCACTCGGGCACTCTGCGTTGTCCACCCCGCGTTTGCGGWAGCTGCCGTTGTGCTCAGCAGTGGTGGGTGATCAGCATGGGTCTGTTGTGAGTGGTGACGCTACCTCTTCCACATATATTACACATTGTGCCTGACCCCAGAGGTGCCTCTGGAGAGGGGTGGCCTGGGCTYAGCAGTCGGAGAGTGCTGGAGAGGCCAAGGATGTCACCCTCTAAGGCACAGGGCTCTGCTGGTTTGAGGGTCAGCACATGCTGAAGAGATCTGCGCCACTCAGACCTTGTGGCTCACCTAAAGCCCTCTGAAGAGACTCTCCTCTTTGGGCAGATTCAGGTCCTGTWTTTGCTAGTGGCTGAGATTTAGGTTATCTGCTGTAACTGGGATGGGAGCTGTGGATCTAGTCTACCCTCAGCTCCATCACATAACCCAAGAGCCAAAGCTAGGCACTTCCAGGGGGCCATTCATCCCACCTCCAGCAGGCAGGTATGTTGGGACAGGTGACAACACCATTTGGAGATGTCCAGCTCTCTGCATGGCCCATGGGCTTGGTTTAGGGGCACGAGGCCTGCCTGAGGATCTCACACAGATGCTGGGCACAGACATTTGCTCCTGCCAAGCTCCTGCCGTGCATGTCCTGCAGGCAMGCAGCTAAGACAGCGTTCCTAAGCYGTGCTGACCATCACTTGCGCATAAAGCAAAGGAATGGCATGGCTGGGAGAGGGACTGCGGGATGCGGTGGGAGTCACCTCGCTGAGGAGTCCTGCAAGGAGCCCATCCTTGACGGCACCATCACCTCTAAGGCTACATATTATTATTAACGGGGTCCCAGAGCCTGTGATGACTTCTGGCCGAATGCCACCGAGCCACTTTGTGTCTCCCRACCTCACATTCTCTTGCCATCTGCAGGCGATTATTTCCAAGCTCAAAGTCCACCGGCTTCTGAGCAGCTCTGGCCAGTTCTCCCAGYAGGCTCATTCGATGCGGTGTGCGCYGGGGAGGACGGGGGAGCGGTGGTATTATTCATCTCAGAAGTGAAAGGTGCTCGACTCTGGTTTGTTTTAATGGCGCAGTAACCACAGGCTAATATTATTAAGTGGTCCTCCGCCGCGTGCCAAAAATCCAGTCCTGTCGTGAGAGGAAAAAAAGAATAAAGCACTTGCGAATCCAATATCTTTGGTGCTAATTTTAGGCATGCGTGCTGGCACGGGGAGCTTGTTTCATCCACTCGAATCTGGTGCAGTGCCACAGAGTCAGATTTACAGACTATTAGTGTCTCAAATAGCACTCCATGTGCAGGAAGGGAGGGGAAAAACACTGGGTGCCTCGTCTTTGCGGGGTTTGAGCTGAGTTATCCAAACAAAGTTACAGGTTGGCTCATAAAAGTCTTAGTGATAGATTTAAATGAATTAATTTTTCTATGATTTTCATTCTGTTTTTTCTCCCTCTTCCCCTTCATCCCCTCTAGCTATTACATGGAATTACAGGAAATCTTCGTGTATCACATCTTCAAAGAGATGCATTGAAAAGCAATAGCAAAGATATCCATTTCTTCCTACTTTGTTATTTGTCTTGGCTCAGAACATGGGGCGATGCTGCGCTTTCCTCACCGCGCCCCCGAGCTGTGCCCAGGTCCCCTACCCATCCCTGAAGTCCCCTCTCCTCCCGGGGCACAGCGACACGGGCTGGCAACCCTGCGACCGCCGCGTGGTGCCTTCTTGGCCCGGGCAATRGCTCTTCGTAGCTACGTGAGACACCGGCAGTGAGCAGCCAGAATACGGTCCTTCCTGCTTTTCTGCAGTGTTGAAGGAACGTAAATAKGACTCCCATAAAGCTGCGTGTTTGCTTGGACCCCATGGAGCAAAGCAGCTCCAGCGGCTGGAGCTCGGCGCAGTGGCACCGGTGGCCGAGCATGCCTGGGACCCACCACCACGAGAGCCCCTTCCCCGGGGTCATGTCCAGCGAATCCCTCCCATTTCCAGTGACATTCTTCACTGTACAGCTTGCTCTCTACTTGCTATAGCTACTTTGGATTTAATTACATTTCCAGCATGTCACAAGTACTTAATTGTGAATAGCTAAACATTTAAGACACAGGAATATCTCTCCAAATAAACACATGTACGGATGATACAGAGCTACTGTATTCACTCCAAAAGCTCCATTAGTACCTTTTATATATATATTCCTTGATTATTGAAAGAAAGCATAAAACTAGATTAAGAGGGAAAGGAAATCAAGAGGTGAAATGGTGGACGTAGCTGGATTAAAAGAGAGAGAGAGAGAAAGAAAAACACGGCTGGTTTGGTAGCCTTCAATGAAAGAAATTTGCGTTTTAAATGGAAAAAAAAATGTTTCCAGTGAAACTTGGGCAGAAAGTCAGAATCAAATAGATATAATTTGAGACACAGCCCATATGAGGGCTTGCATTACTGAACTACTTTCTTCTAAATGATCCTTCTTTTAATTTTACATAATGTCCCCAAAACCTCTTAAATAAATACATACTGTTTGGAGTTAAGTAGCTGTAAATACTATTTTTTTTTTTTTACAACAGGCAAGTCAAATGATAATGGCTTTATCTAAGAAACACAATATAAGTTTACATGCAAAGGAGGTATTCYTGCTCACATGAAGAGTAAAAAAGGTGTAAACTAGAGTGACTTTCCAGACCCTTGCACAGAGGTGTATAAGGGATAAACTGGATTTAAACAAAATCAGGTWCGAATTCCTCATCTGTACGGAGGAATTTGGGGATGTGCACAGGTATGTTGCCACTAGTTAAACCACAACGCTGACCTCCTTGCAAACCTCYGTCTTTTCACCATGGTATAAATTGAATTTAAGGCCACTGATATCACTGTTCCAAAATCCGCTCAGTCCTTTGAGTAAATACAACCCCAGTGTCTTGAGCACTTTTGTTAAGTCCCTGCTAGAAAATAATAAAACACTTGTTTGATGAACCTTTACCTTTCATATACAGACACATCCCTGACGTGAAACTGCAGCAGTGACAAGGGGGGTAAAGTATAGGAAATCAGACTGAAAAATCTGACTTAATTAAATAGCAGATTTAGATGTTTTTCTGGTCTGTAGATGTAGCCTGAGTTGTGAGGAAGTGATGTTGGTCATCTCTTGCTATCACCAACACAACTGCTGCTGTCATTGAGTGAAACAGTCCAGGTAGCCCTGAACCCCATATGGGCCCAGCAGAAGAAGTGGCCACTGCTTGGCTCTGGCTGTGTTGCATGGTTCTTGCTTCTCCAGTGAAGGTAGGATGATGGACCTGGGCAATGCTAAGACGAATTTTGGAAAACAGTCCCCTCTCAGGACACTGCCTGGGTGATGACAAAAACCAAAGCTCTGCCCAAGTCGCCAAAGGGACCTGCAGCGTCCCCAAAGCCAGCAGTGACCAGGAGACATGAAGCTCCTTATACTTCATGGAGGGAGGCTTAGCTCTGCTGACATCTCTGCTAATGCCCCTTTTCGCCTGCTTGAAGAACATTAACTGTAAAGAGGGGGAAAAGGACTTTGACATGGGGCTAATGCATTGTGTGTTGCATTTTTTCTCTCCTCAGCTGTTTCCTGCCAGTCAAAAAATATAAACAGACTTTCACTGAATTGGGCTGTTATGGAAATAATTTGATGTTTATTTAGTCTCGTATTCTGAGAATTTGTGAACTGTAACAGCAACACAAACAACAACAGGAAAAACGGTGCTAATAACAACTTAACCCCTTGCAGGAATGCAGCCAGTGTGGGAGCGAGCTGTGACCCTGCTCTGGAGCAGGGAATTCAACCTTTCCCACTGGAACCCGCCAAGGGAATTTGGGGAGACAAACTGAAATCATGCAGTGAGGACCCTGCCCAGGGCACTCTTTAGTCCAGCCGATACGAATGCCAAAATCCCTTGCATATCCTGCATATGCCAAAATCCCTTGCATATCCTGCATATACAACATTTCAGTTGTATTTTCTTAGGAAATCAGGTTTAAGTCTCCAGGTGTTGGGTGGGCTCATGCATGTATGCACAGATTTCTTATCCCTGCTTGCAAAAACCTGGATCGGGGGAGCTTCCCAGCTCCTCTCCRTGCCTCGCGATGCTCCTGCTTGGAGGCTGCACCATTGCTGGGTGTCAAAAGCTCAGCTCAGGCAGTTTCAGCATTAATCACCATATGGTTGTAAGAAAAGAAAAGGAAGYGTGGAAATATAAAGAGAGGTGGTTTGGATTATCCATTGCAACCGGTTGGTTTTTTCATTGACTTAGCTGGAAATGAATCTAGGCCATCAGCAAACATTGCGGGCAGCCCCGTACAGCACTGTACGTTTTTAGGTACCCGGCCTTCCCTCAGGATACAGCACRAGTGCCGACCGCTTGATGAGTCTTACCGTCTTTAATACAATCACCAGAAATGAATGAATCCTGGTTCCAAGCCAAATGGAAATTTTAAATTAGGTAGAGCATATAGTGCTGGTTGAGGTGTGCTGGAAGYGCAGACATGTGGCAATGAAACGCTGTCCGTCCGCGGATGCTAACCTTGCTATGGTTTGTTTGTTTTGCAACACCTTCTTAGCCCTGTATGGTTACAATTAGTTTGACTTTTTTTTTAACCTAAAAAAGAGTAAAGTGAGAAAACAGAGGGAAAAAAAAAAGATATTTAAATCGACTGTCATTTCTGGCAAGGCTGAGTATCCCAACAAGGTATTTGTTTATTATCAGGTATTTCCTCAGGATCAAATCCAGAGGAGAGAAGTCTGGTGCGAGTTAAAGTCTGCTTAAAATCCTTCTTGAAAAGAGATTTATGCTAGGAAATTACCTAACCCTAGGCGAACGGCTGAGTCAGAGGCAGCGCGGCGCGGCCCGCGCGTTGTTGCTTGCAGCCGGCATTTTTTTTTTTTTTTTTTTTTTAAGCTGCTCCAAGGGCGCCCGGTGAGAACAGCGGCAGCGCGGCGCTCACACCGCTCCGCAGAGCTCCCACTAGTTTCCACGGGAATGAGCCGGCCGGAGGAGCGTGCTGGCCCCTGCGCCAGCGCCCGGGGTGCCACCCCTGCACCTGGCCCCCTGCCCGTCCTGCCCCTCCAGCGGGGCGGTGGGGAGACTTCCACCTCCCCATGGTGACTTCTCCATGGTTGACCACCCTGGTGATGCCCCATCAGCTGGTCTCCACCGCTTGCCGGCCATGGGGGGGCTGGACCCGCATCACGGGCTTGCGGCATGGGACTGCCACTCTGGCTTTTGCAAAAAATGTCCCTGTGYGCTTAATCCCCCCCGTTCAAGGGACACTCAGTCCCCACGGGCAGGATGAGCAAAGACAACGCATGGTACCAGGGTTGATACGAGGCTCTTGTAGKCAAAACATCAGCCAAGTAGGTTGTCTCGCTAATTTTTTCAAGGTCGCCACTAAAATCTCTGGCAGGACTACACTCCAGCTGGGAAATTTTACCGTRCTTACAGAAAACAAGGAGTATATTTTATTCTGGTGCCCGACCCATTGCTGTTTGTGTTGGTTTAACTTCACTGACCCCAAAATCGAGAACGAGAGTAACACGCTGTTGAACTGGATCCTGATACGGGTATGAATCATGTGTGTAATACAGTAAATTACTGAGAAACAAACATTCAGCAGGTCTTCTGTATGGAAACTATTTCTTCTTTCATCTCCATCGATCATTGACGTATCTGCTGACAGAACGTGGTTATGCCTCCAGCCTGTGATCAGTTTGAAATGTCTCAGAAATATGTCTCCATGCAGTTAAGGTTTTCCGCTGCTAAGAAATATCTTAATGCTAAAGGTTTGTTTACAAGGGGTGGCTGTTTCCACTTGCTGGAGCATTAAAAAAGTTGTTTTTTCCAACCACTAAGTAGATCTAAACATTAAGCGTTTCTTAAGTTGGTTTTCCAGCTCCTGGACTGCTATAAACATTAACTTCCATTGGTTCGGAACAAAACAAAACAAAAACATTGCTGCTTTCACTTAGCCTCTCCTAAGGTAAAAAAATAATATTTTTAAGGAGGCTTTGTTTTTGAAAGGCTCCTTGTGCACCCTGCTCGCCGCGCTCCCGCTCCGCCGTACCTGCCCGGCCGCGGACGGGAAGCCGGGAACCGGCCGGTCCCTCGCCGCGGGCTGCGGCCGAGGGAAGCGTGACTCACGTTGCCTTCCCCTGCACGTGGGAGAGCAACGGAGAGGCAGGAATTAGCTGAAGATCTGCTCGGGGCGGTGCACGCGCCGGCTGCAAAAGCCATGTCGCTTAAACGCTGCTCTCGGCCGGACCTGACCCTGCGACCGGTTTGTCCGCAGTGTTTGCATCGCTTGACAGGCGACAAAAATGCGTTTGCAAGGCAAACGTGGTCGGGGCACAGGCACTTCTGCATGGAGCCACAACCGTTCAGTGCCCTCCCAGGCCCGGGCTCCTTTCCGGRGGCTCCAAGCCACGTTACGAACCACACCAGGGTTCGCATTAGTCCTTCCTCTCTCCTCTTCTTCCTCCTCCACGGGATTATTCAGTGGCTAAGGCGTGGGAAGCCACGGAGAGATTGGTGCCCACCTTGCTAAGCCCATTTATCCAATGCATGCCTAAGCACATTCAAAAATGTATTAACACTCCATACATCACCCTAGATTTTCAAACATCCCCAGCAATGGTGATTTTCAAAATTTCTAATTCCCCCTCTCAAGAGAGATGGAAAAAAAACCCCTCTTTTTTTGGAAGGTRGGAGATCAGGACTCTGGAAACATCTGGCTCCTCAGTAGACTTTACAATGGTCTGTGCACTGTGACAACCAAAATTAGTGATTTCTTTTTGAAAATACAGGCTGCCGTATCATTACGCATTTCCAATTAGATCACTGGAAATGAATGATCAATAGTAAAATAATTGCTGTTTTTGGAATGGAAAACACTGTGCCTGGAAAACACTACTGTAATATAAAAACATAGCTTTAATCAGCTGCAAGTAATGCCACTAACCACTGTAGTAGCAGAACACACCCACTGGTACTACAAAAAAGACTCTTATTCAGACACAATTTTTATTTATTACAGTTTTTTCCCTATCTCTGTGAAATTAAGGCACTTCTGGTGTTGGGGGGGAATTAATTCATGACTTGATGGCCCTGAACCTGCAGTGAACATGGTGTAGGCTGGGATTCACTGCGCATTCAGTACCTGAACGATTAAATTCAAGCCCAGCCAGATGGGCTGCTAGGTGCTTAGAGATGCCTTTCACCGCCCAGGAAGCCAGAGGCGCTTTCTGATGGCCTCACCAGGGCTTGGGCTACAGGACATTGGCCAGCAGGAATCAGTCATGTTCCCACACTTCCCACTCACGTGTGTTCTGCTGGATGGTCTAGTAGCGCCCAGATCCCACGTTAGCCGCTCCTGCACGGTGGCCGTATTCCTCACGACTTCACATTTTCTCCCTTCTGCTGCATCCTCATATCCCCTGC
Organism: Rhea americana; assembly: GCF_003343005.1. Lineage (NCBI taxonomy): Eukaryota > Metazoa > Chordata > Aves > Rheiformes > Rheidae > Rhea > Rhea americana. Next base: position 6,798,746 of record NW_028186258.1, read on the forward strand.
AGAAACACTCAGGAGTTGGAAGCTGTTAATAAATTGATCTCCTTAAAATGAGAGAGGGAATGTGTCTGGGGTGGCCTCCACATCCAGATGTGTATCTCGCTTCAACATTTTTTGCTCTAAATGTGTTATACTTACTACAAATGGCACATATCRGAGTATCAGAAAGGTCCGAGGTATTTTGGGGATGACTCAGAAGTGGAATCTCACTGCTGCCATCTCTACTATCCTTCTTTACACCGAGAAAGGAGAGATGGTCACAAACTGCAAAATGCATGGTGTGGTTGAAATTTCAAAATTATGTGATTTTTAAMTGGAAATCTGAAAGCAAAAACATGTTTTGCTTCTCAGCTGTTGTTATTTTAAAAGGTGCTTTTAGTGAAGAATTTGCATGGAACTTTTCTTAATTAAAAGAAAAGCTACTTATATCTCCAACATCTTTCAAGTGGAAATTGTAGCTACTCACTAATGTTAGCCAAAAATGTAGAAGCATTCACTATGATTAAGCAATAAGTATCTGTCATTCTTCTCTGCAGTCACTACTCCATTTCCCTTATTATGTTGTTCATTTAAATGTGACCACAACATTCAAGTTTCCTATCATCAGAGTTTATTCTSGTCTTTCTCATTTCCCTCCCATAACCTAGCAAACTTAGTTTATTTTGTAACTCTCAGGCCATTCAGAAGCACTGTAGGAAACACCCCACAACAAATCATGCAAATGGGAAATAGACAATGAGAAGAATTCAACAGTGTTAAAAAAGCCTTTTCCTTTAGTATTTTTTCCTGATATAAGTCAGCCCAAAATAGACAGCAAATCGCTGCACTGCTTTAGCTACATGTGCATACACAGCTCTGCTGGACATGGGAGGAGGACAGCACGCAGCAGAAGACCAGCAGAACTTCTCTCTGGAGGAGACTGGAGCCCTTGTGCGGATCAGGGGCGCGAGCCGGGAGCAGGGAACGTAGCGCCGACAGCCCGAGCCACGGGCACGTCGGGCGGACGACGCCAGTTCCCTTCCCGGGAGCAGCGAGAGCAGGGCTGGCAGCGCTCACGTAGCCTTGGCAGGGTCCCTCTCCGCGGGAGGCATCTCCAGGCTCCGGCAAGGACGCGAGCACGGCTGCTCTTCGGCTCGGAGACGGAGAGCACAATGCGCAGAAGCTAGCGAAAGTTTATCACCGGTCCCTGCGACAGGGATGGTCGAGGGGACGACACATCTTCATGCACCAAGCAGGATCCAGAGACTTACAAACAGCACACGTTAGAAACGGGAACAGGATATGTTTTTCCCATGGTTCGGGAACAATGTGAATACTTTCTCACACGCTGTTGGTGAAATATTTTGGCACACCTGTGCATTTTGAGAGGTCTATTATACTCCAAGGTCTCCTAGTCAGCTGTCAAGGACTCTTTTCCTCTCTAAGAACATGGATTGATTATGTGGAAATACGATTTGGTTTTGTATTTGTACTGGATCACAGATCAGAAGGAAGTTACAGTACGTACTGGCTCYCAAACAGAGCTTTCTGCTCTGTGGCTCAGGAGCGAAAGGCAAGCAAGGGCAATTCTGAGATGTTTACACAGCTCCCTTTTTCATTTGTGATGATACTGAATAGGGAAAAATTGTTTACATGCTACAGAGGATGTTTTAGCAGTGTTACTTCCTACAGAAATGTCCTCGAGCTTCGAGTGTTGGCAAGGAATGACATTTCCTCCTATCTTTTACTGGTCCTGCGTGTCTCAGGAGAAACGACAGACATTGTTACTCTGCAGTGCTTTTGATCTGATCATCAGCTCCACCAGGTCTAAACAAATCATCGTTGCTTCACGGCGTCTGTGYCTTATTATTGCAGATGACACAACTTCGGACCGAGGGAGCGACGCTCTGCATAGCGCAGCGGCAGCCCTGAACCGGCGCGCGGGACTTCGGCCGTCTCCCGCTGCCGCGGTGCCATCGCTCAGCATCAGTTGCCTTTTGGTGCTTCTCTTGGAAGGGCAACTTCACCCTGTTTAGACCCAAACCCTCGATCTGGTTAAGGCCCCTTAGCAGATCCGTAGGGATCAGGGGACGAGGACAGCACGGAGCTCTTCTGCTGCTTTAGGGAGGGTTGAGCTGGAGCTTCCTTGTGTCCAGATGGGTCCTTGGCTGCCTCAGCCCTGGCCAGAGGGAAGTGAAGAGCCCTGAGGGTACAAACTTAGACACCAGCTTATTCAAGCAYTGCTATTTGGGTCAAATTTTCAAGTATGCTGAGCTCCAGCAGCTCCTGACATATCAGTGCATTTGTCTCGTGTAACTATGATAGCAAAACCCTGTGAAAGAGAGTGACTCCGGAGGTGCTTTTGAAGCTGTAAAACACAGGATGGCTGCAGGAAATCAAATGGTCACAGGTTTCCATCCCTATGAAATAGTTAAACAGGGCACAAAAAGCCAGAGAATTGCAACATTTTCCTCATAAATGTTCTTTAACAATGTTTTCAGTGACCATTTGGCACAGAAATACAATTTCCATCAAAACCTGTTGAGGGATAGGAATGGTTTTTCTCCATTCTCTCCACAACTGGGAAGAATAATTTGTCCCTGCAAAAACTATAAGAAACTTTCCAGATTACAAATCAATCTAAAATCAATATCTGGACACACATATGCAGGCACATGCACACAYATATATACCCACGCACTAATCAAGCACTACTTCCCTTAGTGAACTCAGCTGCTCATGAGAAGTGCAGACCATGCCATGCTGCAGCCTTTAAAGGGAGTCAGAAGAAGTAAAATGAAAAAACACATGAGGCAGCATCACGCACAGCAGACCGAGCTACCTGTATTTTATAACATCCACTCTGTGTCCAATTTCATCAGCTTGGCAAACGCTCTCTCGGTGGAAATAATTGAGGCCTGAAAGTCAAAAGCAATGGAGGAAATATCTAAGCTATGAAACGTCAGGTTGCTTTCCAAAACGGTTCCAATCTCCAACCACATCAAGAAGGGTGTCTGAAAAGGCAATCAGGCCTTCGGTCAATTAAATATCTTTTTCACTTCTTCTTTTGCTTGGGAACGCAGTGGCGAAGGAATTCTCAGCACCATGGTGTGGTTATCCTCTACGACCCTGCAAACCTTGTTTTTCAGCTGCAGGTTCATTTTATTTTTCTCCCATGTTAYATAAAGCATAATTCAGATTATTCTAAGCAAGCAATTTAGGATTTTCTTGTTTTCATTTTATTTTTGCTTTGGGAGGCTGAAAACATCAACACTTACAAACTGAAGCCAAGGAAGCAAAACCTGTGCTAAAAGTAAATACTCATTCTCCAATTAACTCCTACTAAAAACATATTTCAACTGACCCAAGAGCATAGTGATAGTCTTTTGCATGCTGAAATGAATTTTGTATGAATATCACTCACATTTATTGCCTAGCAAAACTTTAAATAGAGTGGTTAAGACTCAAAGAATAGCTAGTGAATGCAAACTGTGAGATGTCACTGGAAGGTGTCTAATAGTCTAGATCCCAAAGATCATAATTACTTGCTTTTAAAACCCTCAGCACTTCTTGTGGTCAGCTCTTCCATACGGTGATAGCTATTCAGGGCTGCGGATGCAGTAACTGAGCAGCAAGTCTTCCTGCATCCTACGAAAACTTTTAAACTCCATGGAACAGGGCAAAGCGAATGTATTTTTATACTTAAGGGGGGGGAAGTCAGCTTTATTTTCCTAGGAGAATTTAACTATATTAGTTTACATCCTGTGGTATGAATAAATAAACAATCCCTAACCAATTTCAGGCTTGCCGCTGTTTTGGCTGGCAGAGCCTTTGCTAGACTAACCCTGTGCCTCCAAGCTCCCTTTTTCTTCTCTCATTTGCTTCCATGCTGCTGGGCCTCCCTCCTTCCTCTACTCCCTCTTTGCTGATCACTTTTCCTCTGTGTTTTCCAGTTTTCTGTTGCCGTTCTTGTCAGAGACGCTGTCCTTTCCACATCAGCGCGCTCTACACCATCACCCTCTATTGCTACCCTGTGTGTCCTACCCGCTCCATAAGCCAGGCGGTCCCCATGGAGTAAATATGGGCTGGGGATAAATAACGACGTCCAGAATGAATCCGCGGTGTCCTACCGGCCGGTGCTGGGTTCCAGTGCTGCAGTCTCTGCAGGGACCAGCCCTCGGCCCTTGCTGGCGTGCCGTGGCTGGCAAAGGCCCTCTCTGCACCAGGTCTCTGCAGCGCGCTGCATTTCTAGAGCTCTCTGTTCTTAAAGACAGGAGAAAAAGAGGTACTAAAATAGCAGACTGCAAGGTGATTGAAAGCTTAAATATTTTTTAAAGAACTCTGAGTAACAGTAGGTGTGCCTTCTGATGCAAAAATGGCATACTTTCACGCTGAAATCAAATAGGCCTGGGGGAAGCACGGCTCATCTTTTCTTTGCCAAAGTAGACTGATCGTATGGTAACAGCTGGAATTTTTACAGTTTTCTTTTATAAAATATTACATCTGCCAATCTGCCACCTCTTTCATCRAGAAATACGGAGATATTAAAGGGAGGGTTGCAGGGAGTCCTGGGTACGGTGAGGGTGATGAGGTTTAACCAAGCCACAGACTGGTGGAGACCCCGGGATATGCAGGCAGCAAATACCGATCCCGGCAGCAGGCTCAGGGACTAGCTCACCAGAAGTGGTGGTAGCCCCGCAGGATTAAAATCGGGAAGAATGGCCGTTTTGCTGCTTGTTGAGGAAGCAGGGGTATAGCAGGGAAACGCGAAGGCTGCTTAGCTTAGAGCTGCAAAGTGCTTTGCCTGGGCTGGGTTTCTTGGGGCAGCTGGGTTACAGCAGCTCATGCAGGTGCCTCAACAGCCTGGAGGCACCTACATTTTTTTTTCTTTGGCACTAACTGCTTGGGGAACCTAAGGAGTTGATGCTCTTAATGTATCTGCCTGATTTATCTGCCCCCCGCCCACAGCCACGTTGCTCCTGCAGGGGAATCTCCATGTGCTCCATGTGCACCCTGCTCCACCACCATGGGTTTCCTACYGCTGCTTCCCTTCCCCACTGCTTCCGACTCTTCCCAACGCCACGCATTACTTAAGCCTCCACAGGGGCCTCAGCGTGAGGGAGGTATTAGCAGCSCTTCTCCTACATGTTGGGACCTGATGCAAAAAGGTGGAAAATACCCTTGTGAAAGGCCCACCAAGAGGCAACATTGGTGGCGGGCAAGGAACGCAGGATGCTTTCAGGGCTGTTTGCTCGGCACAGAGCCGTACAGAGACCTCCGTGCAAGACCGACCTGCGCAGCTCCGGGAAGAGCATGTGTCCATCAGCTTCCAGGTAAACCGGAGCTAAGGAGACATGCTAGGAGGCAGAGTTTGCTGGCTTACCCCCACGGCACTAAGGAGGCTATGATCCCTTTGGACAGGAGCTGGTGTCCCCACAAAGCACGGGGCTGACCACTGGCATGTGCCTCATCGCTACAGGGGTCCTCTGCTCTAGCAGCGTGTGCTCCTGTTCATCCTGCACAACACATGACGGTGCCTACAGCCTTCGCCGTTGCAAATATCAGAGAATAAAACTGTGTTTTCAAACTTCCTGCAAGGACTACACATAGCAGAATAAAACGAAGCCTCCAGAAGATCTCCAGAGTACATTGCCTGCTTAGCTGGGGGCTCGGGGGAAGCCAGCCCCTCCGTTAGCACTCGCAGGCCCAGCTGCAGGTCCTTCCTGTTTCACTCAGGACTGTGTCTGTATCTTCATTAATGTGATTTATTTCAGCAGAGAGACCTGCCTTTCTGGGTAAGAGTCCAGTGGGAGGGACTGACGGACAGCCTGCTCGGGAGGCACGTGGGCCAATAAACCCCAGGGCCATCTGTTATTAACAGGGATCAGGTAAAAGAGGGACACAGGGGTCTCTGGGAGGAAATTGGTATCATTTATTAAATATCTGACACCCTGCTCTAAAGATATATATATATATATATATATATATTTATCTCCCCATATATATGCCGATATAATGGCTTTTGCAGGATACAGAAAGTGATGTTGTTCCAGTTGTCTGAGCTGGCGGCTTCAGTTCGTGGCCATGTGGTTGGCTGTGAACTTGACTAATAAAAATGGAGCGAACCCTTTTTCTTTTTCTGTCCTTCCTGACCCTCGTCAGTGCCATAAATGCCTGTAYGTAGCGCAGGGTTTATAAATAGCACAGTAGCGTCCACCGACAGCAGCCTGGTGTTAAGTCTGACCGGCAGGAGCTAGACTGCAGTACTGGGGAGCTGGAGCGGCTGGGAGAGGGATATGCAGCCAATAAAGATTTGTGGGGCTAGAGTCATTCGGAAAGCTCAACGCTAAGCAAAACTGTGCAAAAAAATAGCAGTGTGCCACGGGACATGGTTCTGAAATGGAAACACCTTAAGCCAATATTGCCCCTCTGAGATAGCACTGAAATTCCGTATAAATTTATGGTGTAGCTGACAGCGGGCTTGACTACCTCGATGTGTCTGGATGTCTGGCCCAATCCGATAMTAACACGAAAGAGCATTTTTGCACATATCCTTTGCTGATCCTGAGACTCGGCCCTGGGTTGCTTTGGAAGTTGTTTTGTTCAATGATCACCTACAAATTGTCGGCTTCTCAAATGGATTTGTTATTCAGAATTATTCCTAAGTTTTCTCAGTAATTGCTCATGGTATGCAAGATCTTTGCAATTTAAACGCTATTCATTAGTTATTCGGTTCATGTGGTAATATTCTGGTTCCGCTATTGGATAGCCTGTTACCAGCTTTCTGAAGTACCCAAAAATCATGCATCAACCCCCCAAGCTCCTGGGAGTAGCTTCAAGCCTCCATTATTTTTAATAAAAATACAACAAARTTGGGATTTTTTTATTTGCCTTCTTGCTTTTGAGTTTGTAGAGCTCACATATTCAATCTGCTAGAGAGCAAATTTCAAAATAAAGCAAGCTGCAGTTTTTCCCACATAAATTCAGCACTTTGAAAGTTATGTGAAAATAAAAGTTTTTCTGGGAAGAGAACTACTGAAGGCTGATTTTCAATGGATTTTTAGGCTGTTGGATTCTTTGATGTCTAATACAAGTGCGAGCGCCAGCTGATGCTTTTCCCAGTTGGGACTTTCCTAATGTTGCTCTTCAGGGTTGACTCTCTGGTGCTTAGCAGCAGCTGAGCTCACCCTGCAGAGGGTCTTCAGCGGGGACAGTAATAGCCCCACTCCCATCCACCTGCCTGCCTGTTTCCACAAAACTCTAGGAAAAATCCTCTGCCAGTGGTTTATTAAGAGCTTGTATTTACAGCAGTCAAGTAATGGCAGCCATTCACAAATTGCACTGGTTCATTTTAAAATAAAGTATTTCCAGGAAGAGACTTGGATATTTGAAGCTGAGTGAAAAGGTAATCTTCAGCTCAGTTATGATTCAGTGCAGCAGCGTCAGCTCAGAGCAGAACCCGTGCAAAGCGGCCTCCCTCTGTCCGCACAGTCCAACTTCTCTTTTCGCTTGAAGAACAGAAGATATTGAAAAAATGAAAAGTCTCAGGAGAAAAGTCATTTTTYCCTGTTGGAATATGAGTGGTCCTTCCTATGTCTTCTGAGGGACATTTATGTCCAGAGAGACAGTAAATATAGAGGCTCAGCTGAGCTGAGCATCCTCAAGAATATTTGGGGTTTTGGTTTCACCACTTATTTGCACCTTAGGACACTGCCAGACATGTTTGAGGACATCTCGCAGGCCACTAGAGAAGAGCTGTAGATCACAGAGTAGAGAGGTGAATAGGAAAGGCAGGAGCTGCCAGCCTGCCGGCCTCTGCTCTGTCCATCCATGAAGGTGCGAACTACCAACACTGCTCCTTCAATAACTTTCTGGATGAGAATTAGCGCTTTTTCCTTCCCTCATTTCTCTCTATCCAGTGCACTTGTCTATCTCTGCCTCACACTCTTGTGCCCATGTGATAGTAAAAAARGGTAAAATGTTGGTTCCTCTATGTGAAGTCTCACTTAGGTGAGRACAGCAATGCAACTGGAGATGCACAGACTTCTGAATTGTGTCCCACTRGAATTCCAGATGGGTTTAGTTACATGAAACACTCCACTTTCTTCATTTTTACATTTCAAAGCCACTTCCTCTGAACACAACCCTTCTCTGTCCCCCAAAATTTTAAGGGGAAACCTTGTGTACATTTTTCAATTAAGAGGTCCAACAGTCAGAGCTGAGATGACAGTTTTGTCTCTCTTTTCTACTCGTCATTCCCTCCTTTCCTCTTCCTTTCCAATCCTTTTTCCCTTTCCATTTTTTCCACTGACAAAGGAAAAGAGAAAAAATGAAACAAAAACTGTAGTTTTAACATTCAGTTCACAAATTGTCTTTTTGCTTTAAAATGTAGAAATTGTGTAACTTTTATCTCCAATGAGAAAACAATGATGAATTTACATATAGGCATTCACAGACTGTATCAGAAACAGCAGCATGTATCTCAAGAACTACTTTTTTGATTCTCTAAGTAAATTCCACTTTCCTTCATAGACTGAAGCAGACAGGAAATCGTTTGAGCCTTCTGTACATGTCAAGCCTTTGCAGTAAGGTAAATGTTTTTCCTACAAATAATGCCTTGCATGTTTGATCAACTTTATAACCACAATATCTATAAGCGCTTCAAATGTTAAACAACGCACCAGCCAAATATATTTACCAGCCAAGAGATTTAAAAGCCATTCTTGACGTCAAGCTGTGAAGATCAAACATTCTAACTTGAAGGCTGCCAGTACGGGTTCCCAACCATTGTCTAGATCCAAAACCCATTGTGCTTGTTTTTGTTTTTGTTTTTTGGCATCTAAAAATCAATTTCTCTCTCAGACCACTTTTGTTCTTACATAAACACATTTCTACTTCAACTTGATGATGGATATTAGTATAGCCATACTTTAAATCTAATGGTAGTATCAGCTTTTCGTTAGGATATAAATTAGATTTGAGGGAATCGGTGAGCTGTATAGTACAGTCTGAAGTTAGTGACTTTTCCAGAAAGTCTTTTCTATTCCTAGTGCAAAGATCAAAATTCAGAGATTTTGCTTTCTTTTCCTTGATGGTCTTTTTCTCTTGAGCCTAATTATACCCCAGTCTAGAGGAAGCATGTGCTTGTGTAACAGTCCTTTGTTGTTTTTCCATATTTGCTGTCCCTACCCTCAAAGAGGCCAGAYGACAAAAGCTCCCCCAACCACGTCAGCCCTTCCGTGWGCTCCGGCCTCGGGAAAGCACATGAACCCTCTGTGTCTCGGAGCGGGAAGCCGAGATGAGARGGGCCCCGCGTTCCCGCAGCTTGCRACTACTGTCGTCTCCAATCATGGTAAARCTTAACYGGTTTGGTCACCGTGCAAACACCCAGAGACCAACCTGGCGTTCTGAACAGCTTTTAAATAAGAAGGATGGGTTGGAGACAAGAACTCCAACCTCTGCAGCGAGTGATGAGCACTTGTGGCCTTCAGGGAATGACAACAGGGAGCAATGATTATTCATAATGGGTAAGAGCTGCTGAATCAGAACTAGAGATATTCTGAAATGCCACTATGTTGAATTTACTCAGCTCTGAAGTGCTGATGAAATCTATGGTGAGGACATCATTTGAGGATTTTCTGTTTCTCCTGGCCTCAGGGGACTGTGCCCAGCAACTCATGTAACTGGTCTGTGACCCCCTATGCAGTACTTACAGCATGTTCTGCATTTTAGTTAAAAAATGAAGTCAAAGAAAGGTAGAGAGGAAGGATGAAAGAACAAAAATCTGGCATCCACCATATTGTTCAGGATGAACAGTAAGAGAAGAAAAATACCTGGCTTCTTCATCCACTGGACAATCTAGACACCACAATGCTCTGAAGTGTCTGCCTTTCCCCAAATTCAGTTACTCAGCCTTTACACCCCAGTTCAAGTCTGAGCCGGATGCCCATGATTTAGTATTTGTTGTGTGTCCAGGAACACAAATTGTGTTGCAAGATACAGAGGCCGTAGACTACAGTTAGCATCCTCTCTTCTAGCCCCTGAAGTACAAATTAACTAGTCTGGTATTTGATCATGGGCTGTTCTTAAAGCAGTATTTATTCTCTACTTTTATTTTCCATGGATGCTGCCAAGATAGAGTCCTCTCCAGGACCCCCTCCCATCCCATCCAATCCCCTGGTTCTTCATCCTTGCGTTTAGCTTTTTATTTTCCAGATCAAAATTTGGCTTCTTCCACCCCTTCTCTTCCACTCTGGCTTTTGTGGCCTGCTTGCGAACTTGCTTGTGTATTTTATGCAAGCCCATGAAATCTCGCCTTGCTGGCACTGTGTAGTCCTAGTGTTCTCAACAGTTACTGGGTTTGTGTTTTTTTTTAATACAGAGCTGTTCTGTCTTACTCCTGAGCATTGGACTGCCATGAAAAAGACCGTAAATTAATGAAATATCTATTGCAGCTGACTCTAAATTATCCTAAAAAAATAAAAGTTTAAGTCCTACTAGTTCTGATTAGCTAAATTACCTGCCAGTACAGGATTCTTCTTTATATTTCCTAATTCTTTGCCCAATCTATTATTAAATGTCTGAAGGAATTGCCTTCTTCTACTTTCATTGAGGAAATAATTCCAGTGCCTAATAGCTCTCCCTGGCAGGAAAACTCTTCTCAAAATCTTTTTGCACCTCCTCCCTTCACCCAGGCTACACCGAACAATTCCTGTCTGTCCTCAAGGAGCATGTCTTCACATATTCTCAGATTATTATTATTTTTCCACTTTCACAGTAGTTAGCCAAGAAGCAGTTCCATTTGAAAGATCTCTGTCTCAGATACTTTGAGAACATCGCCTCATTACCTGTGGCGTAACCGCTAGAGGCAACACGTCCAGTTTCTCAGCTTAGCTCTAAGCGTTGGTGTTACACTCAGCTGAAGAGCCCTTTGGGCTCTACTCGTGATCTTATACGAGGCTTTGGACTGGCAGCTTTGGGGAGACGACACCCAACTGCGGCAACGTTCCCTCTTCCCTCACTGGGTAGGGAGTAYCAAGGGGATRGGGACAAACTCTTTTCAGTTGTCCTGTGTGACGGGACAAGAGRCAATGGGCAGAAATTGAAGCACAGGAAGCTCYGCCTGAACGTGAGGGGGAATTTCTTCCCTGTGAGAGCGACGGAGCACTGGGRCAGGTTGCCCAGAGAGGTGGTGGAGTCTCCTTCTCTGGARATMYYCAAGGCCCGCCYGGATGCAACCTTGTCTAACATGCTSTAGGTGACCCTGCTTGAGCAGGGGGGTTGGACTAGATGATCTCCAGAGGKCCCTTCCARCCTTACCGACTCTACGGTTCTATGATTCTATCATTTATACAGACTCGGCTGTGATCTGGCTAGTTGGGATACCCACAGTATCCCAATAAGACACAATTAGCTGCTTTTGCTCCAGCAGATGTGGTTATCTTCTTAAGGGCAATTTATCAGAGATTGGTGACTCACCACGAGGTGCTGCACAGCCAGCCAGGAGCGAGGCTGGATTACTGGGACATGCGGGAGCCCTTGGTCCGCTCACACTGCCCACCCAGCAAAATATACATTACATAAGTTATTTTATTGCAGAAATCTATTATAACAGTGCAATAACTGCCTCCATGGTCTTACGACAGCTCTCAGGCACGACTGCTGTGTCTAGCTAACTTGTCCTTGGCAACATGACAYAGAAATGTAGCATGAAGATGAAATCTGAAGGACAGTGAGAGAAAGCCCTGTTGGTCTGGGAGCCCTTAGAGGTCTGGGAAAAAAAGAATCATCAGTTCTAGGAAAGAACAAAATTGCTATGCCACAAACAGATCTATTATATTATCATAGTAATTTAACACAGTARTTATTTCCAATATATGCCCACATGCATCAAGGTTCTCCTGAAAGCATTTCAYGGTTTACAGGCTCTGACAGATGATTAAAAAGACTATTAGTATTAATTTTAGGCAACGGCTTTACTTTTGCTTCTAGCGACTCCGGTTTTAGGTAAGGAGCGTGAGCCGCGTGCAGAGCCCATCGCAGAGACGCGTCACGGCGGAACCRGCGGCAGCGTTCAGCAGCCCTTCGCGACCCTCCGAGCCTGCTGCAGCCCTCGGGCAGTGATGTCTCGCATCACCTTTGTAATAACCAGATCTTGTGGCCGGTGCTGCCTTGTGTCAGCCGCAACGGTTGCGCCACAGAAGCAGCACTCGGCTTGTGTCAGATCAGGTGAGACAGACGAGCGCAGTTCCTTTCTCTTGTTTATTGCGAATATTACTTTATTATACAGAAAACAGTTTGGACTCTGCTGCTGCAGTCAATCTTTCATTTGAGGTGATGAGACCTCCTGACTTAGTTATCGTTTTATAAAGTGCTCTATATCTAAAATGTTTTAAGATGTTCCCGGGGGCTAGGTGGGATGCCTGAGCAGCCGAGCCTGCCAGCTCTCAGACTGAGGGGAATTTAAATGGCTTAGCTTTAAACTCGCAGAAAATAAAATAAAACTGTGAATGCTCTGAAGGAAAATTACTCTCTGCTACAATGGCATCAGCAGAAATGCCACGCTTATCTATTTATAATGTTATCTGTGTCTAAATACCCATAAATAGCTATGTAAAACACTGCAGTTATACGTATATGTGTGTGTATGTCTTTTCCAGCCACTGAAATGTTAAATCAATTTTATAACAAGTTGCTTTTCCAGCCACTGAGTGGCTGTAAATGTTAAGTGTTTTTACAGGCGATTTTTTCCCCAGCTGCTAAGCAGCTTTAAATGTTATCAAAAAAAGTTGCTTTTCCAGCTGGTCAACCACTCTGAGCATTTTAATGGATTTTTTTTTAACTTGCTAAAACCTATTTATATTTTACTCACAAAGCAAGTGCAAAATTGTCCTGGCTCTGTCTATGTCTTGTTTTTATTGTATTTTTTTTCTTTTTTGAAACTGTGAATAAAAATTCTTTCTCTGTCTGAAGATTTTTTTTGGGGGGGAAAGAGAAGGGGCTTTGGTTTAATGAGTCCAAGATGAACATTATGAGTTCATCTTAGCATTTAGATACCTCAAAAGCACCGTCCTTGTGGTATGTTCAATGGAAACACTGTTCTTGTGGTATGTTCAATGGAAATACTGTACTTGTGGTATTTTCAATGGAAAAAATATTATTGTGGCTTTTCCAATTCAGGAAATGCTGGTCGGTCTTTAAACCAGGGGAAAAAGAGGGAGTGGAGAGTGAGAGAGCTAAATTGAGGTGACAGCGAAATGGAAGAATTATTTTATTGTAACGAGGTGGGGAGAGATATACGAAGAGTTTAGGGCAGGAAAATGGAAAATTCTTGCGGCCCTTGAGGATTCATAACATTGGGACAAGGAAAAAGATCTGGGATAGAGTTAAGGAAAGGTGTAGGACAAATTTAGGAAGGTTTGAAGCAAAAATGAAAAAAAGAAAAGCAACAACATAGAAGAGGTGTTAGAAAAAGAAAGCGGAGTAAAGGAGAGAAATTGCTTGCTAAATTCAATGATTAAGCACATGCCTCACTTGAAAATACACAAGAAGTCCCATTTTCTGCAGGGTCCAAAAGTCAAATACTTACGGGGACACACTGCTGCCCTGRGAGCGATGGTCAGAGAAGGGAGAGGATTTTGCCACTGCCTCTTCTGAAGCGTGAATGTCCTCCAGAGCCGAGCCCTCCTGAGCCGGCCTCCGCGTGCCCACACCGGAAAAAATCTGTCAACATTTCAGAGGCTCTTAATGAAGTTTACAAATTAACCAAAGAAAAGTTAGCTGGCCTCTCCCACTAAACTGTTTCAGATTGCCTGACAAAAATAATTTCAGTGCAAAGCCTCGTTTCAGGAACAGTTAGGTCTAACACGTTTTTAGTAGCTTCTGTTCAGGGCTTCTGCCAAGTGACAGTTCCGCTGTCCTGAGGCTTCTGGGCTTGCAGAGGAGGTCCCCCAAACCAGCCAGCCTGCAAACTGCTCTATCAGGATCCCATGAGGATGGTTCAGCTCTGTCTGTAGGGATGAGGGTGATGCATTTTCTATTTCCATTGCATTCTTGCCCAAGAAAGTCAAAAGAGGTTTTGACCCGCGTGACCGAGGACKCCAGCTACAAGGCAGCAGAGGAGARGATTTACTTTCACTCATCGGTCATGGGGTAACTCTAAACCACTGTGATGTGGCCTGGCAAAAGCAACCTAAGAAAACAAAATACGCCTGAGAGGAGAGAGACGGCCACTGTGTGAAGCATTGGTGAGACTCCATCCGGACCACTGTGTCCAGTCCTTGGCAGAAGAATACATGGATTTCAAGTAACCACAAGCAGAGTAGGCTAAAAATCACATTTCTGACTCTCAAAGCACTAAGATTCTGGACTAACATTTCAAAAAAGAATAACAGGAGTAAAATTCAAATTGGTTTTAATATCGAACAATAATTCCTTGGGAGAAAGACAGGATTTGGTTTAGGTAGGAAATAACCAAGAATTTCTTTCCAGTCTGATATGCCTAATTTTAATGATTTTTAGTGGTATTTACAAGTGTGCAKAGGAGAACAGTTTATTTCATGTATGCTTTAGGTGGGATTCAGAGGCCCTCTCAACTAAAATAACATGTCCAACAGAAAGTATCAAGTATACACATAAACACCATGCTCTGTCCCCATCTACTGAAAGTACTTATTCTATATTTATACATATTTATATATTATAGTGTAAGGTGTCAGTTGATCTGTTTTTAACATAAAAATAATCTGAGCTTTTCACCTGCTCAGTTCAAGAACTATGCATCCTCTCAAATCTTTACATACTTATCTTTTATTGCAGTGTTAACATGTACTTTAACTAAGATTCACTCAAATTTGTATTAAAGTCACTTTGGCCATGTTCACATCCCTTTGTCTTTGCTTTCTAAGAACTTTTGAGTTATCAAGTTTTATTGGCCAAAAACGTAGCAGAGAGCAAATTTCAGAATCACACACAGAAGTATTTACAGAAACTGACATTTCGGTTTCTACCAGCAAATATTTGCACCAGATGTGCTTACACATGCATCCATTCAGGACTGGAAACACCACCATGTGATTCATCTGACCAGTCACAGTTAAGTAACTCAGATCAAATTTTGAATACTCATTATGAGTCCCTCGAGTAAATGGTTCAAAAATACGATGTTTATGTAATAAATTTAGACGACCCAATAAATTCCAAGGACCCAACAAAGTCAGTGGACAGATTTCCAGTCTCTTCAGGAACTTTAGATCAATACCATCATGAATCAATTTAAAGGAAGTAGAATTTGCTTGTAGATAGTCCACAAAGAGAAGAGAAAAAGACACTAAGTGGATAATACCCTAAATACTACTAATCTTGCTGGCGAATTATTGCAGTTGTAAATTCTGCTTTGCCTCATGACATCTGCCACATCTCCATGAAACAACTTAGCAACTTAGATCATCAGAGAGAAAGTTGTCTAGGCTTACAGTAATTTTAAAAGTCTGTTACTAAAACACATGCATATTTAAAACTTTAATTCTCTCCTGAACATTGGACCATCTGGTCCTAGGCACTTAAATTATTTTGCCAGAGTGATACAGCAGATCTGAAACTATACTTTGAATGTAATACTTCATTCAGAGCAATGTTAATACTTCTGCTAATAGACAGCTGGCGTTTATGGATGACTTCTTGTTTTTAACTCATTGCTTATTTTGGTTTATTCTCTCCCTTGGTTCAGACAACAAGGATTTTTATGCCAGAAATCGCTTTCTGGATTTGAATACATCCATGTGACAGGACAAGAGGCAATGGGCAGAAATTGAAGCACAGGAAGCTCCGCCTGAACGGGAGGGGGAATTTCTTCACTGTGAGAGCGACGGAGCACTGGAAAAGGTTGCCCAGAGAGGTGGTGGAGTCTTCTCTGGAGATCTTCAAGGCCTGCCTGGATGTCACCCTCTCTAGGTGACCCTGCTGAGCAGGGAGGCTGGACTAGACGATCTCCAGAGGTCCCTTCTAACCTTACTGATTCTATGATTCTGTCATTCAGCTTGCCGTTTTGCATTATTTCAGAAATACACATAATTGTGCTCTGATAGAAACGTTCAGAGAGTTTGACCAAGTAGTGTGAATGTGCCGCGTGTCAAAGCGATGCTGCCTGCTCTCCCTYTCCAGGCTATCCCTGCTGGTGGTGATCCTCAACAAATCCCTTAATAGCAGGTTGAAATCGAAGGAGGTAGCACCAAAAACATTGACTTGGCCTTCTCTGTTTGCGCCTTTTGCTGGTGCCAGATTGCTTAAGATGCATTCTTGGTCTTCTGTCCAATTTAATGGCAAACTGCTCAAATAATGGAGCTTCTCCCACATGCTTTGGAAGAATTTTCCACACACTAATAAGATTTCAGCACTTGGAAGTTTATCCTGTTATTCAGCCTAAACTTTCTTTAAAATTATGCGTTTCATCCTTATATCCTTTTCAACATCCTAAACAATTTGTCTTCTTACTGTTTACAATTCACAAGATTTCCTTCTTCCTTCCAAGAAGAAGTTTCCAATCAGTATTTATAAAATGGAAAAATAAATGACAAACAGAAGGTTCAGTAGAAAAGAACCTTCTGCACTACTGCAGTCAGATGTTTGTGCAACAACTGCGCGTACTTCAAAATAGATTTTATTTCTATAGCCTAGTGGTATCCAAATACACCACTGAAGGTGCTAGACACTTCTTTAGTCCAAGCAAACTTTGAGAAATAGAGAGCTGCATACCTTGAGCTTCCAAAGTAATGTTTTGTTTTGTTTTTTTAAAATTAAAGCCAAACAAAACCAGGGATTTTTTTTCTTGCAATTTTGCTGTTGTTATTTTTGACTGAGCATGGATTGACTGAGTTTACACGGTCAAGGGTTTGTTTGTGAAAAGGAGTTGTATTATGGTGCTTGGGCATCATGTCCATATAAACAGTTAACCTCCCAGGATGCAAGATCTTTGTTGTGTCTGATGAAGGCAGACTTTCATTAGGCCTTTTACCACCAGCTCTTGGAACTCTTCCACTTCATGCAAGTAAAAAAACCACAAATATTCCTCTACTTATATCAGTACCAGAAGCTGGAAGCATGGAATGCTTCAGAATGCTTTGAACCCCGTAATTGTCTCTTGTAATAATACATTTTTTACATTTGAACTCGTGAGTTATCAAGGAGAAATAACGTAGCAACATGGTTAAAATAAAGAATTAAATTATGGTCATGGAAAAGAAAAAGGCACTTTCCACTGTTCTCAAAGGAAAGTGTCTTTGGGAAAGAATGAATCAGAATGGATTTCTCTCTTTCTCCATGTGACTTCACATTGTATTTCATGGAGCTAGGGATGGACAGCAGGAAGCTCAAGGTAGGAGAAGCCTGAAATAAAGGACCTTTGTGTCTTCGAAGCATTTCGTGTTGTAACACCTCTTGTAAAATATAAAAATAATATTACTAAGTTACAATTTTATGTACTATCTCAGAACTGAATGAAAGAACAGCTAATTTTATCACTAAAATATGGAGCTGTCCTGTCTCTTCTACAGATCACTATAACACATCTCAGCTACTGGGCCCTCCTCACTGCCAGCCCATCACTTCTCAGCCCTGCCTGTCCTTCACTGTGCTCCATGCAGCACCAAAATCACTCTATGCCTTGATTTTGTATCTTGATTTCTTTAGAGTTCTTAAATTCAGATTTATACTCAGCAGTTTTTTTACAGGAAAATACTCCATGTTTTTCAGTTTTGTTTCTTCTGAGATATCTTCCTTCCACAGACTGTAGAAGATCATCATTTCATCACTATGTTCTTCCCAACCTGTACTGGAGAATTCATCTTGGCAAACCCTCTACAAATGCAACTAAGGGAAGAGTTTGGCCATGGGAATTTCAATCCTCCCATCACACAATATGGTAAAATGTGTTCTCTTCCTGAGCAAACCCATGACCAGGAAATGAAAGGGGAAAAAACAAAAAACAGAGCCCCTCACGAAGAAAAAAAAAAAATGTATTTTAAAGCCAGTTCAAGTCATTGCTAGCACCCTCTCATTTGTTTAGACCCCAAATCCACAAAATACATAAGMAAATGAAAAACAAAACTAAAAATGAAACCTAGCCATGTTATAAAGGAAATTACAGTACAATCATTTGGTACTAAATGAAAGGAGTATTTACATCTGGAAATATGTCCATGGAGACTGTCTTTTTATTTTTTCTACATTGATTTGATTATGTTTTCTGAGTTAGGACACCAAACTCCAAAATGAGAGCTTTTGACCACTGGGGCTCTCACATGAACCGAGGGGTGGGTTACCGTTGCGTACCACCACCACCTGGGTGTTCGAAAGCATCGAACCCCGACTGGCTGTGGGGCACAAACATGTCCATTTTAAAACTACTTGTTTTTGAGAGAGCAGAATTTAAGATCCCATGCAGAGTAATGCAGGCTTGTTTGGCTTCATGTGCACGTGATCCTAAATTACCTTTTGAGRGGGAATTGGGAGTTCTCCGACACGAATGAAGCTGCCTGCTGTTGAACAGGTTCCCAAGTCTTCGAGGTCTCAGTCACAACAGGCTGCAACCTGGGACAGCAACCGGCGCTTGGACGTGGCACAGTGAAGGACCACGGCCGAGAGACCACGTCGACGCCAACAGCAAACTCCTTGACGCTTCTGCAACACGATCAGCAGGGAACAAAATCTTGTGTTACCAGAGCGCCTTGCCATCGAGGGCAGAGCGAGACAAGGGGGAAAAGGGGCCATTCCTGTAACTCTGGTTCGTGTCAAGCCTGCCCGTCCTGGCTTTGCTGCTGACGAGGTAGTAACTCACTGCCGCACGCTAGCCAGCGCAACCAGCCTCTGATGGAGCTGCACCGTGCACGGGCACACGCAGGAACGCCGAGCGAAGGAGGACAACGGCGACGGGCTTGGCRCGGGGAAGGAGAGTTTTCTCTCTCAGAAGCCCCGTGAAAACAAAACCCAAGCAGCCCCCACATCCACAGAAAGTATATAAAAGCTTTCGCACATGACTTCACATCCCCTCAGATTGTGTAAGCCAGCTTTCATGTAGTTCTCGGCCGCTTCTGAGCCGGAAGCAGCTCRCGCTGCAGCCCGCAGGAGCCGCGGCGCTGTTCGTCGCGCGGCGGGGCTCGGCACGTCCCCCCGGAGCGAGGGCATTGCGCTCCCCGCTGCGTTCCCCTGCCTTAGTCACCCATGCGGAAGTTACCCAGGGAAAGTGCGGGGGGACACGGAAACGACCAGGAAAGTCACTGGCGTTTTTCTGCACAAGCMTCTTCTCATTCCGGGAACCTCCAGCTCTGGTTCCAGCTGCTGCATGACTTCAGCGGCTGCGGACAGCGGAGCTTTCTCTGCTTTTACTGCCTCGACAATGGGCTTGGGAACTCGCACAACCTTTCGTTTCCGTTCTTTTATCTGTAAATGACTTTCCTTTAAAAATGTTGCTATTTAATAGATTGCTTATGATGTCAAACTCTTTAATAAGTGCTATGCTTTTTCCTCTGCAGTTTTGTTTGTGTTCTAAACACAACCTTTTTCCTAAACAGATACAATTTTAGGAAAAAAAAAAAAAAAAAAAAAAAAAAAAAAAAAAAAAGCCAAACATGACCAGAAAAGACCTTATTTGTTATGGAAAAATTGTAACAAAGGTTTCCTGTGGTTTTTTTCTCCTTTGCTCTTCCTGTTGTTGGTAATAAAAGAATTTTTATTGTTCTTTGGTGGTAATCCTAGCTTTATGTTGAAAATCAGAAAGGATTTTTTTCCTTCTTTTTCTTTTCTGTTTTTGGTTTGGTTCTCTGGTTTATAGCCTGAATGGAACTAAACCAAGCATTGAAAAAGCTTGCCACACACTGTCAGAAAAGGCACTCCTGTGTCTGAGACGGCTCGGGCAGCAYGATGCTAACACCGCTTAGCCAAACATTAGTTCACATAAAATGACTAAGGAGGCATTAGTAGCATCTGTGCATATTCTGTAGTCAATTCTGATCTTGGCTATACAGCTGTAAGCACACAGTAAAATCACAGAACTTGGAGGAATTAGTGTAGGTTAAGCCCACAGTAAGCGACATCAGGAACAACACTGTGCACGTAGCTGTTCCGAAAAGGTACGGACACCAAGAATGGCCGAAAATTCTGCATTGATGCTTTTACCTAAATAGAAGTGGCCTTTGTAGAAGGGGGTTCAGATACCCCCCTTTGTAGAAGGGGGTTCAGTGGCCTTTGTAGAAGGGGGTTCTAGCTCACACTTCTTTCAAAATGCTCGAGTCCACGCTTCTGGGACACTCGGTGGTTAAAGAGTATTTCCATTCAGCCCAAGTTCCTACACATTGCCCAAATCCCTCCCTGCTCAGTCCATCATCAGGAGCTCTGAATATGAACTAAGCAACATGAGGGACATGGATTTGAGCCCTGGAAAGTGCTTTTCCACTTGCCTTTACCCATACATGATAATGTTGAGCGGAAATAATTAAAATAATGCCTCTTTTATTATAACTGTGTCTAGAGTCTTTCAACATGATGACTCTGGCAAGACTTGGAGAGACATCCAACAGACTAATAAAACACCCTTAAATATCAGTTCTGAAAGTTAATTCATTTGGAGTCATWTTTTTTTGCCAAAAAAAGAACTTTTTTGCTGTGAATGTTTGTCGATTTTTCAGACGAGTGGAATAACACAGCACTCCCAGAAAGTCTTCTGGAAGTTATCAATATCTAATTTGCCACTTTAGCTTTCTCATTCACCCTGTAAATGAACTATGCAAATATATCTTTTGCGGTGGGAGAATGGCAGAGCTTGAACGCAGTGTCTGAGCTCTCTGAGAAATGGGGTAGAAAAGCTCTGTTTCAGATGTTTCGCTCCTCCTGTCCCCATCGCAAGGAAAAACTTACACACTGGAAATCGCAGAAGCTTTGCTGATTTTTGCAACTAACAACAGCATTGAATGTAGCGCAAATAATGTTTCCATTGCTCACTATTTTAGATAGAGAGTGTATTTTTCTTGGAACATTCTTAAGCTTTGGGATCTTTTCATGTTCTTTAGCCATTGTGTTAGCTCCTTCCTTGTTTTCTTACAGGGAAAGCTGAAATGACTTACAATTAAAATCTTTTTTTAACAGCTTTCTCCTGTCAGTTTGGCAAAACAATTTAAACAGCTGAAATGATACAGTGCCATTTACTCCCTTCTCAAACAGTTTCCCCTCGTGTCAAGAAGTCCTGCTCAACCTGGGTCTGATTGTTTGCCTGTGTAGAGGAATATCTCAAGTGTCTCCAACAAAGCTAGAGATCTGCACCAGCTGAAAATTTGAACTTGTATTGTTAAGAGACAAATATATTTACGCTAGGCTAGATTCTTTCAGCACTACTTGTTTGTTTGCTTTTTAATTTTGCAGGATCAGCTTGTGATTTATGCCGGTAGAACTGCGAACAGAATCTGGTCAACTAACTGAAGGTGATAATGACCAGTCAGTCTATAACTGGAGGTAAGCTGGAGCCACAAATTGCTTATGTGCTCCGCATTGTAAAATGTGGGAGGATTCAGGATTTAGGAGTCTAGTTGTACCCTTTCTAGAAATAGAAGCTAACCATGACACTCATGACACTCCCACRTGAATGCAGGAGCGCTTTCCTGTCATTTCAACTCAGTGTTACACAGACACTTGCAAACTTGGGAGGGTTTCTAGTTAGTTTGGACTCATAACCTACGTCTACATACAGCACAGCCTAACCAAGATACCTTCACAGAATCACAGAACCGGTAAGGTTGGAAGGGACCTCTTGAGATCATCTAGTCCAACCTCCCTCCTCAGGCAGAGTCACCTTGCATAGGCAAGCAGTTCCTAAGTAGCATGCTGCCATGACCCACTCCCAGCCAAAGACTTCCTCTCAACGGTGTAATGCTCTTGATTATTTTCCTCAATGAGTGTATTTACCCTGAAGACAGACAAACAAATCACACCGTTTGAAACCCAGCACACATATGACAAATACGGTATTTTTAAAGGTTATTTTTTTTTTATGAAAGAAAAGCAAGAGGATGGGGTTGGACTTTTATGATGTGCAAAAGAGGTTGTAACCACAGAAAAATCTGCCTCCAAACGCCAAATATTATTCATTTTGGTGGAATGCACTGTTAAAATAGCTCAGACTTTTAGGAAGAGGCAGGCTTATGTAAACCATCTAGTTTACTTTCTTTTGAACATACAACTTAAATCCTTTCTATATGTACATATGGTATCTTCCTTCTACATATATATATATATATGTATGTGCACACACACACTCAGAGTTAGTTACGGTCTTTAACAGGCTCACCCAGCACAGTTAGGAGAAGAAGTAATCCTACAGGTGAAGGAATGTAGTAATCCATAACAATTTACTAGTATCACTGATGAGAACCAAAAAATCCCACTCCTTTAACAGGATCCAAGAAGTTTATGTACTTTGCAAGTTGGCCACATATTTAAGTTARCATTAAAAATGGCATATTAAGCACTGAAATATTACACAGATTTACTAGGGGCAAACTGGAGCTCAACAACCTGTTTGCCTTCCATGATGAAATGACAGACTCAGGAGATCATGGCACAGGAGAAGGTATAATACAGATCCTCCTTCTTGCCTTTACACAGAGGTTTGCAACGCTGTTAGAAAACTATTTTCCCTCTAGATAGAATTTTTGTGGAAAATACATAAACTTAAATTTCTACATCTTTCACAGCTTGAATCCTACAAAATACTTCAAGTATCTTGACAAGATATTCTGAAACCCAGAGATCTTTCTGGTCTTTCTCTCACACAAACCTTCCTTGCTTCTCTTCTAGATTATGGCCCATATTCAGAAAGCATCTCAGCAAATGCATAAGTCTCCCACATTCACATTATTAGTGTTAAGGCTGCGATGTCTCATGAGCGAGTATGCTGCTGTTCTGCCCTACAGCCAAGTAGCTAGGAAACTGAGCTTTGAAAGTCAGCAGAATAACATGCAGATTAAACATTCATGTTTCTATTTTTCATCCTTTGATTTTTGTCCCATGAAGCTGTAGGGGAGGAAAAGAATGAAAATATAATGCTTTAATTGAAAGTTTAATTTGAGAAAGTTCAAAAACATCTAGAATAGAGGACAAACGAGTTACAGTGTTTTCTGTATACTTCATGCTTGTTAATTTGTATGCTTCTCTTCTCCCACCACATTCTGTCCCCATGACTTACATTTTTTTTTAATCCTTTTTAATTTTTGCTGGGAATAGATGAAACACTGTGGCTGCTTTTCTTGGCCTAAGGAAAAGTTATATGTGTGCAGTAAAACTACTCCCTGCTATTATCACCCTAGGAGTTATACATATAAAACCATTTTTTACCCATGAAAGAAAGAGAATCGGAAATGCTTATAAGGTATTATAATTGGTGAAAAAGACTGAATTCAATAGGTGATTTTCTCCACTCTTATAAATAGAAGTAGACACTTTCTACCTCAACTGGAACTGGTTGATTTACACCACAAAAGGATTTGACACAGAGTAAGAAGGGGAAAGCAAGAACACTCTATTTTTCTTATGCAAAAAAATAAAAAACCTTCCTGGCAATGAAATCCACTGGGTTTTAAAGAAGAAAGTGTATAAAGAGCATACTTGTATGAAGTTTTGGGTTTGAAAAATGAGACCAAGGCAAAACAATACAGAATGAAAATAATCCAACACAGGTGAGAGAGATTATGTTACCTTTATGATTAATCTCATGATTAGGTTATCCTTACGTATATGGAGTCATATGCAGAGTTTTCCAGGCATTTTAAAGACAAAACAAAAACTGGTAAAACTGGTAATATTTAAGATGCTAGATCTAAGATGATTTAAAATGATAGATTTTTCAAAACTCTCATTGAAAGTGTTTATTTCGAAGAGTAACAGGAAATTCCTAGTTAAAATGAGAGATTCATGATACTCCATAAGAGCCAGTCTGAATAGCCTGAGAGGTATCCACATCCCAGGGGATTTAGGTAGTGGAAATGGGAGTCTCTTTCAATTTTCTTCTGTGGGATCCATATCACATTTAATAAATTATTGATTCTTCATTATTGTAGGCTCACAAACCTAGCTTCCTTCTCTGAAATTAATGTTACAATCAGAGAGGGGGAGAGACAGATTCCTGCTGCTTCCCAGGAATACTTGCTTCTACAAAGCAGAACCTTCATGAAATATCAATTGTGTTTCACATTTTGGCTTGTGCAGCACCCTTTCATCCAGTAGACAGTTGGATGTTACCAGTTCGATGATGGGGGGTGGGGGAGAAAGGGCTTTGATAAACACAAAACCCCTTCATTACTTCATTTTGGTGCGTTATACATTTTTTCCAAAATAAATTCCATGGAAAACTCATGTAGGAAACCATAACTTGTTAAAAATGAGAACCCACATATTTATTTTTTTTTCTTTTCTGAGCATGTGAATGAAAGGATAAAATTACTTCATTGAGGAACACATGGCATGAAAAAGAACAGAGGCACAAAAGAAACAATTTTACCCCAAATCTGCCAATGTCTAAACCAATTTGTCCAGAAAGAAAAAAAACCTATCTTAAAGCTCTCCTATACCAGAGTGCCTAACAACGATCTACTTGAAAGAGATGCACTGCCCGTACCAGGGAACAACTATTTGTTATTACTTTTTTCAGTTTTCTCTCTGGTCCATGTCATGATTTTTTTTCAAAGTGAAAATACTCGATATATCACTAAATTGACCCTTAAAAATCCAAACAGTAAACCTGAAACTAAAATGCATTCACTATTATTCATATCTGGTTCTACTSAGGAACTGAAGTGCCTCAAGACCAGCGATTCTAAACCCAAAAGCTTTACAGTTATGATAACGCTTGTGTCACCGTATTTTACAGTGTTGCTCATGAATGACTCAACTTTTCTCACAGTCAGAAAGCTGGTTCTGTTGTTTATGTGCACCAACCCCCTTCTCTGAGGAACTCTTCACCTCCAGCATCAGCCAAGTACAACAGTGTCTGGTACTGTGGAAACATGCACAAATTGCAACCTAACGACAACCACGATGCCGGCCTTTTTTTTTGCGGATGCTAACAAATATAGGTCTCCATTTCTTCTTAAGAAAATCGTTGTCATTTTTGGTCTACTGTTGTACAGGATGTTGAAGTAGTTGGAAATTGCTCTATGGAAATCATTAGAATATGCCAGCTAAAGTCAAAAACATGATTTGCCCTGTTCTAATTTCCTGACAGAAGCTTCACTGAAATGTATCTGAACTCCAAGATGAAAAACACAGATAGCAAAAAAAAMCCCCGACGCCTGCTCCAGAACTAACCAATTCTTGGGCCATCTCCTGGTATTCAAAAATACCAGGTTTAAGCTCTTGTCAGGATCTTACCAGTTCCAGTCAAGTAGTGGGTATTCCAGGCAGAACTGGGGTAAAGCTCCTTTTAGAGCAATCCCATTGTGTACAATTAATTATTCCTTGGCTTGATGCTCACTTTTTACRTCTCCTCTGACATGGATTAAACGAGTACCTACCATAGGTGAGCAACAAAGTTGCATTTGTTGCAGACATGGGATGCTCAGATTGTTGGTTTGGTTTGTCATGTTCCTGTCTGTCCTGGTGATTCTTGTGGCCTTGTACTAGCTAAAAACTGTATTAAAAYACTGTCCCAGAGAAGCCACTGTGACTGGTTATCATTAAAAATAGCAAAAAGACCATTTTAAAGCTATTTGGAGAGACTTCCTTTGCCATGAAATAAATAGCCTGGATTACTGAAGTATTTATTAATCATCCCCTACTCTCYGCCCAGCTCCTACCATTTCTTTCCATTTACAGTGCATGCTTTGTGCCTTCTCTTTGTCTTATGTCAATGTAACTCAAACTACTATTGCTTTTGGAGTTCAGCAATGAGATATCCACAAGGTGAGGGACCAGCAATACTTTTTTGCAGCTCATGTCTTCACCTTCCCATTTCAAAATACTCACACAATGTTTTAGGTATTATTTCAGCTCTGCCACAAAACCACAACTCTTTGGCAAAAAAAGTGCACACTGGTTGTACATAGAAAGTCAACAGGAGATGGTGCACCTGGATACACAGGATAGTTTCCTGTGGACCCACTAACACATGATGGTATGAGTTGCAAATGACTCCCTCTCCTTACTTTTTATATCAATTCATGATATGAGGTCAGAAATAAACAGCTTTAACTGATTTAATACTTTGTCATGGTTGAAGAGTCACTTCAGGACTCTTACCGTCAATAGGGTAATGTTATAGAAGCTATGGTGCTTCAGCAACCACAGCAGCTCCAAGAACCTTCTGCAATATTACTCCCCATGAATTCTGAGTTGTACATGATCTGGGATTTGCTACACACAAAACGTAGACTGAATGAGGATTTTCTTAGTGGTGCTGAAACTTTTAAATCACAGGGCATCTTTTTTGTTCTCATCATTAGTCTTTCTGGCAAGCATACATTCTCCTTGAACTCTGCCATGTTCATGTAAGCGAAAGGCAAACTGAAATGCCTTTCACTTACTATTTACTAGTTACTTAAAGAAAAAAGACTTTTCTACAGAGCTGGTTTTGTCTAAACTACTTTTGGTGAGCAACCAGGTATTTAAGTGTTTTTCTTGTTGATGCAGAAACAAGTGGCTGTCTCTCTGAAAAACTGGGAATTTTTATTGGAGACTTTTTGGGTAAAAGAGCAAAAATATTTTGGCTCCAAACCAAAAACTAAGCTTAAAATGGCAAACCTCTCATTTTCAGCCAAACAATGAAAACGTTGGTTTTGGCTGGATATTTTTGGTTTTTCAACAGAAGGGATTTTTTTTCTCTGTCAAAAATTTTCCATGAGGTGAGTGATAAACTTTATGGGTAAAACTGTAGTATAACTGGAAGGAAGGAGTAAAAAGAGAGAGATAAGGAACAAAAACAATTCTCATAACCATCATAAAGCTACTGTTACCAAGGTCTGTCACAAGCTACTGTAGCAATGCAGTGAAGAAACCCTGAAACCTACAGCCTGGTTTATTTATATCATGATTCATGGTGACTGAATGTTCTATAAACAAATTTATGGAACTGTTTTTCTCTTGATTGTTTCTTTTTTTAGAACATCATCACTAGGAAAAGCACTTGCAGACTACTCCTACCTGGACAGTTTTCACAGCTGTCCTGATGATCTCAGTTACTGTACAGGCAGCAAAAAATCCCCTGCACTTGTGTGCAGCCTGGTTAATTCATGAAAAGCAGAGGTGTCCCATGCAGACACCTGAAGCCAGAGGGGACATCTGGTCACCCTCTTCCCCCAGTCCATACACAAGCATACCCTGTAGGAAGAAGGGTGTGGGTTTAGAGACAGTGAAGTCATTCCAGACCGGGATGGGAGATTATTACAGAAACAGGGCTGTTCTGGCACTAAGCATAACGTAGATAGTGCACCTGGCACAACTAACCAGCACGTAGACTCTGTAAATCAGTTCCTCTTGCAGCACGAATCCCGTCCTCCTTCTCTGTCCCCATTCTACTCTGCTGCTCACCCTCTGTGCCCGAGGAAGCAGAGAGAAAGGCAAGGAGGGAAATCAGAGAGCCTCAAGGGGAGGAACACGCTCAAGATCARGCTTGCTGTGCTTTCACTCCGTATGACAAGCCTGGCTCAAAACCAAATGTGTACGTGGAGAGCCGAGCTAAGCTCTCTGCCGGCTTGGGCTGTGCCAGAGGCATGGCAGGGACTGTGAGCCGACAACCTGTGGCTGAGCGGCATCGAGCTCTCTGCCAACAAGGTGCTACAGTGCAATGGCAAGATCGGCAGCTCGGCTTATGCCAGGTTTGCAGCAACAGAGAGAGTTATTTCAATTTCATTGTACAAGCAGGTGCTCAGGAGGCTTCTTAGCTGATGTGGTGTGTTTCAATAGGCAGTGGGCAATCACTGCAAAAGGGATACTACAGGAAAAGCTGGAAGGGAAAACGATATGGATCTTCTAGGTCAGCAGAGAGAGAAATGAATCCATGTTCTGCAGCCAGAAGCGGGCCTGCAGTGAAGAACCCATTGAAGGTGCATATTTGGTTTCTTTAATTATTTTTAATTTTCTGCTTGACTTTCATCTTTAAAGGGCATGTTTCAGCACAGTACAGTGCTACATCTAAGCAGTAAACTGAACAGTGTCAAGCCAAGAGCATGCCCCTGAGTTACTAGGGAATGTCCTGGTGCTTTCCTTTCCTCTTTTCATGTTTTCAGGAAATACTCAGTCATTCATGAAAGCATTGCAGTCGGCATCGTATGTGTAAATCTGACTAACATGGGAGAAAAAAAGGGAGTTAAAATCAAAGTAAACTGCCAAGGATCAGTGCTTTCACTCTCTATTTTTTGTGCTGCATCCACTATTGGAAACAATTCTTTAATCACTGACTCTTTTAATATTTCCCAACCAGTTCATAAAGCTGCTTTTAGGACATGACGCAAAACAGCAGTTTAAAGCCATAGATCTTTCTAGTTAATCTAAAAGATTAAGCACCTCACAGCCACTGGAGAGTGTTCCTTGGAACCACAGTATTATGGCCCTGGATAAATCTGGTTTTATAATCCTGCTTAGTCTACACTGATCTGGATAAGCAGAGACCCATCAGTTGAGAATGAAGCTCAGAAAGCATGATTTAGGCAAAGGGAGGAAAATAGGAACRCGTATTTTCAACAGGGA
The DNA here is from genome assembly GCF_003343005.1 of Rhea americana. Classification (NCBI taxonomy): domain Eukaryota; kingdom Metazoa; phylum Chordata; class Aves; order Rheiformes; family Rheidae; genus Rhea; species Rhea americana. The sequence continues at coordinate 6,827,441 of NW_028186258.1, forward strand.
CAGGAAGGTGGCATAGGATGTTAATTCATGTTAGAGACAAAACATAATCCCCCGTTGGCCTTTACAATGATGCTTCCAACAGAGTCACCTTACTATTTAAGTCCCTGCAGAGAAAAACAGYTGATCAGTCTGGAGAGGAAGGCTGTGTAAGAAGAGTAAGATGAGCAAGGAAAGCTCCAAGGGAGAACAGTGATCCGACTGCAGCATTGCATGGGGATGTAGCAGCCTAGCTGGTATCTCTCTGGGAACATCCTTGGGTTTTACAGGCAGGAAAAGGAAAATCAGTCTTACAGGTACTAGTTACTGCTGACAGCTCATAAGGTGTTTGATCATCTGGGGAYTGCCAATGCACAGGGTACATGCCATTTCTCAATCACAAGTAGAGCTCACTGAATAATTGCAAAAAATAAAATTAGATGCTTACATTTCCAAACATTCACTAGCACTTTAAAAACTATAACTAGCCCCCTTGCACCGCTCTTAATTTCATTTTCCATGGGAACTCAAGCGCCAGGCGATTGTGCATATGATTTGCAGGAAGTGGATGTTGCAGGTCCAGAGCGAGGTGGCTGTGCTGGAAGCGCTCACCCTCACTGCCATGGGTCTGAATGTGTGTGACTGCTACTGGGCTCAAGGAGCTTGTAGGTCGGCCAAGAGACTTACTCATGAGGGAAAAACAAATTATACTTATCTACCCTCTTCATCTTAGGGAAAGGACCAAGAACGTAAGTAAACATGACCACAAAACAGTTGATTATTAGGAACCCAAGTCTGCTTGCCAGCACTGAAACACAGGTAAAATTATTTCTATAAGAAATTTCTTGTGGCCTGAGAACTCAGCTTCTAACCCCATGTACCTCCCTTGCTTCACTGATAACAGTGTTTAACCAACAGCAGTCAGAGAGGGGGTAACAATATCTTCGCTCTCCTTTGCTTCGCTGACTTGTCCCTTACCAGCTAAGAAGGCTAGGAGAAAGCTTATTGTGTTACAGCTGTTCAGAGTGCAAGGAAAACAAAACCAGCAGGCTCCCTTTTGCACTTCCAGGCAAGGGGAAAATTTTCCGACAATTTACCTATGTCTGTGCAAGTGTGCAATGTCAATCACAGCAAACTATCAAAAACAAAGTTGCTGCACATCTGTCCAGGACAGAGGTGGAGACGATCAGGTTTGGGGTTCCAGGGAATGGCTTGGATAACCTCTCTGGTTTCTTTGCATCCCTATTTACATGACTCTCGTATCCTGTCCATTGCTGACTATTCCTCTGGTTTTATTATCAGTCTCACATTACTGAAAGCTCTCCATAAAACTCCTGCTCCTTCCATCAAGCAAATACATGATACCTCTAGTTTACATTACTCACTCACACTCTTGAGGAAGTGTCTCAAGAACTGCAAAGAGGACATATAAAAATATGTTTTTCAACCATCTGGCCTGCAAAGGAAGGATAACTTGCATGGAATATAAATGGTTAAAACTGCAAAGGAAGTTGAACAGCCTAAACAGTTATGTATTAATTTTACATGTTAAGGTATCCACTGAGGGTGCTTTGGAGCCTAATTTATAATTTTTATTTGATTGCAACACATGAGGGGCTTTCCTCTCACCTCCTTGTAGGCTGCGGAGTGRAGGAGAGAGCGAACGCATCTACGTAGACACAACCACAACATACAATGTCGGGGAAAGAGTGCTGCCTAATGGACAGTGCATTGGGCAAGAAGGCAAGGGGACTATTTTTTTATTTTGTTTTGGCCAATAAGCTCAYGGATGTAGCTGAGGCAGTTGTTTTTTGTTTCTTCATTTTTGTGGGTAAAGACTAATAATGATACCTTTTTTAAAAATCCGCTAAAAGGCTGAAGTGCCTGAAGTGCTGTCAATATTCTGCACTAAAAAACCCTTCATTCTAAGAATGCTTCAGTTTTTCTAAGAAGTCTTTGATTCAAGTGTGATCAGCTCAAGTTTTAAGTGTATGAAATCATTCACTTACATCACCAACCTACCTACTGTGTGACTAAAGCACTGATGGGCTAGAAATATTTGCTGCAAGTAAGGCTCTTAAGAAATACTTTTTTAGCACTTGTACAAGGAACACCTGTAAAGATACATGAATGCCTTTAAATTCAGATTACCTGTATTTCTGGAAGATGTGCAGCTAGATTGTATGTTACTAACTCAGTACAGAGATTATTGGGCAAAGCTCACTTGTCTTATGCTTTGCAGAACACAAATTAGCTGGTCATAATGGTTTTATATTCTCAAGTATCTGTGAACAAAGAGAAAAGAGCACTAGATTTGCATTTGCAAGCACAGATTTTGCAATTAATCCACAAAGAAAAATCATTTTGAATTGATTTTGTAATATACAATCTTTGTCTCTTTTGATTTGATGCAAAGCTTTTGGCAACAAAAACAGAAAGACTGAAAATGTTGAATGTACAGAAGCTGGATCCTACTCACCTTCAATGATAATATTAAAATAGGTTCTCTCCACATGAACTGGTGGCAGCAAAATTCAGAAAAGACGAAAGAAAGTTTTGAGAAAACAAACCAACTCTTTACTCATGCAAACAAAGCAAATCTTTACTAATAATCTGCTAATATTACTTAGTTCCTGTAAGGTCCTCTCACGAAAAAGAACTGTTCTACTGCCTTGCACAAAGCAGGAGAGATCACTGTGATCACAAGTTTAGCAGATTAAGAAAATATGTGATAATGAGTCTCTAAATAGAATGTCAGCAGCTTTTTAAGCTAGCTGGAAATCATAACAGGGCTTGAGCTAACCACTTTATTTTTTAAAAATCTCCCTTACAGTTAGATGACTTTCTTAAGAGCCTGGTAGGCTTCACTTCGAGAGAGGGAGGAATTGTTTTACAAGATCACAAATTGGCTACTGAGCCCTGTGCTATGGAGRAAAGTGCTTCCAGGTACATTAGGCAGCTAGAGAATAGCAAAGGAACCTCAGACTTGCAGGATGTCTGTTGGAAAGGGAGGTGTGCTTAAAAGACAGTAATACTGAAAAAGTTTCCAGTTGTTCTAGGAACACTTTCTGTAATGAACATGTGTCAATTACTAGTGTAAGCTCATTTTACTGTTCTGAAAATTACATGATTTAAATAAACAAAACCCTATTTTTACCGCTAGAGAATCTGGCTCCCTTTCTCAAAGGAAGATGCCATTTTTCCACTTATGTTTAGCAGAAAACAAGAAAAAAAAAATCCAAACTCTGAAAGGCCAGTAGATATTAAACCAAACAAAAGCATAAGAACTGACTCCAAGCTGAAGTGAATGCCCTGAGTCCTATTTTCACCCAAGACCTCAGCATCCCATCCTGACCACCCTTCTGATACCAGTAACTCCACATACGCAAGTGTTTCCCTTTGGTTTACTCTTGTAAGATGGTGCTTTGCATGCAAAGGACGTATTTCCATGGCAACAAGATTCTGGAAAGCAGCAGTGGCTTGGTGCTTTTGGCTGAACATTTCAGGAACACAGATTGCTGTACGTATTATGATTACTGGACTATCTTTTTGACTCACAAAACTACTACAGGGCCATGACAAGGAAAGATTAGATTTCTAACACCGCTGTCATTATCCAGAAACTTAGCTATCATGAGGAGACTTAGGGCCAATTTCTGCACTGAAATCATTTGAGCTATGGTTGCAGCAAAGTTTTGGATGTAGTTTTCCTATTATTCCCCTCACTAAAATCTTCGTATCAAATATGTAACAAAAAAAGTCAAAGCAGCACTGAAGATTCCTCTTCTTTCTGCCTTTATGCACTACTGTGTTACCTTAAAAGAAAACGATGTCACTATTGGTGTTAAAGGAGTAAGATCCAACAAAAGCAGAAGTTACACAAGCTAATGCAATTACTTGTGTCTCCATATTTTCCCCATAATGACTCCGGCTCTAATTCAGAAGATATGCCTTGCCTGGGAAACAACGCGAGGTTGAATGAGGACAGAGTGAAAAATGACATGTCATAAAAGCCTGACATTCTTGAGTGCCAGCAGAACTGCTCCCTCCTGATGGGTGCTCTTGGGTTGCTAATTTGAGTCATTTGGAGCATTTGGTATGCAGCTGTTCTGCTCAGAGTGCAAAGGCAAGCATTTTCAAGCTAACACCACAAGAATGAAATGATGATGCCATTTGCAATCCATGTTCACAGAACTTACCTCCTTTGACTACAGTGCTGGTTTTTAGGAACACAACACAGCTTTTACCCTGTTCCTTCCCCTCCTTCCCTGCTAATTTGCCTTTTGTACTTCTATAAGCAACCCGTCTTGCCAGAGCTGCAGATACCAGAGGCGATGCAGGCTGCCTCTGAAAAAAGATGGGAGACAGAGCAGCTTTGGCCATGTTGGGTGGTGCCAGCAGTGGGACATAGGGAGGAAAGAAAGGGCTAGTTTTGTGAGCCCTCCCCTCTTTTTCCCATACCTGAAACTAGCTAAAAATAGATCTTTTATTTCTTGCCTAACTGAAGCACATACACCAGCCAAAGCACTTTGTAGGCATATTATAGTGGCAGGCATTGGCTTCAGTGAAAATTGCTCCACAGAACGGCCTAAGAATAAGTGAAAGTTTTCCCAAGGCAGACTGCTTCTGATTAACCTGCTAACTGATGTTTTTCTGACATGCAAAATGTGATGTTGCAAATGTACTTGAACTGCCACATGCAGAGATATTAAACTAAAAAAGACAAGGACTACCATAAGAAATGGAAGGTGACAGTGTTTGTGTCAAAGGGAGATGGTAATACATGAGAAACTGATGCAGTTGAGAATGCAGCTGAGTGGTTCCTCAGAATAAGTCTTTGGACTTATCTGATTTTAAAATGTTTAAGAATGATCTTGGGCATATTAAAAAGCTAGGGTTGAAACGTGGGTGCTGAAGGAAGGAACTGTCAGATGGGAAGAACCAAGCAGCCGCAAGGGACTGAATAATACAAGTGAGACGGAAGTTCACCACCACATACTGTCGAAAGTGCAAACGGTAACGGCATGAATTCTTGCTACATATTCAGAACGTATCAGATAGAAAAGGGAAGAGGAAGATGTGATTATGACCATAGGAAAAGATGAATCCAGTCCTAGAATATATCAGAGAAGATATTCATAGACAGGAAAGTATTACTGTTGTTGTACTACTGCTTTTTTTTAACTATGTCTTTTTTCTGAACCACAATCATTTCTGTGATACCATGTACAGTTTTCTTTATTAGATGGCACGAAGTATCAAACACAAGATTGCTACTGTCTTCAAGCCATTTGTGGCTTACCTGTTTGAGTCTTGAGTTCAGATCACCATGCTCATTTATAAATGTCAGTTAAGAAATTCTGTAAATGAAATTTGCCTGGATATCAACAGCAGGTTGTATTAGGTGGCCAGCACGCACTCTCTGCAGACACTGTACACACCTCTGTATGTTGCTTACTTTTTTGGATATTGAAAAGTCATCCTGCAAATAATTCTGCTGAAACACTCCCCTGTGTTTTCCAGAAGCAGTAGCAGAAAACCAATCTGCTGCTATTGAGGGAGGGATGAAGAATATTTAAACTCTGTCCAGTTTAGTGCTACTGCCCTAATATAGCCATCACTGATCAAAATCTTTTCTTCTAATGCAACCTTCAGACAAATTTCTGAGAGGAACATCAACTCTTTCCTTAAATCTGAGGATTTTGCCTTCAAATACCTTTGGCTAGTTCACACTGCTTTGCCTCTCTAGGTGTTCCTTATTACAAAGTGAGAACACAGATACAGCAGGAGTTAAAACATCAGGGCAGAGGCACTCCCAGATGGAAAAGCATTTGCTCTGTCTGAATTAAAAAAGATTTCCAAGGGGACACTTCAGTAGGTCAAATCTTACTATTAGCTGGCAAATCTCACTTCATCATAAAAAACCCTGCACTTTGAACTGGCACTAGTTTTCAGGAATCTTCATTCCGGGCATGGACTTTGTGAAGATTACTGCTGATGCTTCGTTTTATAAGTATCATCGAATTCTGCTGTTTTGCTGTCACACTGAAGCTCCAGGCCATGTGCTGACAGTATCAGCCTGTTTGTGTGAGTAGAGCTGAAACAAATTATCCAATTTATTATACAGTTTTCAATTCTAAGTTTATCCCAGAAAAGGCTCTGCAGGATGAGATAGGTACAGACCTTGATAGGCCCAGCCTAAAGTCTTCCCCTGTTCTTACCAAGAAACATTTTTTGGTATAATTTCCAGTCAGTTGCTCCMCTATCTCCCTATGTTGAAGTTCATCAAGTTTATCATTTCCCAAGTGAGCTTATAGGTTGTTACAGAAAGCCTCAGTCTAAAACTCTGCTGAATCAAACTCTTCTTGTAGCCTACTTTAAGGTTATTAAAGAAATGAGATGGCACTAACTTAATTTTTTGATAAATCTATCTTTTCTGCCTCTTCTCACTTTATCATCCCCATAGGTACTTAAACACTGATTGTTTAATAATTCATTTCTATTTTCTGGTACCAAATTTGCCCACTAGATCTCCAGTTTCCCAAGTCTGTCTTTTCCCCCTTTTTAATGATCTCTTTGCTCTTCTCATTTCCTTTGGGATCTCACAAATACTCCATGAGATTGTGAAAGTAATTATTAATTGTTGAGAACTTGCTTCAGTTTGTTTGCCCAAGTCCTTGTGGAAAAAGTTCACACAGCCCTGAAGAGTGGCCATTTCAGCCTCCTATGTCACATGCATTTCTTTTTCTTCTGATTTTCTGATATTTCTAATGCATTTTTAGACTCTTACCACTAACTTTGATATCCTTTGTTTGCTGAAACTCACCTTGCATTTTAGTTTTCTTGATTTTTCTATTTTTCTATAGTCATCTTTAGTAATTAATCTGTTTTTAGAAGTGTATCGACTTCATCCAAAAAATACTGATTTTTGAAAATAAAAATGTTCAATTCTGTCCTAGAGCAGTTATTCACCTATTTGCTGTAAAAACTGCATGTCTTTCATACTCTCTGATTTTAGCTACTAGGGAAGCTCTTCAGAACTCATTCTTCGGATTTTTCACATCCGTATCAAGAAAAAAAAAAACATTTGATTTCTTATATTCTTCAACAAAGGTCCCTGAATATTGTGCTGGAGCTTCTAAGTAACTTTACAGGAAAACATTGTCAGAAAGGAGTCCACAGTTACGAACAGAAATTGTAATAGGAACACCAGCACTCTTGCTCCATTCCCTCCAAACTAYGCATGTGTTCAGTGCCAGTTACTCTGCTTCTGAAAGCTTGCGAATCCAACTTTATCAGAATTGCTATGTTTCTTTATGCTGTTAGAATTTCCATCTGTTCCTGCGCTTCAGACCAAGTGAAAATTAAGCTGATGTTCAGCATGTACATGCTGTGCATAGCTCACTTGCCTGCCTATTTTTCACTTCCTTTTCACATCATTCTTAATGGGCCTTTAAGGACATATCTGTATTCCGGCAGTGTTATTTATGGTTCTGACATCATCCCTCAAGGTGAACAGTACTTTGCTGTAGAGTATTTACTCCTTTATAGTAAATCTGCCTGCTGCTTTCTATAAAAACAGGAAAACAGCTGCAACTTTTATAGGTGAGAATAAAGGTTTCTCCCTCTTCTTTTAACATACACTTCGTCATGGGGAAGTTGAAAGTCATCTTGGGAAGAGAGACAAAAAGCATGAGTGTGGTCTTTCATGGTTAAATTTTATCTGTATTCCTTCAACTGACTTTAAACAAATGCATAAAGCCACACCAGATGTTTTTATTATCATTCATTACTTATATGAATGCAATATGGGCAAGCATGGTACAGAGTAAACGGAAAAAAAAGGCAGCTTTGGCTCATGAGACTAGATCTTTTTACAAATGTTTTGTTAAATGGCTAAATGTATGCACAGTGCCTTTGGGTCAACCAGCGCAAAGAGAAGTAAAATCAAATAAATGAAGAAGTAGGTAAGTGGCTACCAGTATCTGAAGTTCACAAGACTTTTCCTCATTTACACTAATGCTAAGTAGCCTGATCAAGCCTCACCATGCAGTTTTGCTAAATTACAGGCACCAAGAATTTAAAGCACAAATCAGACACCTAACAAGWTCCCAATTTGAAAGGAAACCTTCAGCTTCCTGTAAGTAATCTTGAATACTAATACATTCTAATATGAGAAAAAGGACAAGAGATCTTAGCTTTAGCTCTAGCACTTTAGTTAACTTGGGAAAGAGCCTCTGATTAATGACACATTTAGATCAATGTTTGTAGATAATATGTGGCACCTTTGGAGCTCTCACATGCACAAGAGAGCCTGACGCAGTTTGTATTGAGTACCATCATGCTGAAGCAGCAGACAGCAAGTTCATGCTCTGCACAGACAGTTGCTGGGTAGTGAAGAAAGAAATGGCATGGCAGAAAAAGAAATCCAGACCCTCTGATCTGGGCAAATGGACTAGAACTGTAAAAGCAATGACTGAATACCAAGGAAACACAGGCACTAAGTACGTTTACTACCAATGCAGGGGAGAGTTGGGAGTTTTATTAGCTTTCTACTTGCCATTCCAAGAGCTCATTTAGGAGTGAAAGCTTGCAAATACCATGCAAAGACTGGCTCTGAAGTGTGGTTTCTAGCACCTGCACCTAATTAGAAACAAAATAAAGTGTAATTATTCTTAGTTTGGGGGCTTTTTTCTCTCTTCTATAAACGTGATTTCAAAAGAAGTTGCTTATGTTATTTGCACTTCCATCTGATCACAGGAACAAAGTGATATGATGTAGTACACAACACGTGCTTCGTTCCAACTGCCTCCAGCACTTTATGCACTTAACACAATGATACTCTGTGACAGCTGGAAAAATCTTCTGAATGGCTGGGGGGGGTTGCTCAGATGGAAATTCCTGAATATTATCATCTCTCAGATGTGTCTTTGTATTGGCATTTTACATGAGAGATTCTCATAAATGAAACCCTTCTGTTCATCAACGTATGAGGAGTCTATGTGCAAGTCCATTCAGGTGAGTTTGTATACTGTGATGTTTACACACTCAGAACAACCTGGAGTAACTCCAAGACTACAACAAGAATCAACATGCTTTCGATGCAAAAAGTCTGCCTGCTTAAAACCTTAGTGAACCAAATCCAGGCACTTAAACTCATAGAGTGCACTCTGTGCAGGTGCTTCTGTCTCCTTGAAAAGATGCAAGTATCACAATTCTTGCCCCAAATGCTGGGTATTGTGTTTGCCATGGCACATGCAGGTTCTACATGTCATCTTGGAAAACTCTGCCATTTAGGCCCATGGACCTTTCCAACTCAGATCTCTTTGACATGGTAGAGAATCCAGAATATTAGTGTTGCATCACAGCACTGCTGAACAAGCCTCCAGGCTTCAATAGTGACTGGAAGTTTTTGTTGTTGTTGTTGTTAATTGGCTTTTCAAACATTATTTCTGGATCTTTAAATAGCCTTTCCTCTGAGTATTTTGTCCCAGATCCCAATTGTGAGAAACTCTTATCGACAGCTCATATGATCGTTCATTAGACTGATCTACTGCTAGAAAATCATTCGTAAGCAATACTTTTGTTTTTGAAACTCAGTTTAAAACTTGTCCAAATATTGTCCAATAACGCACTTCACGCTCTTGTAAAGCACAGTTAAGTGAAAAAACAAATATTTCAGATTGTTAAAAATAGTTATTTCATGACTATGTTGCATTTTCCTGACACCCCCTGCATAATGCTATCAGGTTAAAGAACACGATGTTGTTTGTATTACTATTTGAACATGTCTATTGTAAATGCCCTGTAGCATTTATACCTCACGAATGTCTATGTGCGAGCACAAATATGTTTAAATAAAGCCAATTTATGAAAAACTTTTGTAGTGATAAAGTTACCTCTTGATCAGCTAAACTTGCTGATGTGTGCAGACTGGATACTGCCACAGCAGCTTCTTAAGAACTTTAGAATTTGCTCTCTCCTTTGTTCCACTGTCACCTGGCCAAATATTTCAAACATTTTCCTTTAACAAATGTGTCCTTGTGGGGGAAAGTCCATTAGTAGCTGAGTGTTGCATCTTGTCAGGAACAGACTTTAATGGCTGTTTGAATTTTAACTATTATTTGCTAGCTATTTTTGTTCAAACCAACTAAGACCATTATAAAAGCCATTAAATACCCAGTAACTGGCCTCAGTGTAGCTGCAGGGTATAACATTGAGTAGGAGCTCAATTTATTCACTGCAAAGCAAAGACTTTGTCCCTTGTAGACTTTTTAGAGACAGACTTCCCCCCCTCCCAGAAGACTGCCTAAAACAATAGAAGTGCTCTTCTTTGCCCCTGGAAAGGCCAGCCATCATCTGAAAGTAACATGACAAATTGTAATCCATTTCCGTATTTAAACGATGAATGAAGAGCATGTAAAATATTTGGCACTGATATGCTATAAAACATAGGACAGAAGGCAACTCGTGTTTGAATCAGCGGGAAAGTACACTGTGTAGAAGTACAGAAAATACAAGTCATACTCCCCTGAACAGCAGGGGAGTTACGCCAGCCCTCAAGGTTAAAAAGGGCAGAGCAGTCAAACTCAGCTCTGCATTCTCTTGTCCTTTTCCTCTGGTTGCTACTTGTGGAGCCTGCACGGTGAGTACAGCATCAGCCTGGTAATCACTGCCTAGTGAAGCAGCAGCACATCAACAGAGGAACTGTAGCTAAAATAGACAGAAGTGATAGGAACGGATGTCCTTACACAGGGACAGGCAAAGCCCTGGCTGTGGACAGATATCGAAGATCGTAGACACAAGGTCTCCAAGACACCTTCCATATGTCAAAGGACAGCTGAGTGCAGCTATAGTCACCTACCTTCCCAGGAATGACAACTCAGACCCTCCTCAACCACAGCTTTGCCCAGCTCCTGACCCAATGTTTGAGTGAAAGCATTTCATCACAATCAAGGGAAGAAATAACACAAACCCTCAAGAGATTTCTTTTGTACATTCTTAAATGCTTTTCTGCAAAGACCTGGGGACCATAATGAGAACTGGCAACATTTTCACTTATACAACAAATCTGATTCCAAGCCATTTAAGCTGGATAGAACTAATAAAATATGTAAAAACTAGAGAGAGAGAAGTTACACAGTGCAAGAAACAAGAGGTAAGACAAACATTAAAACAACTAAAATTTCCTGGTTATTTACTTATGGCCCAATTAAAGTCTATGGAAGAAAACAGAAAGCCTCAGTGGGCTTCTGAATAGGCTATTAAGACATTTGCACATCTGAAATTATTGCGGGATGTAACCAGTGCACTGACACCGAAGTACAGAATGGAGAATTAAAAACAAGCAACACATTAGCTCAAATGGAAGCACAACAGAGAGCTCACAAAGCAATTTTCCATGTGAAGTCCTTAACTCAGGAAAACAACAAAAAAAACCCCAACCCAAAACAAAACCCAGCTCTCACAAGAGATGYTCAAAACAATGTTTGGCTAGAAAGATGAGCTTTACACCATGTTCCAAATGTGAGCAAACTTCTCAGCTGGAAACACCAGTCTGAAAATGTTTTTGGTTCACTGCATGAACTGATCACTGTAGGGGTCAGAAAAAATTTATTTTCCTGAAGAACAGTAACATATCGACAAGGTGTACCACAGAGATGTTTCACCTTTTTGAACTAGGAAGTGTCACCGGTGGCTGGATAGCAGACTTGACAGACCATTTGTATCATTTGCTGAAGCAGTATCAATACACTATTGAAAGTAGCTCATAAAAAATGTTATTTAAATTTGAATGGACTTTTAATGTGAACATTCAGGGGTAGCTTATTGGGGCTCTACCATCAAGGTACTCTAAACTGAGGTTCTAGTTTATAGTATTTAGCTGACTGTCCTGCGGTAAATCACAACTGACTGTATGGATTTAAGGTGCTTGATAAAAAAGCTAACAGTGGATGGGGGAGCAAAGTAGGGTTCCCTGCTTTGGATTATCTTGCTTGTAGAGAAATAGTTCTCTCTTTCACTTAAAAGCATAAGGTCATATAATTTCACAGGGTTGAAAACCCTACAACAGCACAGGTTAAGACTTAACCCACCTACAGAAATCTTAGTTCATCTTTTCAATCTGAGTAAAATGTGCTAGATGTCGTTCAGGCCCAAGAAGGCATTTTGGAATGCTTTCATTTTGGAGATCCATTCTGGGAATGTCTTCCAGCACTAGAACAGGTTGCCCAGAGAGGTTGTGGAGTCTCCTCCTCCGGAGATATTCAAAACCCACCTGGATGCGATCCTGTCTAACATGCTCTAGGTGACCCTGCTTGAGCAGGGGGGTTGGACTAGATGATCTCCAGAGGATGCTTCCAACCTCATTCACTCTGTGACTCCGTGGAAAGCAGCTAATCACAGCTAAACAGCAGTGATTTTCACAGAATGAAACTAAAGTGCCCAAATTACAAGGCTGATTTGCTTCTAAATATGTTTTTTTTAATATTAAAATGAGCTCAAGAGCTTGCATGATTTCAGTGATCCTTAATGGGGATTAGTTTGAAGTGCAAATGTGTTTTCTATTTAACTGAGAAAGACACAACAGGGAGCAGAACACTGGAGATCACTGAAAGCATTGGGTGGTTCTGGGAGGCCAAAGGCCAACTGACTTCAGATTTCAGTGGAGTGTAATAATCCCCACGAAACGCACAGCCTTGTCTGTCCTGTTGTGCAATTACAGAATATAAGTTGTAATGCATTTTTGACCTGTAGGTTATTGACCGTGTATCATTAACACAGGTATGACATCATTGTTAGGCAGTCAGGTAGTACCAGTTGCATCCAGAGCTACTTACAGAGTAATCTCCACTCCCATTTTCCTTGCTTCATTAGGCTGCAGTATCTCTTCTTCAGTTTAACAGTAATTTTAGTAGGAAACAATGCAGCTGGTAACCTTATTCTCTGATTCATGGATAATGAGTTAGTCATTTTTCCCACCTCAGGATATTTATACAGTTAATTGGTGGCAGAAAAGATTGCTATTTCAGGACTGAAAAAAGCTAAACTGTGCGCTGTTTTCCCATTCAGCGGTATTTGTGACACATGGTAGACTTAGGCCTTGTTACTTGTTAAATAACTTACCAACATAGAAACACACTTGTTTCATATTATTTTACTTATTCACTGACATATGCAAAAATGAATTTCTTTTAGCTGCGTATCTTTCCTTTCTGCGTGTTGCTGGAGATACACAAGGAATGCTTAGTAGCACAGTGTTTCTCCCTGCGTCTATCCTGAACACCAGATCCCGGTACAGTCATCCTAAGTGGTATCTCAAGCATCTCTAATGCCATAGAGGTATTACTACATGCACGAATCTGAATCCTTCTGAGGATTCCTCTGCCATGATCACATACACCCTATTGTCCTGAAAAATTCTGTATCCACTGCAGATCCAGTATCCCTATGATACTTAACTATCCTTTCAATTTTTTCATTTAGAGAGACAGATTACTTTATCCATTTTGAGTAACACAATTTTGCTCATACTGATTTTTCCTTCATCCCAACTATTTGCTAGATGCCCTTCTGAGGACAAATTTGAATGCTGCTAGTGACCTTGTGAAAACACAGTCTTCATTATTAAAACCAGACCATGAATACCCCTGGGCACAATGAAACGCCTCACCTGCAATTCTTCAAATAGTTTCCACTACTATTAATTTTTTTTTAGGTGTCTGAGGTCTCACACATGTCTATTCACTAAATAAGTATCATCTGGAGATAGCTCAATATAACATTTTGGCATCAAATAGCTAGTATATAGAACACYTAGAAGTATTGCTGGTGGATTTATCAATGCACAAAATTCTTGATTTCCTGGAATAGCTCATCTGGAGAGAAAATCCAGCTTTGAATAGGAAACTGAACTTTCTGAAAGTTCACTGGTGTTGGAGGTCAAGCTTTAGTTCAATTCATTAGAAAGACAGATGTTAAATTCAGATTAGGAGTTGCATTTTGGGAAAGTTGAAGAGGTTTGGCGATCTGTGGTTTTGGCCTAACCCACGTTTTAATCAAAAACGGCACCCCTGGGTGACAGAGCCTTCAGCTTTCTCCCACCTCTCTCAAATACTCATTCAAGAGGTACAGAAGCTGTTTTAGTCCTGATGGGGAAGCTCAACTCATGTTTATTCCCACAATACAGCTCAATAATCTGCTCTAGTTCATATAAAAGCCCCTGCTTTCACCTCCGTCCTTGATTCTAATTTTTTATAACCTTTTAAGAGTGCTTTAATAAGAAAAATACTGTTTGATTACAATGGTCAAACTGAACACATTTGGTTCCAAAGGAAAATTTAAATGACTTTTCTGGTTGGTCAGCCATGACATCTACTAAAGTGGTTATTACTATAAATGGTATCATATGGACATGTTTTTTTGGACATTAGTATTTTTCTTTGTTTAGAGTTCTTTTCAACTACTTTATTTAAGAACACAGTAACTAATATTACATTTAGAAAACAGAGCTTCTTCAATCTGCAAGGAATTCTTACTCACTTGTTCAGTAACACAGGTTTTCGTTTCTGTTTCCCCAACTTAAAGGTCTGAAAAAGTCCTACACTCAGATACGAAGCTCGGTCTCCAGAAATACTTTCACATGGTATTGCTTACAAATGTGCCTCTATATGCTGTCAGCTACTGAAATTTTCAGGCCCAGAAAGTAGCCTGCACTTTGTGTTAAATACACAGAGAGCCAAGAATTCACTGTAAGGGCACCTGAAGTGGAATGCTGCTTCAGTGCTATGCTGTCCTCAAGCCACCTGCCAGTCACAGTAAAGTCATAGGGCCGTGCTGTACCCTCATTAAAAAAAAAAAAAAATCTTTAGCTAACCATGAATTTTCGACACTGTATTACAATCACAACTAGAAATCTGCAGATGATGTATTATGTAAACAGCATTTATAAGTACTTAAAAAATGAATTTAGCTACTCAAAGTTACCTTTTCATAGCAGATAAATATAAATTGCATTTTTTACGTGGACGAATGAGGACACTAAAAGAGTTGGCTGCCATCACATGAAACTAGGAAGCGAAGCGATTGCAGGCTTCAAGTCTGCTTTTCTAGTCTAGCATTTTTTTACAGAAGTTTAATAACATAGAGCATTTTCCATGCAATATTTATGTCAAAGAGAAAGAATACATGCCAAACTCCCTCAAAAACAAAAAACCCAGCTTTCAACAACTACTTGTAATAATAGAAAGCGACCAACAAAATGGCTTGGAGCTGGAGGGACTGATTCAGAAAAGCGCAAGATTATTATTGGTTTGCACTCCTTGTTTTACCAAGCAAAACATCAGCACTGGAAAGGGATTCTTCAGTGAGTATGTGAAACAGTTATAATTAATGGGATGAAGTCAAGGAAACAAATGCCCGAGCTAGCAAGGGAAACTAAACTTTCTGACACCAAGATCTCTCAGGCTGCAATAGTCTGTCAAAAGCAGTGATAGAAACCTTGGAACATTTGAAACTAGCTTAACCAAAGCACTAGAAACTACAGCACAAAGAACAGCCCTGGCTTGGCAGGGGAGCAAACAAGATTATTAAAGAGGTCTTTCCTAGGAYTGCAGATAGGATTACAGAGGGGCTGTTGCAAGGGGACAGAACTATTTTTGTCTTTTATGACAACTGTTTGATGAACTACTCTATTATTTCCCAGCTGTCAATGAATGAGAGAAAAGTGTTTCCTGTGAAGTAAAATCCGTTCTCCAAGGTGAAGAATCAATTGGAGAAAAATACCAACATCACATTCCAGCGCTTTATTCCTTATTATGCTTGGCATGTTACTTCCCCTGCTCTACACAATAATTGGTCCATACCAGGACAGAACCAGCCTGTTCTGTCTAATAAAATTTACTGCGTTGCTTTTCAAAATAACAATTCCTATACTGGTACTTTGAAAGCCAGGAAAGCACACAGGCAAGAAAAAACATGCCTACAGCTCATTAAGGCTACGGGAACTGCTGCATAAAATGATCTGACAATGTAGCATAGTTTGCAATTCCAGTTTCATTCCACTTTTTTTTTTTTTTTTTTTTTTTTATGAAGAACTATCACCCCAAAATAGACTGTCTCCATAAGAAAGCACAAAGACGAAACTGGAAATAAAAATCATTAAGTCTTATTATCTGTATAGTCATGCCAACACTTTTTCCAATGACCTTCTAAAAAATCTTTTTTCTGTCAGTTATGTTCTCTTAAATTTTGTTGGAAAGGAAAAGAAAGGGATAGAAGGAAGTGGTCAAACCACCATGATCTCCAGTGTTGCAATAATATGAAGCTGTTTTCAGAGTTGCCAGTAATTCTATAAAGGTTAAACCTTTAGAAAAAAACACTGTATAACTGACAGTGTGCCCTCTGCCTGTGTTCTGACTCTGACCACCTCCACCCCTCAACTTCCAAAAATTTGAAGATTATCTGCTGGAGTTTAGAGATGAATTTGCTTTGCCTCAAGATGCCATTACTTCCCACGATGGCTGTCATCTCAGCCTCCCAGAATCTTAAGTGGTTTTTAAGGAGATTCACTGGCATAAAATAGTTGCCCTAAATCTTGTTGCAGAGACTGGCAGCCTTTGTCTGGCCAGTTGCCAGCTCAGGTCTGTCATCCTCATCCATCTGTTTTTTCTGTAATGAATAGGCCCCTTGCCTTTGAGCAAGTAACGCTTTCAGTATCTTGAAGTCTCCCAGTTTCAGTTCCTGCCTGAACTCTTCAGTCCCCTGATGAGCACAGGCTGCAAATGACCATCCCTTTGGCCAAGCCAGCCCAGGGAGCAGGAGGGTGCACACTGGAACAAAGCACAGGCCTCTTCCCCTGCTCATCCCGCTTCTGGGGCACCAGCTCAGGCCACAAGCTCCTTCCCTTCACCTCCCTGGCCTTCATCTTCCCCAGGTCTCGTGTTACAGCGAACTATGGCACTGCCCAGATGGCTCCCAGCTGCTATCCAGACCCTTCTGTGAAGCCAAGCCAGGCTGAGGACTGTGCTGGTGCTCCCACACACCCTCGGCCCTTCTCCACTTCTGCGAGCTCGCTCCCCGCCTTTGCTGCCGCTGCTTTCTGTGCCTCATYCCCTGGCAGCCCAACCGCCCCTCAGAGATGCCCCCCTCAACGCTGCACCCCACCACCCCGCGCAGTCCCACAGCGCCAACGGTCAGCGCGTGGCGCGCCCCCGCCCTTTATAGCCGCCGGTCACGTGCCCTGCGCGGCGCCCCGCCCCTTGCTGCGGCGGGGGGAGGGGGGGGGCACGTTGGGGCTCGGCGTCTCCGCGCGGCGCGGGGGCCTGAGAGGAGCGGGGCYGTTGGCGGGAGRCGGCGGCGGCTGCCGCAGCTTCAGGGCATGTGTAAGCCCTGCTGTTAAGCTAACAGGACACAAAACGTCAAATAACCGGCGCCTGCTCTGCCCCCAAAGCAGGACTGACTGGATCGAAGAAATTCCCAGGGGGCACTTAGGTATCTTACATTTAAGAGCCTCCAGTGCTCAGATGCAGTTTCTTCCAGGGCTCAGTTCTCCTCATGGTCCTTTCATTCCAGGAGATCAGCTCCATTTTCTGTTGGAGTGGCTTATTTTTACTKATTTTTCAGGCTTCTTGTCACAGCAGCTTCCCCTTCCCAGATCAGCCAGGTTTCCTCTCTCAGTCCTCTATCCCACTTCGGATCCTTCTGTACCCAAAACACAGGCTGGTTGTGCAAGCTTTCCATGCCACATGAGGAAGTCACCTCCAGGATGGGGGTTCCTGTGGGTCAAAAGGGCCCACCCTTTTATCTTAAAAATGCCACAAAATAGAGGAACTGAGTAATTATGTTTGCCAGGCTTCTTACTTTGCCCAAGAATATTAAAAGACTGCTACCTCCTCTTTCTGGCCTCTTTCCCCTTTTCCCTCACAGCCTAGAAAGCCCAAGGAGAGATCTGTGCTTGAGAACTGAGGAAAAAGTTTCTGAGGAAGTTGCAAATGAATTCTTTATAGATTAAAAAAAAAAAAAAAAAANAAAAAAAAAAAAAAAAAAAAAAAAAAAAAAGAGCAGCTACATTTAATTGTCTGCAGTGAGATAAGTACATCCTTCTCTTGTTATATCTGTGGAGCTTGCAGTCTGTAATTTCTTATTCTGCTAGATAAGTATAAATGAGGCTAACTTGTCCTTGGCTCTTGCACAGGTAGATGAGGCAGYCAGCCATATACAAAGCTAAGAATAGTCCCAGCCTGGATGAGCCCCTTGTGCAAACACCACCCCAGAGGGGCTTGAAAAAAAAAAGGTGGGTCATTGCCAGGCATGGCCCATTACACACACTTAAAGGATGGTGCATAGCCAGTGCACATTGATCCTGCAGGCACAAGCTCCTATTTAGGCCATGCATCTCCACAGCATCTGTACTTGCAGGCGGCGACAAGCAAGCACAATCAGACCTGTGGTATCGACTGCATTTGTATCGTTTCTTTCTGTGCACTCTTTGTTTGCCTGTTTTATTCTGCTAATGCTGAAAAGAATTCAATTCTAAAAGGGAAAAAATGGAAAAGAAAAGCATAGTGCCATTGAGTCCTAAGAGTGCCATTGAGTCCCTAACTCRTTCCCCAGCTGTTTGCTCCGAGGCACTGGAGAGTTATAAATAGCCAGGAGCAAGAGTGCAGAACAGTGGTATATACATTTTGTAAATGGAGCTCTGAGCAATGTCCTGGTTTCAGGACCAGTGAAGTCAATAATGGCCTAGAATCTACCTCCATGTGCAGGTTATTACAACATGGAATAATAATAAAAATGTTCCTGGATTTTCACAACTTCAAGCCATAAAGAGGAGGGAAATTGTGTATTTACTTTGCCTTCCAGTCACTTTTTGTAGTTTTTATTGTACTTTTTCCCAGAGAAGAGATGGAAGGAGCAATGTTGTTCATCTCTGGGTAAAGAGGAGAGAGGAGAAAGGGGGGAAAAGATGCAAAAGATTTGAGTCTAACTTCAGTTCTGTTGGAGTCATCCAGGTTTAACAGTGCAGTAGTGAGTAGCAAAAATCATGTGAGCAAATCACTATTTGGTTCAGTGGCTCCCAATTATAGACAGCTTTGCAAATAAAGGAATCAATGACAAAACTGCTGTTGATTAATATACATTAATTTGATAGTGCAAGCAGCGGTTCTTCACTTACTGCTCAACAGAAGCACTATGAGTCATTCTATGAGAAAATTTGAAGCATGCAGAATAGTTAGTAGAAAATGTTAGGTGTCCTATGGCCTAGGGGGAAAAAAAAAAAAAAAAACTAGGGGGAAAAAAAAAAAAGAAAGATACAGTGGAGTCTTATGTAGTATGGGACTGGGTACAAGTGACAATTATGAGAATAGTAATCTCCTGAAATCAAGATTTGTGTATGTGAGAAGAAAAAAATAAGTTAACTGAAATTTCCCTGTTGTGTTGTAGTTTGCTTGATCTTTTTGACTGAAGTAGAATTATGCTGATTACAGTCTTTTGTCCTCTCTGTACCCTTGTTTCCCGTCTATAGGACTTACTATTCTTATTATAAGGTGGAATACATAGAGTTGTAGGACAGTAAGATAATTTGTTAACCAAGAGCRAAACTCTCCTAAGGAGCAGATATTTTTGAAACTGCCTTGAGGTAGATAACAGATGACATCTACCACCTAACAGATGACAGATGCTCTGTCACTGCTGCAGCTAACACCATCACTGCCCTGACAAGTGTATTTACCAGGAGAAGCTGTGAGACAGTCATGGCACTGCCTGAGCAGCCAGAGTAATTTCTACAACATGCTATTGGCTTCACTGACATTGACTTCTAAAGAACTTCTAACTGGAGGCAGATGGGAACTGAAATAAAGAAGATAAATAGAAAATGAAGGACCATGTGAGCAAGTCAAGGCTAAAAAGAAACACAGCAGTCTATGATAATTAGGCAGGACAAACTGATTGGTTAAAAGTAAGAAGAGCCCAGGCGAAAAAAACAGTACATATGTAGCAGTTTCAGTTCCAAGTAGAGTGCTTTCCACATGCTGCTGAAGCTCCAGCTTGTGCGATGGGAACGTTCATCTGCAGGCAGAAAGGATGTTACATTACTCCAAGATGATCTTGTTTTCATTTTTATCTTGCATGTGTTGTCATCTCCTGCTTTGTAGTACTAAGACTTGTCTTTCCTACAAGCATGAGGCTGCACTCTGCAGTGTGTGGCAATTAAACCCTTTGAGAGTCATGCATATTTTAATTATTACTTGTTTTATTGTCAAAAGCTTGCCTGCATAAGATGGAGTCTTGCATTCCATTTGGGACTGAAATAAGGGTCAACACATTCTTTTAGAGCCCCAGATACTAAACAGACATTAATTTGTTTTGAGCTTTGCACATTTTAGATGAGCGTAAATCAAGATGTGTAATGGGGAAAAAATTTCCTCCATATGTTGGAAAATTGAACTGAGACTCTAACTCTTAAGTGACAAAAAGTGGTGGCTGTAACAGAAAATGATTAAATGATTTGTTTAGCATTTATGTAATGTATGAATGCACCTTGTCTGTGTTAAAGCAAAGTAATGATTGGTTTTCCACGAGCAA
Organism: Rhea americana; assembly: GCF_003343005.1. Taxonomy (NCBI): domain Eukaryota; kingdom Metazoa; phylum Chordata; class Aves; order Rheiformes; family Rheidae; genus Rhea; species Rhea americana. Next base: position 6,848,003 of record NW_028186258.1, read on the forward strand.
AGGCTGTGAGTTTTAGCTGTATTCCCTTTTGGGATTCTGAGGTTCTCAGGTTCTGACTTACACAACAGCAAAGTCTAAATGCAGACCAGTTTTTCATCCATGAAATGGAAGTTAAATAACGCTTGACCGAAGTAGACAAAACAAGAAGATACTTAGACTAACTGGAAACATCAAGATTTGAAAATTACCTGATAGGAAAAGGGAGGGGAGAGGGATCAAAGACGTCCCAGGGAATGAAAAATTCCTTCACAGCGCTTCCTGTTCTCTCTGTTATGCTAACCAAGGTAGGATTAGGTTTCAGCTGCCAAAAGAAATAACATTTGTAGATTTTTTTTTGGTCTGGGGAAGTGGGATAGAGAGATTTAAGACAGCTTTTTCCAAACTATTTGCTTTTTGTCAAGCAGTCAAGTCTAGTTATTGTTATTAATTTGTATTACAGAACTACCAAACTGAGACTGGATTTCCATTGTATTAGGTGCTGTAACCAGTCAGAGACTGGTTTTATCTCAAAGAGCCCATAGTCTAAATAGTCCAGACAGACAAAGGGCATTTTGCCCTTAGCTGTATAGCTGCTTAGTAGTTGAGCTAGGAATTACACTCATCTCTCCTGAGTCATAGCCTAGTGCCTCAGCTACTGGAGTACAGATTTGGAAAACAGAGCTGTCATTGAAAGAAATGAGCCTGCCTTCTTGTACTCACATGCAAGATAGGGTGAGATTGGTCACCAGGTTCTTCAAGCCGCTTTGCCACCATGCAAGCAAAAGCTTTTCCACCTACTTTAGGTCTCAGAAGTGTAGTTCCTTGTGTTACATTTGCAGGAGTTCAGAGGAAGAACTTAGAGGAAAAAAATTAATACAKTTTCAATGCTCATGGAGCTCTCCAAAATCTGCTAAGGAGCTTCAAGCTGGACTCAGCTCTGGGCAATCTCTAGTCTGTGGCAGCAATTCCGAAATCACAAGGAATGTTCAAAGGGCTTTAGGAGCCTACCCTGCATAGATACTTTCTAAAATCTCATCCTCAGGGCCCCAAATATTTTGATAAAATTAGTCTTAAAGAGCCTGAAAGGTAGAGAGAAATACCTGAAATTATGATGAACCTTTTAAAGCTTCTGTAATGTTGCCAAACATGCTGCCTTGGCACATGGAAGAGTAACTCAGTGACAAAAAATTACTGTCCATTCTCTAATACACCCTGGGCATCTGTGTCGGTGTTCTCAACTATAGGAAATGCAAGCTTAATGTGCGTTAGTGTAACTGGCTGTCATTGAAGGCTGGCTGTGTGAACTGGAGAGACCTCACATCTACCGTGAGCACACAGACAATCACTGGATCTCAGCTGCTGGTCTGTAATCCCTGCTTTAACTGCACTCATTTGTTCATCTGTTTAGTCTTCACAGTTTGCTGTGATTTTGGATTCCTGTTACAGGTCCATTTCATATTATAAGGTTCTGAAAGGGGCAGGGTTTCTGTGTGGGGGATTGCATTCTGGTCTTCTTCTTACCTTATAGGGTATAGAATCATATCTAGAAATTCAGATGGCCTAAATTCATCCGTAAGTGCCTAAATGAACAGCCCAAATGTAATGTTGTGAAAAGCAAAATGAAATCTCTAGTAAACTTTTTGAAAGGTCCCAAAGCAGCAGAGGCTCTGAGTAGGAATAAGGCAGCATTCCTCCCTAGTTCTTGCCTGTTCCCAGATACCTGCCTAGCACGAACTGACATGTATGCTATGTGCTATGTGACCCTCTGACAGAAAAGGAGACTGTACTTCTTGCATAGACTGGAAATCTTAACCTTGTTCTCATGATAATATCAAAACAAAAGACTGTAAAAAAAATCTGAACGAAATAGAATATAAGTATAAACTTGGAGCTGTTTATTCTAAAGTGGTATTTCAATGGGTAATTCCAAGCCAATCCTATGTGCAAATATTTGAAGTACCACTTGAATTTTGAAGGGCTTTTTTTACATGGGAGAATTTCCTGCTTCTTGTTTGTGAAATCCTAGCCTAGATGTGCATAGGTGACTTCAGCTTTCTACTGTGGGTGTCTGAGTTGCAGACAGGGAAGTAGCTCTGGCAAGCAGCAGATTGGCTGTCACCTGTTCCTCAAGATGCCAGCAGTTAGCAAAGCAGACCCTCCGAGTTTGCTCACGGGAGCAAGCTGGGGTAAATGTTTAACTTGGGTTTGTGGAGTCTGTGGCTTCCACCTTCCTTTATTATTAACCCAACCCCTGTTTTTCTTTAGAGTGCACAGCTGCTGGCACACAAGAAACAAAAGGACCCTTGAAATAACTTCCTCATGGAGGCATGAACAAAGGTAAAGTACCTTTTACATTGTTTCCATACTTATACATTGGAGAGCAGTTACACATTTCTGTGTTTGCTTTTTCGTTAGGGCAGAACAACCTGTCAATAACAAGAGAAGTGTTGTGTTACTGTGTCTTTTTTAAACTAAATCACTAGATAAATCCAGCTGATTTCATCCTGATATGGCACAAACTGAATAAGTACCTATATACGTAGTATAAGGGTATACACAGTGAACCCTTTCAGTCGTTAACATATACACAGATACTTGCACACTCCTTTCCATCACTCTGTTCTTCAGGCTAATAGCCTTATCTTTGCAGCTAGTGTTTTCCTCTTAGTTTTGTGTACTGCTCAAGTCTGAAAAGGTCTGCCTCTTCTTCTCCCTGCAGAGAGGCATACCTGTACCATCCAGATCTGAATTCACATCAGTCTGTTTGCTAAGCTCCCACAAATGAGTTTGTTACCATTGTTTTGCATACATTCTGCACCTTTCTTGAATTTTTTCTCTTCTCCTGGATTAACTGTGAATGGAGGAACAAAAGCTTCTTGGCAAAACAAGCACCGATCAACACAATACAGAAGTGACTAGGACCACAATTGTTCTGGTTGCTGTGTCAATACAGTATGAATACTTTTTTTAAACTAGTGTTAAATATGTGTGTGTGCTATGCAATAGCTTGAAATTGCTTTGCTGAAAGAAAGTTTCACTTGCTCCACTCCTTTTTCTTTTGCTGTGACATAAATTTACGTTGAAAATGATTTAATTGCACTTTAGCCAAAGTAACGCATCAAAGGAAATTTGAATGAAGATCAAAAGACTAAGTTAAAACATATTCTTAAAGGCTTAAAAAGTACCTGCTTATTGCATTGTCTCTGATTGTATTATTAATGCTAGATAAATATAATACAGTATTTATAAATGTTAGCATTTTAATAGGAGTGTATTAAACAAACTTTGGGAAAAGAATCAAATTGATCCCATTTCCAAATRCTCAGAGTACTGTTTCACTCCGTGAGTAGTAATCCGATGAAAAGGAGTGACAGAAGGGCTATGTCACTGATTAAATCCTGTAAGTCAAGTGAGCTCCATCCTACAGTTTAAGTAGACAGTGTCTTAGCCCCAGTACATTCTTTAAGAGGACCCAAAAACAATCTCCCCTCTGAACTTCTGTGTAAGCATCTGCTCTTTGAGGATGAGCGTGTCCAAACTATTGAGTACCACTGGAGAGGAGCTCTCTACTAGCACTGCAGCTACTCCATTTGCATATATATTCATATTACAGTAATATTTGCAGCATGGTAAGTGCTGTCCTCAGAGGAAGACAGTTTCTTTACATTATCTTTCAGCTGTACTGTGATTATGGGCATAGATCCTTGAAAGTATTTGACCTGTATATACTTAAGAATTTGTGAGCAGAGGTTTACACTCACATTACGAAATGCAAAGGTGGCAAGATCACTAAGCATTATGAAGACACATCATCTTCATAGCTCTTGGAGAGAAACTATAAATAGCTGCCTGGGAGTAGTTCACACATTTCTGGTTCTTGCAAGCCTTATTAGATTACAGTCCACTTAGGAGGACTGAGAGCTTTGGTTGGTGCCCTGGCCTTCTCTCTGTAAGATGGAAGGTATCTGAATTATTGAGTTTTTTTGGTGAGAGTACAAGTTATGCTTATCCATGAATACAGGAATTTTGGCATGTGGGAATAAGACTGCATACTGTTCCCTGTTTTGATCAGATCCAGCTTTTTATCCCTGAAGACCACTGTGACCATAAGCAAGGGACAGTAGAGAGATGATAATGTGGCTAACAGATATTTCCTAAACATCGGTCACATAGAGCTACATTCTGTCACTTTACTCCCACTGAAGAATATTGAAATGAATTAGTGGAATAAATTAGTACTTACTGAAAGGATGTCAGAATGCAGGCCCAAGAAAGCATGAAAGTCTGAAACATAAGAGAGAAAAGTAAATGAGGAGTTGCATTAATTTCAAGAGACTCACTGCATTTTTCAGTTGCAACTGGCACCTTGGTTATGAAATAAGTAGGAAATAAATTGTGAAGCTGTGAATCTGTTTCTACAGTGGCTGAATTCAGATTTTGCAGTTCACTGAAAGATTAAGAGATAAACAAGCAAAGTAAACACAACAAAACACAAACCAATTCTCTAAAAGAATGGGAGAATTGGCAGGTAGATAAAGAACCTTATGTCTGTTCAAAGGTGACCCAGGTCAGCAGAGGATGAATTTGCCTTCCTTTTGTCAGGAGCTTAATGTTTGTTAAGGGTCCATGGATTTCTTTCCATTGCCTGAAGGGGTTTTTTGCAATCTGGCAATTTGACAAAGCGTATGTTGGACTTTAAACATATTTGCCTAGCTTGTTCTGGGCGCTACTAAATGCAAATAAAGACCATGGCATGAAAAGCGGCTGCAGTGCTTTGAAGATGAAGGGTTTTATAAGGAGCCAAGGAGCCAATGGACCACTGAGAACTAGAGTTCTCATAGGACTTGAAGGACATTATGCCTCTAGGTGAAAGCAAACACATCAGAAAGGAACGAGGCAGGAGGGGGAGATTGTCATTGCTTTCTCCTGGCTAATTGCTTAAGCCGATAGAGCTGCCACTGCTCAGCTTCAGAATTGGTAAAGTGGTAAAAGGAAAAAGTGGATAACCTGACTTGAAAGCTGTTCCAGGGCAGAAAGCAGGAAATGGGAAGTGACTAAATTCCATATTCTGTATTAGAATTGGGTAAACTCAGATTACCTGCATCAATTAACTTTTGGTTGTACTACTGTAATACTGCCAGGATCAAGAATCCCATCACAGAAGGGCTTTGGTCCCTGTAGGAAGGCTAGGAGGGTGTTCGGTCTCCCCCCCCGGCCCCTTTCCCTCAGTGCAATGCTAAAAGTGTTTTTGGTCTAGTTTACAGCCAGTTCCAAAACATTCTTGCCATATCCCCAAATGGATGATATTAAAGGATAGGACAGTCTTGTTGCCTTACCACCTCAGCTTGCTTCAGAGACATACACATAGAAAGCAGAGAAAAAGTCCTCTTCAAGCACCACTGCTCCATCCAGGCTCAGTGGCATTATCCTGAGAAGTAAATATATTAGACTGCTCGGAGAAGAAGGGCAGAAAACCCCTCCTTTCAGTGATTCACTCCAGCTCTTTACATGCTTCTGACTCACTATATAATAAACTCTACAGTGAAAGAGTCAATTGGCTAGCAGCAATGAGCAGTGTGAAGTGTTAAAATGCAGTGATTATCATAAAAATGCAATAACACTATCACATGATACGATCAGGGTTTCTTCTTCAGAAATTAATGATGTTAAAATAAATGGAATTATGTTGCTTTTCATTTTTTTAAGTCAGTAAATTCCAAAAGAGGATTTGCCCCACTTCTACAATGTGCTTAAGTACTTACAGCGCACGATCAAATGCAGATTTATTAGGGGCATGAGGGGTTGGCATACGGCATTCTCTACTTAAAGCTGCTCAGTGCCTTTTCTTTCTGGTCCATGAGGATTTTTTTTCATCTTCATCATTATTCCTGAGACCATATGTGGCCTTGCATTTTCCAGAGCTTTTTTTTATTATGCAGAAAGAGTGATGAACACGCTTTATTATAAACAGCAAGGAAAACTAGTCTTATGGATAGGCACTGGGATAGGACTTAAAAAATGTGGACTGGAGAAAATATCAAACTTTTCTAGTGCAGGATTTTTCCTTCTTTTTATTGACTTGGTCAGTGAAAATATTTCCTCTGACTTCAGTAGGTGTTGGCTCAAATGATGTCTCTCTAACTCTGCTCCTCTTCTGGCAATTCATCTCTTACTGTGCTGCTCAGAGCTGGGTAAGATCTCTGAGCTTTGCAGTCTTCTAAGAAGTCATGTAGTAGAATTCCTCATTTTGAAGCATGAAATACCTAAGAAAACTCTGGAGCAGTGGGAAGCAGGAAGACTAAATATATGTTAGGGAAGAGCAAGTAGATTCTGCAGGCTGAACTCTTATCTGTTTACCTTTTATAGCACTCATAACCATGCACACACGCTGTGCTTGATAATAGCAGATCTAGAAGAAAGCACAAGGGGAAAGCATTCAGTACGGGCACCTCAGACTTTTACAATATTTCATATGATAACCTGCATCGATTTCCACCACTAAGCAAACAAAGCATTATATTATTATTATATTTTGAAACACAAAATAAATAACATACAAAACAATGAACTGCAGATAAGATGATTTCACATACAGTTGAAAGCCACTCTAATTTACAGAATACAAAACACTGGCACAGTCCATGCTCTGCAGTATCATACATTATAGATCTTCAAAATTATGCATTGTAATGTACAGAAAGTTTGGATGGTTTTAATAAAAATGTTTAGCTTGGGAACATCTGTATGTGTACATAGTGTGAGAGTGGTTTGTCTGACAAGAATATTTTTATGGCTCCTGTTTCACAGCCCTTCCTGATGCAGATTTTTTTTTTTAATTCTTAATCTACTCTGCATAATGCTCTGCTTTGTTCAGAACAATGGCATGGATGTTGCCAAATATAAATGAAGCACTCTATTGGAGGAAGAGAAATCCATTTTTTTAAGTAAAATTTTCCATCAGTATTTAGAAAATTCCTCTCTGTAGAAGCAGCAGCATTTCTTTACAATGTTTCTTCTGGACAGCTATCAGTATGTTTTAAGTATGTAACACAGAAAACTGGGATACTGTGTAGGTCCTGATGTTGAACTGCAACTTGAAAGTTTACATCTTTGCTAGATAATTTCTTACCTGAAAAATAATCATACCTCAATTTTTGAAGTCATAGGAGACTGTTATATTCCAGGTATTATTTGTTAAGACAGCTCTGTTTTCTCCGTCCAAAAAGCAGCTTGAAGAAATGAACAAACATGCAGTGAAGTAAGTTCATATATATGGTAGGCAGATTTCTTTGCAATAGTGGAATTTGAAATTGAATTGGCCAAAAATGAAATTACTGATGTTCAAGAGAATGGCAAAGATGTTTGACAAATCAAGTTCTAACCTTCATTAATGTGAAGGGTAGTTTTATCGAAATTGTCAGACCGTATCCACAGATTGCACGCTTGCTTATTTTTCTTCTGGCATAGTTCTCTGAGAAGGGGAGAGAGCACAATCGGTATTTTGCTGAAAATAATTTTCAGAAAATCATCTTTTTAAATCTAAAACAAGAAGTATCTTTTCTCTTTATTCTTTTAGTGCTGATAAAAGGTCTTACAGTAACAACCTTCAGRAAAAAAAGAAGTTGCTTGTTTGGAACTTTGGCATATTTTCAAAATTCAGAAACTTTCACCTTGTCTTTCGTTCCTAGATCAAATTCAGAAAATCCTCTTAGATTAATTTGTTTTCCAGCACAAAATCGTATGAAACCTAAAATGAGAAAAAGGCTTTTTTTCTCGCTCTCTCTCCTTTCCTCTCCGCTGCGGAAGAACGCGATGATCACGTTCAGCACGAGTGGGCCGCACACGGCAGGCCTCGGCTTACGGAAGCGGTCTCAGGTTGTGTGCTGGCGCTGACGGCTAGAACAGGTGGGTCGCGAAGCTGGAGCCGATCCCACCGGGGAGCAGGGGGAGGCCGGCGAGCGGCGGCAGCGCGGCGCCCCCCTGCCCGGGGCGGCGGCGCCC
>NW_028186258.1:6856097-6875723 GCF_003343005.1 Rhea americana
GCCCCTCCCGGCCAGCGCCCTTCCGCGGGCTCCGCAGGTATTTTGCACACGAGGAGTAAAAGACYGGCTGTGACAAAGTGCGCCTGCAGCCCTTCTAGAAGGAAGGTTGTCGAGAACGATATTCCTGCCCCAAAGCCCTGCTTGATTTACTCTGCAGAACTTAATTTCTCCATCACAGTGACATTTTGAGTATTACAGTAGTACTTACAGCCACCAGTCATGGTCTGTTGTGCTACTTTACCAACACAGAACAAAGAATCAGTCTCCAGCCTGAACTGCTTGCAGCTTAATTAGGTATGACACATTACTTCTTATGCTAAACTGCTGCAGGGGGATGTTGCGTATTGTTAAACAGCTGCTGCATTCTGTCCAAGAGGGAACTCAATTTATGGGTTGAATTTTATGTTGTAAAGTTTGTGGCTATGCTTTAGAAAAAGCAATGCTACAGAACCATGCTGAATTATTAAGACTGTTCAGTCACACAAGATAATAACCATAAAATAAGGGGTCAGACACTGGCTGGCCCCATGTGGTTGGTGTACGGTGACAAAGCATAGGTCATCTTGAGTGCAAGAGCTACTGCTGAATAGCAATACCAAAGTGGTCAGAGACCATTAAAAATTACCCTCTGGCCTATGGGACTGGCTGGATCCAGAAAGCTCAAAAATACTGGGGAAACTGTACTTATGCAATGAGTAGCTCTGGGAAAGATATCCTGACTCACTAAGGGATCTAGAAATGTGAATGTTAGTGAAAATTAAGACTTTTGCTTCCTCAGGTACTTTGGAAAAAAAATGACATACTGATTCTGAGTAACATCGTAAGACCTGGGGGTTAGCTATGCAGTTGGTAAGGGCTGGGTTATTTCTATTTATCAGGTATCCCATTTGAGTTCTGCCAAGAACTGAATATTTAGGATTTCCATGGCAACATATTTCTGAACCTATATTACAGTCAGACTGGTGCGTGTCAACTGATACAGGGATGCAGAAGGTGGTGACTGAATTTATTCAAGCAATCACATTCTCCTTTCCAAGGCTAATGCACATGAATTCTGCGTTAGCAAACTGAATTGACAGGGATTCCGTCTCAATGAACATGTATAAAGTTCCAGCCCGGAGAATAGCATTTAATTGATGAGTAGGATTATATTTACATAGCAATTACAACAAAGTCAAGGTTGGCTTTATATGAAAAATTGTTTGCTGTAATATCTTGCTGTTTGGTTGTCCAGGAAAGCTGTTCCTTTATGAGTAAGAAATAATCAGACTAAATGCGCTCAGCTTTCACAGGTACTTCTTTTCATATTCTGCAAATAGCCACTTCATGAAGCCAACTCTGTAGTCACACTGTGGTTGCCTTAGATACATACACTAATTTACTCTATTATAACTTAGGTGCTGGTTGTTTAACTGCACAAGTATTAGTAGTTATTCACTGTTATCCTCAAATGGCTGTTTGGTGGCTAATGCAAAATTAATAAGAGATTATTCTAAATACCATGTAAGTCAATGGGTATCTTTCTCCTCATTTCATTCAGAGCTGGAATTAGCTATCCCCTTTGCAGTAATACATCAGTGCTCCCAAATATTAATTATTTGTCCTCAAAACACCTCTGCAAGGTTGGGTAATGCTATTGATTCTATTTCACAAATGAGAAGCTGAGCAGAAATGTTTCCTCTGAATCATCCAGCAAATGCATGTACAGGTCCTCATCCTGATCATCCCTTCGATCTGGATTTCCTTCCATGGATAGCAGGATGTGGAGAGAGGAGTAGTGCCTGCCTGAGTTTGCTCCAACATGGGGCTGGACTGGGGCAGGGGGAGAGGAGCAGCTGGGCCAGGGAGCTAGGAAGCAATTTCACATCCCATAGTTCTCTGTGGTCAGAGAGGCGGACAACTGTATTCACATGTCTTTTTTTGGTACTTAGCGTGGAGTTTGGTTCTACAGATGTCTTTAGAAACAAGAGGGTGGTGAGGAATTAAAACCATCTATTATCCATGGTATGAAAAAGGAGCAATATGCACAACACCTTTGTTAAGCCRTCTGAATACAGTCCCTGCAGACACAGAGAGGAAGAGCTGTACTTAGAAGCCTAACTGAAATACTCTACTTGTCTTTCTCCTTTGATTGTACAGGAATCCAGCACCCGGCATCCTCAAATTCCCAAGTGGTCGGAATGCTCATCATTCTCTTCAACTCTTGACACCAGACTGTGTGTTTTAGGTTCATCTTTGGTGCTTCAATAGGAGGTCAGAGGATACCCCTGAGTGGCTTGCCTAGGGGCATACTGTACCAGAGACAGGGAAATAGACTTAGTCTCTTGAGCCTTCTACTACAAAAACACTTTTTTTCTCTTAATCTAGGCATTCACTGTTGTCAGTCTTGTTGCCATGGAAATTGTCTCTGTAGCTGGTATTAGAATTACTTTGTTGACATCATTATAAAGCATATAATAGATAGCTAAACTACTCAGATATTTGTCTTTAGGTCAACAGCTATTGAAAGTCAAGAGGCAATTTAGAAAAACTATAGACTCTTTATTAGTAGAACTTAATTGAACTACTGTATTTAAACTTCATTAAGGAATTTTTAAAAATGACCTTTCTTAATGTACTCTTTCTATATAAAGTATGAAATGAGGATATTGGTTTAGTTTGATCCTCGTTCTTATTATATACATACAGTAGATGAGAATGCAAAAGTTCCCTCATCCAGTTAGGTACTGTTGGATGTCAAATCAAAGACCAGGTGTTCTACAAGCCCATTTCCTTTCTTCAGCGTTTTATGTTTCCCAACCCTGTAATTCCCTCCAGGAAACCAGAAGAAATGTTAATTTCTTACCCTCCTTCCCCCCCCACCGCCTCCCATTAAAGTAACAGCTCTGGTCATTTGAACAATCAAGCACATGTTCTTACACTGTCTGCACCTTATGCTATCCATAAATGGTGATGTGGTAAGAAAAGCTATAGAGGAAAGGAAAGGAAATGACATTAACCTTTTCCATCTGATAAATAAGGGCTCTATTCAGCTGCAATAATCCACATCCTTCCCTAGAGATCCAGTTAATTTAATACCTAAGGGCTCAGTTCATTTAAAATTATTTCCACACTGGCCAGCTGATTTCTTGGTGAATTATTCAGTCCCCAGACTGAAATATTCTCCCTATGCAATAGCATATGTGAAAGGGCTAGAACCCTGCTGTACCTCCCAATAGAGTGAATATCCTGTTAGATTTGCCAAAGGATCTGTGACATCCACAGAGCTTCTCTCCTATCTATGTCCGCTAATTTTAGTGGGAACTTCTGTGCTGACTTCCAGGGGACCACCAAAATCTAAGCTCAGATGATAGCTTACCTTGTCCCATTTGCTGTTCTTTTCTGCAAGGAACTTCTCACCTCCCTATCAAACTGCACCTGCAGTTTATAGATAAAAAAAGAAAGACTAAGCTTTGAATGTGGGGAAATTAGAAGCAACAGACTCCAGCCAATCTAAAAAAAGCATCCTGGATTATGCAGGTATATATGAGGTTAAAAGTTACTGGGATTTGTGGTAATGGACATGGATCAATGACCCCAACATTCTTGCTTGTGTGACCCACRCTCCCGAAGGTTAAAGCTGGGAATTCAAAGGCTTTTTCTTTTCTTTTTTTTTTCTCTCTTTATCCCTCCGGAATACATAGATGGCTCCAGTGTGATTAGTATCTGCTCAGACATACCTGCCCAAGGAACTTGCAAAAACAAAGGACTGTTTGTTTGCATTGAGACAGATGTTTTCAAAGCAGCATGGAGGAGCAGGGCATAGAAGATCCAATTGCAAATCAGTGGGAAACAGTAATCTAAAATCACTAGCTGTATTTGAAAATCTGAGATTTATTACATTAGTTGTATTGATCAATAGCCCATTGAAAGCCATGGGAATCTTATCATTAGCATCAAGGAGWTTTGGATTAGGTTCCTAGATTATGAGACATGTTCCTTCCTCTTTTTTTTTCAAAGGGAATGTGACTAAATTACTATAATAAACTGAAGTTGTGTGCAATTTTGCAACCTTCTGATGCTGTAATAAGCTGTGCTCTGAGGGTTCATTATTAGACTGTCTTGAAACTTGCTAGTTAAACAGGAAAAACAAGAAATCTGACCTCACTGTAGTACTTAATTGAAGTGCATTTGTTGACTGATTTTCAGCTCTCATGGCAACTCTGTTTGCTAAGAAGTACAGGCCAGCTCTTAGCTTGCATGGACTCCTTAGCCTGTGAGGTAGACGCAGCCTAGTAAAATGGGGTAGAGATGCTGTACAAATACGTCGCACAAATATGTGTCCCACGCCAGGCTTGCATCGCAGGGCTGGACGAAGATTGAGCAGGAAACGGTAGTTGCGAGTTTGGGAYGTTCTCCCATTCTGCCATGCCGTTCAGCTTCTTTCCCCTCCAGGAGCCCAGGACCAGCCAACCCATGAGGCATCAATAAGCCAGAGATAAAGCAGGTGTGTTGTAGTGACCTTAAGTTTAATTCCTGGCACCGTGGTGTTGGGGCAGGGAACAGGGTCAGCAGAGGCAACAAACATCCTTGGATCTACCCTGCCTCCTTTAGAAATTCTGCATGTTGCAAATTGTCAGAAGGATCTGGATCTCTGGCCCCATAACACTGCGGAGGGAGGACTGCAAATACTCTCATGTCTGAGTGCCAAAGCAAGCTACAGCTGGATCCCTGTGCTAGTAAATCTACCTTCGATACTGTAATGCTGAGACTGGTGAATTATGGAGATGCTTAATGTTAATACGTTATTATCCCCAGCTCATCTGTATTGGAAATTAAAGCAGAAACATGAAGACCATTACCAAGTCATAACCTTAAGACCAGGTTCTCACTTCATACAGCCACTCAGCAGGCKCTGGTGCATTCAGCTATGATTCATTATCTCTGAACTTTGGTGCTGGTCCTGACCAGTTTTGTCTGGATTCAGTTAGCCTGTTCCACTGGCAGAAAAGACTTCTGAGCATTTGTGTTATCTCCCTGGAAATCTTAAGTAGGGAGCTGAGTGTGACTGAGAACGATTGCCTTATACAAGAGAGAGAAAGAAATGCATTCTGAAGATAACTGAGGGGTGGAATGGAAATCAGTCATGGAATAAATGGGCATAGTCTTTCCCCCAGAATAACAAATATTGAGGAAGCTTAGCTAGTGAGAGATGGAAATGGGCAATATTGTATATAATGTGATACTGATTTTGTGTGATACCCGGTGAATTCACCTATAATCTAGTTTGCCATAATGTTAAACTTGCTATTTTTTTCCCCAAAGTTTTGGAACACTTGTGGTTTTGCTGAGCAGTTGCTTATCAGCCTATTGAATACTGTAATGTTAGTCATGGTGACGCAGGTAGATGAAGTYTATAAAGCTTCATTGTTATAAACCAGCTGCAAATCTGACCCAGAGCAGATATGGATTCTATTCAAGGAGTCTGTAATGCAGATTTATGCAGATGACTGTCACTAGCCAATTGTTTGTTCACTGGAAACAGAGGGATAAGGAAAAGACAGCTACTCTGCGGAGGACAGGCCATAGAAATCGCAGTTCCTGTCAAAGCTGCCACTTTTAAAAAAGCTAAAAACTATTAAAGCACAAAAGAAACTTGCATCTCAGTTCTTTCAATGGATCACAGGTAGGAATAAGTGTGGACAAATCAGGCTATTTGATCCGCCACCAGCCTTTTGGCTCCTTTTTCTTGGCATTTAGTAACAAATATTTCTGCCCATGAGTCCACAGAAATAAAGCTCCCCGGACAGGTGAGTGCACGCACAAGGAGCAGCAATACACAGAAGTAGGAGCAGGCTGAGCTCATTCGTCAGAGCCTTAATCTCAAAGCCCTGTTGTTAGGGTCAGAGTAAGATCACTCGCCCGGGCTGTATCTTGGACTTAACGCTAATGGGTTGTATTAAAAGATTCTATAGCGGCAGGAGTTTCCAGGAACGCACTATGTTCAGGTGAGGCAGAACACCTGTGAAGGCCTATGGGAATGTGCACCAGTGTTGCTGTCTGTATTACACTGTGCCTATATTACACTGACCTCACTTTTATGGCCACTGTAGTCTGCTGGAGATCTCTCCTGGCTTTTTTGAGAGATCTGTCAGGGACTGCTATCACATTTCAGGTGCTAGTGGCAGAAAAACAGCTGCCACTGTTTTCCATGCAACTGAGTCAGAGGATGGAATAGGACAAGAGCTTAAAGTAATCTGTTTTCTATTGAAAGTGATGGCAGGCCAGCAGCAGAGGATTCTGGGACAAAAATGAGGGCTTCAGATGTGCACTGGTGGCTTTTATTATACATAATATTTGTGGGATGCAAGGATAAACTCCAAGGACCAAATACATTTGTGCTGCTTGTAAAAAGCCCTTTCCACTTTTACAAAAATCTCCTTGTGAAGGCTGCCTGAAAGAGGGCTATAATTATCTGTTGCATCAGTTATCAGAGAAATGGGGAACTAAAGAAAATAGATTTGGGGTCAAATTAGTTCCTGGTCTAACTCCTTTGGTTGCTTTATAGTTACTGCAAAGAATACCTTGAGCAAAAATTCTAAAAGCTGCTGGGTTCCCAGATGTAGTATATTTCTCGTCAGTCCTAATGTGCTGAAAGGATGGGATTTTCTGTGAACTTTTCCCAAACAGTCTTGCATTTTTTTCTCTCTTTGAGAGGGGAGGAGTTGTGCCTAAAAAAACAAACCCAACCTGTCGTTCTCAGCCCTGCCAACCTGTCAGTCCAGCCATGCAAGAGAAAGAGAAAGGGAGAGAGACAGAGAAAAAGAAAAGAGGGAGTGAAACAGGGATTCTTTTAGATCTCAGCAGACATTAAGGTAAAGCGCCGTTTCTCATTTCCTCAATTATATTTCTCTCTGTGTGTGTATATRTAAACAGAAATTCTGTTACCTTAGAGAGTTTTCAACTAACTATGCAACCTGTACAGGGATAAATTGTTTATCTTGTTCAACTGGAAGTGTGTTTTGAGTAGTAACCTGGCAGCTTGTTAATTATTGTTTGGAAAACACAGTCCTCTGTAACACTGGAATTCTAAAAGAGCGTTCATGTTCACTTAAATATTAAAAATAGGCAGAGCTGTAATATTAACAATCATGTCTGTATGAATACATGCCTTGGGAGGGATATTAAGCCTTGTAATTTCAATGTTGAAGCCATCCTCTAATTACTGAAGATCAGGATAAGAACATGTCTGAGGAGAGAAATTGTTCCAGAGCTGCCTATTGCAGGGCTCTTACATCTTCTGGAGTATTTGGTATTATCCTCTAGTGGAGACAGGATACAGGACTAGACAGACTGTGGGTCTGATCCAGTTTGGCAATTCYTACATTCCTCCATTCCTGTCTGTCCATTTCTGGTGGGGTTTATCCAACTTGTCATTACCAGAGGAGGAACAAAGCTAAGGTGCAGCAAAACTGACCGCATGAATTCTTGAGTTAGGAGAGCAGAGCAGCAGAGGCACTTTCAGCTCATACCAGAGGAAATTGAAGGTTACAGACTGTGAGAAATGTTGGCTGAAATGAATGTGAGTCAGAAGAATCATTCTGTCCCAAAGTTTGCCTCATGAGTCTGGTCTAGGCAACCAATTCATTKGAACTCTTGTAGTAAAGAGGGGCCTGGCAGTGAAGGCCTGAAATACAGGAATAGACACAATTTTGTTAGCTGCGAGTGTCAGGAGCTGTATGACTGTGTGCATGTACATACCTGTTTATGTATAAGGAGTCTACTGAGAAATGCTGACTCTTAGTATGCCAAAAAGTACGCAAACAAAAGTAAGAAAATAATAAATATGTTCATCCACCTTAGATATACCCCCTACTTCTGTTTTTTAAATCCCAAACAAAATTTCAAACTACACTGAAGACTCTGTGATGTCTTTCTAAATTTTTGAGGGTCTGGGTAGGTTGCATAGAAAGCACACTGGTAGATAGGATTTCCTTTCCTTGCCATATATTTTGAGTTCTCACAGCTACTGCCAAGGTGTGCCTGTTGGTCATAACCTGTCTAGTAAAACCAAACGAACAGGTAGAACAAAGTTGAAAGATGTCAGATAAAGACAATACAGTCATGTTGCTCACTGCATGGTTTGTAATGCACTTGCTGGGGATTTGATTACATAATACTAGCTTCTGCTAGTTGTTGTTAAACTGCTTTAAATACCTGTGTCTATGCTGTAGTTTCCAAGGGACGCTCTTTTCTGGAGAGCTCCRTGGCAGTGGCCACAACAGTGTTCTGAGCGCTGCAGAGGAAATACAGGTGATGCAGATCACAGAGCTGTGGTCTATGAGATGGTCTGCACACATAACCGTTATTATAAAAAAAGCTTGCAATGTCCTTGCATTGCATCACATGCCTTTGTTCTGGTAGTCTTGTCTCCTGGGAACTTTAAGCTGGTATTTCTTATTACCCCTGACTCATTCCCCTGTGGGTATGGTGACACAGAGTGAGACTGTAAGTCTTAATTGGGCACAAAAGAATCTGTTTTATAGATAGTGCTCTCTGCAATATTATTAAATGGTTTCCTGCTAAAGTCAGAATGGAGAGGGAAGTGCTTTCTCAAGTGACCTAAGGAGAGGGAGACGGAAAAGAGGAAGTGAATGCTTCAGTTTTGGTGAGGATAAACATTCCTGCTACTAGTCACAATAACATAAGTCAGTCAATGAAAGAAGGAAAGGAGGAAAATTCTTTAGCTTTCATGATCTCCAGAGACTTTACTAACTGCCCTCAGAGCTYGTTTGCATCTTTCTTTTGCTTTCTCTTCTCTTCTTTGGTCCTCTTTTATTTAGATGATTTAAAGCCATGTAAAGAAAGCCTGGGGCATGTACGACTCATTCTATAATATTGACAGGCGTTTTTTAAATGGGAGCAGACAACAAGGTACAAACATGCTGGTGCCCTTGTTCAATAATACTTTTGAAAGCACGTGAATGGACTGGTGCACCAAGATTGCTGCCACTAAGTCAGCCAGACTCGCTTCGGATAAGACAATTGATCCAGGTGCTGCCACAAGGAAGATCATAGTAACATGATAATAAGTAGTTTAGCATTGCTTAGCAAATGGCAATTGATCAATCAGAGTTAACTAACTGCAAACTCACTAAGTTCTATATTATATTAAGGCAATCTCTGTTTTAGATGGGTTTCATTAGTGTAGCTGTAATGAGCCCAGAGAGATTGGGGAGTCTCCTTCTCTGGAGATCTTCAAGACCCTCCTGGATGCAACCCTGTCTAACATGCTCTAGATGACCCTGCTGAGCAGGGAGGTTGGACTAGATGATCTCCAGAGGTCCCTTCCAACCTTACAGATTCTATGACTCAGCAGTACAATAGAAGGAAGAAATATCAGAAATACAATTTAAGTTCTTACTAAGATTTCTATAGCCTTTCTTTCTGGAGGGAGAAAGAACAGGGTTAGATGCATCAGTCATTTCTTCAGGAAGCCCTATTTCTAAAGAAATGAACTTTTGCAAAGTAATTGTTACCAGACAAAAGTGTTGAAATCTTTGAGAAACCCCTCTGCCATAAGAAATTCTGAGTAGTCCTTGGAAAGCAGCAGTTAGAGAACACTTCCAGCTCAGAGAAAATTTCTGCCTTCAAAAAGATACTTCTAATTCATCCAGCCCAGTATGCTCTGGCATGAATAAGATTCCCTAGAATGGCCAATGCCTTGTTCTTTCTTTCATTAGTTACCTTTCTTACCATGAGCAATACCATTCTTGCTATGAGCCTGAAACCATTTTTAGTAACCAGAATATCCAATTACATTAACTAACTGTGCAATGAAAATACGAGATGATAAATACATAAAAATGATAAATCAATCCAGAAAAACAAACAAAAAAAAACCAATTTATTTTCTGTTTGCTTTTCAAATTAGGATAGCAGTTTGATCTGATTTGTCATCTCTTCTTCTGACACTGTAGAATCAGACTAGTTGTGCTTCCTGTCTGCCAGGAAGAAATACTGTAACCCAAAAAGCCATTGTGCTGCTTTATATGAGGAACTATTCTTTTTTTAGTTTGCAGTCATGATAGTAACACTGGTTCCTCTTTCTAAACCAGTTAAAAGTCCTGCTTTAAGAGCGCAGACAGGGAAGAATATGATTCAGCTACTCAAATGTTATTTGTGGTGACACACTGGATTGGAGAATTGGAACAGTGGAGAGACTTTCAGCCCTTTCAACCCTTAATTTCCTGTGGAAGGATTCAGTTGAGGAAGCACTGAACTTTGTATTTCTCTTTGCTGTCAACATGGTAGAGAATGGTAGGTCAATACTAGCCTGAGAAGATGTAAGAATTGACATTTTATAAAAATCAGCACTCTAGTAAACAAATGGAATAGAGGCAATTTCAGAAAACAATCATTTTCAGACAAGTTTTCTCACACTCCAAATTAAAACCAAGATAGGGATTCAGTAGAGAATGTGAAATGAAGACTCATCTAGATAAAAGAGTAAAGCTACCTAGAAATTTTCCATACATAAGAGCTAAAGGCACCTCCATTCCTGAAGCAACCTCCAACATAAAGGCTCCCTAGTTTTTTTCAAATGTTGTATTTCAAGATGTTTTCAGAAGGGCAGCTAATTTTGTGTATATCAACATAAGAGCATTGATTTTTGTATTGCAGTACAGCATCGTCTCATTGTCTCTTTTGCAAGCTTCCATCCCAGCAGTGATCAGACCTGAGCTTATTTTACTGACCAAATTTCAGACATGGCCAGATGGCCCATTTTGCTCTCCAAGAAATGCTGATTCTTAGTAGCTATGGGAGAATGTGCACATGATATAACTGGCATTCTCACTCAAAGATAGCTCAAATGGAGACAAATCTGAACAACTGAGATATTCACTTAATACATATAAAAGTAAATGCCATAAAACGCAGCCTACTTTCCACCAGAAGTCTCAGTGGGAAAATTCAAACATTTCTATTTCCACTCACAAGCCTTAACCAGCTGCTTGACTATTAATGAATATCCTTTTAGTTTTCCAAAAGTGAGTGAGAACTCTTTCCAGGAATGGTCTGTGGTGAGATTTTAGTGCACTCTTGTTTTGGCTAGACTAAGAATTTTAATCTTTTCATGGCATTTTGTCACCACACTATTCCCAAAAGAAATGAGGAAATTGGTGCTTCATACAGAAACAAATATCTCTCAATTTCTGTGAGTTTCTGTTGCTCAGATCTCAAAAGATTTGATTCAGACCTTTTCTGTAGAAATAAATAGCATGGCTTCATTTTATCTACATGAACCTGTTCAAATCAAGTTCAATGATTGGGGCAATAGAGTTTTGACATGAAGTGCAGTTGCCTCGGTAACAATCAAGAGTGAAATCGGAACCTTTTGAACAGCCAGTGGAATGTGGTTCTGCTTGGATGACAATAGGTCAAAGTATTTTAATGGCTAAAAACGTAATCCAGTACAATAGGATTAATTGCCATGGTGTCATCAGATAGACACTATTTCTGCGAATTCYTTAGCTTGTGACAGCCTTTAACTGAAATCTGTTTAGTGAAAAACTTGTAAAATACCATTAATCATCTTGTTTTCCAAATCAACTGAAGAGTTTGTATGTCTCAGGGGGTTGGAAACAATACCTTCCAAGTGAGTGAAATTCAACCTCTCTGCACAAAGCTCTAATGAATGGGTTTATTCTGGACTCATAACTGGTTTTTAAGAACCAAAGGCTCATTTCTGCAGGGTGCTGAGTACTCTGGTCCAAGTCTGTTGGAGAACTTTAGTATTTGCTTCACTTTAAGCATACAAAATAATTTCCAGTGATTTCTAGGCTGGTTATTCATGTTCTTAAACCTGACAGTGTTTGCTGACAGTCAGGATCTTGCAGGATTAACTCCTAAACTAATACTGGAAGAAAAGATTCCCTGTTCAGCATGGCAAGAGCATGGGGCAATTTTTCATCCYTTCTGCTGACATTTTTCCAACTTCCACCACAATAACGATCCTTTTATTCTGCAAGATCCCAGAGTGCCTTCTAAACTAATAAAATGCAGCCACTACTGCAGCCACTATGTAAAATGAGAGTAGGAGAATATTTTGCCTGCAGGTTTAAGGAAATGTCGGATTAGGGTGCCAAAGCCTTCCTCTCTCTGCCCAATCCAGAAGCATAAAAGACTTGACTTGGCTTTCTTTGAGATGTCAGTATGGAACTTCAGCCCCACGCAGAGGTCTAGAGCCATCTGCTTGGATGACAAAATAGCAGAAATGGCCTTTAACATTCATTTCAGGCAGGTACCCCATTCTACCTTCTATCAATTTTCCTTTCAAACAGATGGAAGTCATTCTTAGTCATTTTCCTTTAATGCAAAAAGCAGATCCTCCTCAATCATATAGCTGCACCATGCATATCCTTTCATTGATGATATGAGGCTTTTACAACAATAAAGCYGCAAGCTACTAAGTATTCCTCTCTGAAATTATTATGTGGTTATGAAGAACAATTGAGCCAGACAATGACACAAACTGTTTGTTGTCCTCCTCGATGGGAAGTGAGCTTTGAGTTTTGCGAGGATGTTCATAAACAGCCAAGGGTGTGCAAGAAGAGGAATGACCTCAAAGCTAAGTTTTACACGGGAGAACAAAGAGATCTCAAGTCCTGATTTGAAAAACACGCGAAGGCCAAGTCAATGGCATAATGTCATAATTATCAACATGCATCATAGTGTTGTTGGAATCCACTGGTCACTTCTGCCTTTAAACAAGTTTATCTCTTAATTGCTATGCAGCTGTCAAGCTGCTTAAATGTTTGTGATAGCTGTTAGCTTGGAGATAACTCCATCTGTCTAGCATTCATATAGACTGAAGATTCATCCTTGCTGCTTTCCTCAGGATGTTTTGTGACATTATTGTTTTGAGATTGCTTTCCCCTTGTTACAGTCTTTCTGGCTCCTTTCCAGATTACTTTCTAGTCTACTTAATCTGTACTTTTTCTCCTGAGTGCAGTCAGTATTTCAATTGCCTCCAGATTAAGAGACCTAAGTGGTGTGGTTTGTTCCTTCTTTGGGAAATACTACTTTGTTTTTCACAGACTCCATTCTGCAAAGATCTTTTTAGCATGAAAAGAATGCGGTATAGYGCTATGCAAAATGTTCCTAAGGCAGAATGCCACCAGTCCAAGCTCACGTTATTTGGAGCTTGTCAGACCTTGAAAGTCATTTGAGGTTTAATTCATCAYCAAGTGATTTGTGGATCTTTTGAGTGATTCTGGCTTAGTGTCAGAAGCAAGTAATGCTCTTAATTTGTGAAGACAAGAGAAAAAACAATTAAGACCTAGGGAGATACAGGATAAAAAAAATCTCCCATTTACACTGGGTGTATCACTTCGGAGTTTAAATTTGTTGACTAATCATTCATCTAGCTCCCAACCAATTTGGAATGAGTCAGAGGGATATTCAAAGTAAATTTCAAACCAGAGTGTGAGATTCTCTTTAGGTTATGCAAATAGTTCAGTGGCATGCTAGAGTCTCTGCTGACAGTACCCCTATAAGGTTAATGTGTAACAAACTAGAGAGAGAGATTATTTTCATAGGCCCATAGCACCTATGAGGAAAAACAGAAAAGTTGTTTCCCAAAACAATCCTTGAGAAATGCTTTGGCAGTAAAATCAGTTCTACTGCAGTTTGATTTTTTTTTCTCATGAGTGTTGACATTTGTAATGTAACAGATTTTTATTTGATATATTTTGCTTGATAAGATCTGTTCACTTATTCATAGTGTTTGTCTTTGAGAAGTAAAACAGGAAAAACATGGCTGTTTGAACAGGTTTGTGGCAAACATCTTGAAATGAGCTGAACCTCCCATAAGTATCTCATTCAGTCAACAGTATTGCTGAGTGAAACTTCCCAAGCAAAGATCAACCATGGAAGCATAGGCCTTGGGCTCTGAGGGAGGCACACTCAGCCTCTGTGCAAATCACTGGGAAAAAAGATCTTACTGAATAAAACTAAACTCACTTTTATTCTAAGGCAACTTTGATTTATTTATTTTTAAATAAGCACTGCCACCTTTGCAAACACTTTGATATTTTGCATAAATAACGGTGTATTAACTTTCCCTGAGACACCTGAGGGATTTGCTGGTTGAATAGATTCATTATGATGGAACTGAGAAACCAGTTTGTTGCATTCCTCTGGTGGTTCATTGTAAAACTTTCAGCAAGTATTTTACCTCTCTGGCTCCGGTCTCAGGAAGCTTGGAAACAGGCTTAAGTCTGCTCTTATTATGTGCTTATAGTTAAGCATATGTGTGAGTGCTTTTCTATAGACTAAAACACAATGCCTTAGTTCTTAGATTGTCCTCATGCCACATGCCTGACCTAGGATGAAACACAACTCTGATTCAGAATGAATGTTTCTATCTTTAGATGAGTTAATAACTTACCTAATGATGTTTTAAAGGTGAGGGAGAAAGACAAGATTTAAGAGGAGATTCTGCCTTTCTCCRTATTTCTTAAAACACCAGTTGTCATGCCTGTGTTCATCCCTGAGGCTTTAGAGCCTCATTCAGGTGGTCAGCAATAAGCTATGGGATTGCTTCAAGAGACCAAAAAGGAAGTCACGCAACCCACACACTGAGGAAAAAATAAAATTCTTAAGTTTACAGTCTGAATACAGACACATGTGATTTTCCACTTCTACATTATTTTAATTATCTGCCTTGCAAAACACCAGCATACTGTAGATTAGACCACTGGACTCAGGAAGAGAATGACAGTTGAAAACAAGGGTGGCCAACACCATGCTCAGCGTAAAATTTGAAAAAACACAGCTATTAAGGTTCAGAGTAAACTGCCTTTCCAGACCACATCCAGCCAATCTGAGACCAAGGCTCACGAGAATGTATACACAGACGTTCAGCCATCTGCTCTACAAGATGTCAGAAGTAATATCTGAAAGAAGCACCCCATGCCCAAAGTTTATATAGATTCTGGTGGGGTTAAGTACCCAATATGGAAAGTCAGCACTCTGCTGAAATCAGTAAAGCAAAGAAAACGAAGATTAAAAGAGAGCCCTTAAAACATATTGCTGTAATTCCAGCAAGCCAAGCCAGTTGTGAAGAGCAAAGACACATATTGCTTGTGGTGATACTAAGAAACCCAAGAGCTAAAGCTCACCCAAGGCAGGTGAAATCAAAGAGAACCCCTCTCTAAAACTATTTCACAAACTTTTAAAAAGTGGTGACAAATACAGGCTGAAAAATGTGCAAGTGCATTTCAGTTTGAATGAGATATCTAAATCTTCAGATGCCACATAAGACTGCGGGCCTTGGCTGAGCAGCTCAAATCTTAGGCCCTGAACTAAGCTACATGATATCCTCTACCAGATGCAGAAGAAAATCCTGCTGAGACATTTCCGAAGGGGACCACAGCCATATCCATATTCATACATGAAAGGAGAGTCATACAAGGCTGCTCAGAAAGGCAAATAATCATTTCTGACCCTAGTCATGACTGATAAACTGACTTCTTGAAACATAGTATTTGACTGCTGGTTTTACATTTGTCTGACTRTATGTGTTAATGTCAGTCACAGAATTTTGTCATGCTTTTCCTAAGAAGAAAAAAAAAATGCACTGATACATTTTTTGAGTTGATCTTTAGCCTATACTTATCTCAACCTGTTTGATTTGGGAATCAGTCTGGAAATCCTGAGACAACAGAGTTTTTTGTAGTATTTGGTAAAAAATATAGGTCAGATAGATAGGGAATAATTTTACGTACCTGTTTTGTTTTGATTTTTTTCCTTCTCCCTTCCATTTGTAAGGAAGTACTGTAAAATGATATTTTCACTGTTCTACCCTACTTTGGTTTTGAAAATTTAAAGGCTTTACTGATTTCGTTGGCATTTGAGATATTTTATTAGGTGGGATATGACAGCTTCAGGGAATTATAATACAATTCAGGCTCAAGTGAGTGGCCCAAAGTTGAGATCAGTAGAAACTTGCAAGTGTTGCCTTCTGCACCAGATAGCCCTTAGAAGTTAATAACTGCTGTCAATCTACATCTTAGTGAACTTTGTACTAGGGATGAAAACAAATCAAAACAAAACCAAAAATCCTGAGCTCCTCATGCTTCTTAGTCATATCTTATGTCTCTCATCTGTTGAGCAGAGCTCAGTATGCTGTTAACTTACGATTCTGTTTTATTCTATTCTATTCCTTATATGAAATACAATAGCAAGGCATCTGATCCAGAACACCATCCATTGACACCAGCACAAGTCTTTCCATTGTCAAAGCTGCAGCCTTTTGAATTGGCAGGATTAAAAGTCGTATGGGCAACATGAGGGGTTCTCTGATCTTTACATAACTGTGTGATTAAAGACACAGAACCTTTTATTTTCTCCGGTGTTTTTTATAGGCATACACACGCACAGAGCTGTAGTAACATAGGGGAGCACTGGAGTACACAGAACTGCAGGAACTAGCTTTAGTGTCAGCAGAAGTACTCCCATGCATCTCCTCACCTTTCTTTTTCTAGAGACGTGTTTGAATAAAGAGCCCAACTGGAAAGACAAGACTGTGTGTTCTTATGTCACAGTGCCCTTCACTGGATATTCAGTTTACAGTGTACTCCAGAAAACAGGAAAAAAGGAGTATGCTTTCTGCCTCAGGGAGCAAAGCTGTGCAATGTTAGCAAAGAGCCCCTGAGATTGGCAGAAGCCCTTTACAATGTCAGTTCTTGGCCGCCCCCAAAACATACATTATCAATAACCTGGTGTATTTTGAGAAAAGATATAACAACACTGAATTGCTGCAAATAACAGAGCTGAGGGTGTTGGCCCTTTTAACTGAAAGTGGTCAGCATTATCTAATCTGATTCTATCATTGTTCATGACCTGCCATTTACCTATTATTATATTACGTCATGTCTATTCAAAGCTGCAACAAACTGTTCTACTGTTCCCTGCCAACAAGGTCTGGTGGAAAAGTTCCTCGAAGAATTTTTCTTTGCCACTGTAGACTGATTGCAACCCATAAGGCTCACTGTGTGGAGAAATCCCACTGCAGAAATCTACAGAATTATTGAAATTAATCTTCACTGTACTCAGCTCAAATATCTCTGTGTTGGGGAACAAGGAGGGAGGAAATCATAATTAGCACTAACACTTCTACTCAGTTGCCTCACAGCTAACTTGCATGAAAGCCCAGGGGATTTCTCCTGCTGAGGTTAGGGAGAGGTTTGCTACTRATTTCCACAGGAAGATGACTGGATATAAAGTACATCTTTTCAGCTGATCCATGTCTGCGTACCTGCTAAATTTTCAGATCTGGAAGGTGTACCAGTTACACTTCTTTAAATATTGAGGCTCCAGGGGCCAGCCAGAGGTAGAGGCTCTTTGATYCTCTCAGCTCAGTACTAAAATGCGGATATGTCATATCCGATAGGAAGAGCACTGACAGGAGGGATTTCCAGGCAGGAGGAGATGGCTCCTGTGGGTGCTGATGCTCCACTGCAGGAGAGGGCTGCACTGGCCACACGGCAGGGTCACCTTGCAGGCTTAGTCTCAGGAGCCCCTGTTGACTTTGTTTCCCTCCTGTGGTCATGGACTTGGCTTATCAAGACAGCTGTGGGTTAGCACAGCTCAGCCCCTGGCACTGCTGCAGGTGTGCTGAGGCTGCTCCCAAGCTGCATGCAGCCTGAGAGCCACCCCACAGCTGCATTAGGAGAGACTGGTGGGGGTGCACCACTGTCAAGGACCTGTTGGCCTGGCCACCTTTGTACAGGAGCTGCTGAGAGCTCTATCTGCTAATACAGTTCTTCCTGAAAGGGTTAAGAGGAGGAAGAGAGTCCTGAGAGCAAACAGTTCTGAATTTGCACCCTTGCCAAATTGTCTGAGACAAAGAATGGCAGCGAGGCCCAAGATCAAGAGTTTCAAGTTGCCAGCACTTTCCATTTCTCATGGTATTTCAGTGTTTCCACTGCTTGTTCCTGGCTAAAACCAAGCAGTGCATACAGTGCAAATAAATTAAAGTAGACATTTTCAGGTTTTTGCAGATTTAGGGAGTTGCTCTGAGTTGTAAGCAGGGAGCTGGTTCACTTTAAATCTGTCCTGTAGCTCTGAACCTGGTAACCAACCTTCATCAGGAGCAATTGGTTCAGAGTCTGCTCTCTCAAACTTCAGGGGCCAAATTTCTTCTTTCCTTTTTTTTTTTTTTTTTTTTTTTTTTTTTTTTTTTTTTTTTTTCCTTTTTTTTTTTTTTTTTTTTTAAGGCGATCTGGTTTCACTTAGATGAATTAAATGTCAATATATCTGTTACTGTGAGTTGTTCCAGTGTAGATTACAGCACTCCTGCATGACTCTAAAATCTGTGCAAACGTCTGCTGCTCTGTGCTATTGTGCTATTTATGTCTGTGTTTTAAAATGTTTAATAAACACTTTTATATTGATACTTTAAGTCTTCTCTTTGTGTTGAGGTTTTGAATATGGAATCCAGGAAATACCCTTTTTATCCAGCTCTGAGCCTAGCCTATTCAAAGATTGTTTTTACTTCTTTATTTGGAATCTTTTATTTGAAAGTGTATATATATATATACACACACATAGAGAGACACACATGTATATGCATGGAGTGGAAAAGTGTTACGTGTAACATCATGCTTGAGAACTGAAAGTGTTACAAATGTGAGTCCAAAACTCCTGTTGTACTGCAGCCCTACCAGCCTCCGCTGCACTCYGTCATCTAAGCTGAAGTGATCAGAACAATGAAACATTTATTTTAAAGGGAAAACTGAGACATTTAAAAGCTTCACTCAGTTGGCTTCAAAGACGTTACTATGGATCTAAGAAGGTTCTGTGATCAGAACTCCCAACTGAGGTGTGATTCCGCTCCTGTTAAAGTCAGCACAGAAATGCATATTGATGGGAAAGTGTTCCCAGTCAGGTTGTTTTTGTGTGAACCCCTCTCTTGCCCTCTGCTTCCCGGAGGTCTAGCTTTTGGATTATGACTCGTACAATTTGGGAGATTTTTCATTCCCCCTCCCCTTACAGAGATGTCCCTTAGTCATTTGTGGAGACCTGAACTGGGATGCTTGACATCAAATGTAAAAGAAATACCTGTCACATAAAGTTGTATTAATGGAGAATAATAGGTGTTTTCAAGCCTGATCTGTTAGAGAACCAGAATATCAGATACTTTCTGAAACTGAAAACATCACTGAGCTTTTTTATTCTTCCAAAGGAGATGCATGAAAGGTTTAGCACCGAAATGATCTGTCTTGTGGGCTAAGAATTAGACTTGAAATCCATGCAGGCAGCAAATTTAGAAGCACAATCTTGTGTGTCCCAAAGCATACCTGTTGGAGACTGTTAGCCAACACCTCTGTAGGCTAGTCATGTGCTAGGGACACGGGCAGGAGATAGAAAAATGGTCAGTCATGAAGTGTTCAAAGCCTGCTCTGGGGATCACATTTCAGAGTGGTATGGAGAGAAGCAGGAAGGACTGGCCGTAAGTATTACGAGAAGTTAGTTCCCTTTCCAAAGAACAGTGAAAGGAAGGAAGGAAGGAAGGAAAGAAGGAAGGAAGTGCTTCAATGCTATCCTGTAATAGATTTATTTAGAATTTTTTTTTTTTTT
>NW_028186258.1:6875751-6886958 GCF_003343005.1 Rhea americana
TAATAGGAACAAGTATTTGAGTCAATTCCAAGGCAACTCAAAAGGCTTCAACTCATCACATTTCTGGTCTCTGAGCTGAAAGCTTTTCAGGGTTACACAACAATGAATAAAACTGGAAACCTTTCAGACCATTTCCAAAATGAAGCAGGAAACTGAGGTGACTGCTAAACCAGTGCTAGAGCAAGCTCCACTTTAGTGTGTGTGGGGGGTGGAGTGAGGATAACAAATTTCATTTGGAGGTTTCAAGTTGTTTTCTTTCTGATTTAATCTCATTCTCAGAACAGAATTATTCTGGAACCAAGATATTCACATTGTTTTGTTTAATGTTTTACAAACAGGCTGTTGACTGAAATTGTCACTGAACAAAAATTCACCCCTACTTGTTTGCATAATGGGAAAACAGAGTCATAAAATGAGTGTAACAATAACTCAGTAGGTATGAGGTTAAGCTGCGGTATGTGAATTAAGCTAATAGGATAATGAGCCCTAAGCTCAAAGTGCCATGATTACGCTGAAAATTGAATTTACTAAAAGCCTTTAAAAGGCAAAACTAGATACTTAAAGCTTKTAAGTTTCTGTTGTTCTGAGCAGGTTGATGAAAATCAGAGGTTAAGTTCTGCTACAGTCCAAGAAGGACTAGATAAAAATACTGAATACACGAGAAAGGCTTGCTTCTGCTGTTTCCTTTGTTACAGCTCTTCACTGGATATAAATAGATATTGGTTTAGTTCCTAGTTCCACCACTGCACTGTTTTATTGCCTTTTAAATATGGCAATATTGCTTACCTCCCATACCTAGCTGGGGGGAGATTTTCAAAGATAGCAGTTTTGGGGGTCAGTATGCAGACCCCGTGAACAGAGCAGCTCTGTATCTCCCTGAACGTRTTTCAGTAGCCAACACAATCCTAGCCTTGGGTCAGATAATTGATAATACATCACTGATTTTCAGAACTCTGAGACTGATATATATATATGTGTGTATGTATGTGTGTGTATGTATACACACACACATATATATAGTTTGGAAGGAATTCTGAACCATCTGTGGCATTTGCTGTAATGGAATCACTGAGATTTCTCTATTTCTATCTCATTTATTTCCTGCCTCGCTTCACTGCTCCATTTTTAACTCTGATAAGTTTTTCTTTTTTTGTGAAATATATTTATAAGAATGATCAGCAAAAGTACTGTAAATTTCAGCACATTTCCTGCCCTAAAGAACAGAACAAAATCCAAGAGGAGGTTCATGGCGTGTGCATGCATGCCAGAAACAACAAAAATAACAACAAACTCCATAGAAAGTAAAAGCAAAAAAAGGGGGGGCTGTGTGTTAGTGTTAGAGGAAGGTGAAAACACTTCCTGGCAACATCTGACAATCATTTGCAGCAACTGATCCATGAGCTTTAGTGAGCAGAGAATGTTTTTAAATCCTCCCCCACTCCTTTTGTTAATCTTTACCAGGTAGTAGAACCTTTAATGTAATTCATACTGGTTTCTTGGAGTTGTGTAAAAGATTTTGTCCATTTTGAAAAGCAAGATTTTTGAGATGGCTCTAAGATTTGGGTTCCTAAGTCTGATTGTAAGTCTGTTTAAGATTTGGTAGTAACTATATTCTTCAGACTGTTCTGCAGTCTCAGTATACTGAGTGATGAACATCTGGCTTCATATCCTCACTGCCTCTCATCTGAAATAGGAAAATCACGTGCTCTTCTTATTATCCCCATGAATGAAGTGTGGATCATAATACTGACTTACATAATTCAGAAATATTGAAGGATGTTATTTTATACTTTAAAAATGTTCTGAGCAACATCAGATGATGTAAAAGAGTTCTTAATTATGACGCATAATTATTATTGTGCTCGGGAGACTTTAAGAGGTAGCCTGGAAAAGTTCAGATTTGGCTCATTTTAAAGCACACCCAAAATACTGGGCAACATTTTTAGATGGCTTTGATTGACTTAGGAGGCTATTTCCTAAGACTTTCAAGCACATTTGGGATCTTAGGTCATTTGGGACACGTCTCCATTGTGCAGTGCCAAATGGCTCTGAGCAAGCCAATTTTCAACAGAGAGATTAACTCAGATCCTAAGAGCAATATATAAGTGTGTTAGTGTTGCCCTGCACAGATTCTGTTCTACTCCACCCAGCTCCAGACTATTATATTTGGTGCTGGTTTAGGAATCTCAACAGCATGTTCCCTTTCTTATTACAGACATGCAATTAACTGTTTTGCAAAGTCAAATCCACCATCTTATGGCATGGCTTCATTCATACTAGCCAAAAACCCAGCACAGATACTCATGAGCATAGATATATTACTATTACCTGTACTATGGGGGAGACTGTATGTAGAGTCTGAGTTCCTAGTACAAGATATTTTACAGTTGCATCAAATTTCTGTCTCTGGCACATCAGAGACTACTGAAAATCAAAGTGAACTTTTCCACTTAGTTGCATATGTGACACAGTATGTGATTGTTGCCAGCAAGAACAAAATTTAAAGATCATGCCAACGGAACACCATTTTTTGAAATATGATGATTTGCTGATGGCAGCAGTAGAGAGGGGAATCAACTCAGTAGGCTTTGATTCAGTAACTGTTTTGTCCGTTTTAAAATCCCAGGATGTTTGTGAGTATTTTCAAAGAACTGTAGTTTGAATCAGTCAATAAGAAAAACATTATAACCCTAAGTGTGTTTTTTATTTAAGGTTATATTGGCTCCTGACTACAATTTGC
Source organism: Rhea americana (assembly GCF_003343005.1). Lineage (NCBI taxonomy): Eukaryota > Metazoa > Chordata > Aves > Rheiformes > Rheidae > Rhea > Rhea americana. The sequence goes on from NW_028186258.1 coordinate 6,878,492, forward strand.
TTCATTTTCACACTTCACATTATGAGATTCTTAAAAACATAACACAGTAGTTCCCAGTTTTTGTTTGTTGTTATATATGACTTATAAAATGTTGGGTCAAGAGTCTTCAATGGACTAGGCTACAGTGTTTGTTTAAAGCTATGAGTAAAGCAAGTCATATGAATGTTTCCAAAGACTGTATTCCAAGAAGTATTTTTGGAAACATTAATGTTGTGTTTTTTTAATGAAGGCCACATTCTGAGGCTACGACACCATATGTCACATTCATTTCTGTACTTAAGAAAAAAAAAGAGAGAAAAGAAAAAAGAAATGGAAACTATGTTTGGCTTTTAAGTGTTTTTGGAATAGTGTTCATGCATGCTTGTCATTGTTCCTTGGATGGGAGAAGAGTTCTTGGTCTGTTAATCTAGTCCATCCAATATATATTACACTCTGTGGGCCTGACTCTCTTCTGCCTTAAAGTGTGTGCAGTCATTTATACTCGGGCAAAGTGAATGAAGAGCTGAGGAAAAAGGCTACCACTGGGAGAGTGTTTTGCAAATTCATTTTCCGTTAATATGTTGGCTTCATTGTAAACCTACATCTGAACTTCTGTCAGCTGAAACCAGCTTAAAAATGTGGAAAGTACTTTCCATTGTCCATTGAAAACTTGAAATTTTTGGAGGAAAAGTGATTTTCTTCCCTCAAAAGTATCAGTTAAAAGCATGATATTTGTCAGAAAATTTGAACAGTTTTTCTTCTAGTTCTGTACAGTGCTACTCTTTGGATTTGTCAGTGTTTTGTGTGGTAGCTGTTGGGATATGGCACAATGGGCTGGAGACCTTGCAGGAAAAGGCATTTGCCTTTTTCAGTGCTCTATCCTACCAGAAATTCATAAGCATCCTGTAATTGATTTCTTCAACTAAATCTTTCCCTTTTAATTTTGGTTCCAGTGGATGGAGGTCTCAGTTTCTAACATAAGTTCTTGTTACTCGTCACTAAATGTATAGCCTAGCACTTTGTACTGCTGCTCGCATGGTTGCCATCTGCAAAGACATCCATTTTTATTTCTTACAGAGGAATCTCCGAATTTACATCACTTCCTAAATTTGTGTCATCCACAAATTAACATACTGAACGTTTGTGTCAAAGTCATTAACAAAAAATTTGAATACTTCATGGCAGCCAGATTTTTTTTTTTTGTTTTAGGAAATGTGAGAGTTTCCAGGACCTCAAAGAGGTTTCTTTCTCATCTGAAATGTARCTACGTTTCTACAAACTGAACAAATTTGTCTAGCACTAGCCCAGTAAGTTCAATTCCATGACCAGGTTTTTCTGGGCAATCCTGAAGTAAAAATGATGATGAATGATTATGTGATTGCTACATTTTCTGGTTAAGATACATTAGTACAGAAATWGTCTGCCCATGCCACTGAAGTCTTACAGCTAAATGAGGGTGTTTTGCTAAGCATTTCTTCTCATGTAAGAAAACAAAAAAACGTTACAGACAGGAATAATTAATTAACTCAAATATTTGGTTCACCTTAAAAGGGTACATCCATTTCTATGAGCATTCCTGAGAGCCAATCCTGATCTGCATGCTATTTCTCCAAAACATTAGATGAGGTGCATACAGTGGGGTCAGCACAGAGGTTTCTGATCTTTGTTTTCATGTAGATAATCAAATTTTAGGACAAATATGGAAATTTCTTGCTAGTTGTATTTCTGGTTGCCTTATATTTCCAGGTTTCCTGAATTTTTGAGTTTTGTTGTATAATTAATGTCAGTGTCTGTATTCTTCAAAAAATTGCTCCTGATGACCACACAGTGAATGTATCTAGTTTTGATGTTACAAAGTCCCAGCACAGGCAATTAAAACAAAAATAAACTTCTTCTTTTATTTCATAGATTTCCAATGAACAGAGAAAACAAATAGCCACTGGGACCACACATGTGTTCCGTAAACTGATGCCACAAGGCAGATATAAGAACGATGACTGAACGGAGTGGTTGCTATAGGCCTGTAAACATACAGGGAAGTAAGCTCAGTTACCAAGGCTCATGTCAAGAAGGTCCCGAAAAGGGGATGAAAAGATTGCAGAAGCGATTTCTCCACAAGGATGGCAGCTGCAATGTGTACTTCAAACACATCTTTGGAGAATGGGAGAGCTATGTAGTAGACATATTTACCACATTGGTGGACATAAAGTGGCGCCATATGTTTGTGATATTCTCATTGTCTTATGTTCTTTCTTGGTTGCTCTTTGGACTAGTCTTCTGGCTGATAGCAATCCAACATGGTGATTTATTCAATGATGAAGAAATAACCCCCTGTGTTGCAAATGTTCATAGCTTCACAGGAGCGTTCTTATTCTCTCTTGAAACGCAAACAACCATCGGTTATGGTTACCGCTGCGTTACGGAAGAGTGCTCTGTTGCAATCCTCATGGTTATCCTACAGTCAGTATTAAGCTGCATTATTGACACATTCATAATTGGAGCAGCCTTGGCTAAAATGGCTACAGCTCGAAAAAGAGCTCAAACCATTCGTTTCAGCTACTATGCTGTAGTAGGTTTAAGGGATGACAAATTTTGCCTCATGTGGCGCATTGGTGATTTCCGGCCAAATCACATGGTTGAGGGCTCTGTACGTGCTCAGCTTCTGCGCTACCGAGAAGACAAGGAGGGGAGAATGACAATGGAATACAAGGACTTGAAGTTGCTAAATGACCAAATCATACTTGTTACTCCTGTGACAGTTGTACATGAAATTGATAGTGAAAGCCCTTTGTATGGTCTAGACCGGAAAGCTCTGGCCAAGGACAACTTCGAAATCTTGGTTACGTTTGTCTACACAGGTGATTCAACAGGAACTTCACATCAGTCAAGAAGCTCATATGTCCCCAGGGAGATTCTTTGGGGCCATAGGTTTAACGATGTCTTGCATGTAAAGAAAAAATACTATAAAGTGGATTGCTTACAGTTTGAAGAAACCACAGAAGTTTATGCTCCTTACTGCAGTGCCAAACAACTGGATCGGAAGGAGCAAGAATGGAACAGAATTGAGAATACACTGGAAGGAGAAACAGAGACGTCAGAGCTGGAGATCAAGTCATTTAGCACAAACCAAAAGTCATTCAGTGCAGTTGCACTGATTACCAGCTGTGAAGATCCAGAAGACCCAGTGACAACAGTGAATCAGCCTTCTGGAGAAGTCTCTTATCAGAAAGCAGCTGTGACCTTAAGTAGACTGTCACTGGAATCCCAAATCTAGCTTTTCACTGCAATTAGAGTCACTTCCAAACTTCACACAGCATAGTTTTTAGAATATAAACAATGAACATATGCACAAGCATTTATATTATAAACCTCACTCTAGCAGCATGCCTACATTGCAGTACAGAGCTCATCTGCTAGAATGAACTTCATACTGTTCAGCATGGTATCAGTAACGGATTAGCATTGGCACAGTGAAACAGCTTACACTGGCTTGACTAGACAGCTACTGTACTTGAGCAAACTTATTCTCAACTCTTTACTACCCCGGAGGGACCAATGTTGGACATGCCAAGACAGAGATAATGATCTAGTCAAGGAACAAAAACAATATAGTGTGCCCTGTAGGTCAGATTTTTCAAAGCTGCCTAATTTAGGTGGAAGCCCAGCTCCCAATTGCTCTAGGAAGCTCTTAAACTTCCCCCTACCAGAGCAAACAATTGCTCTTCTTTGGCAAAAGCACCCCTCTAGCAGTTTAGTTGAAGYCCCTGTCCAGGGATTATACTGGTAAATCTGTGGGGCTGTTCATTAGGGGAGGGAGTAAACTGGTAAGAAAACTGAACCCAGTATTACTGGGTAGCTTGGAAACCTGCTTACACCCTTTCCAGCCCTGTGGGCTCCACAGTTGGATCCTGGAGAGTTTTTCCCATTTCCTGGTTGTGAGCCATTCCCAGAACTGCCCCTCCTTCAGCAGTTTGAGGTATGTGGTATGTTAGCTGGCTCGGGGCTGCGTGAAGATTTTGTTTCATGGCTCTGATGGCTGGGAAGGTTGGCCAAACCTGCTCATTTGCATTCTTCAGAAATCAAAATGGGACCTCAAGTTTGAAATCAAAATCAGCAAAATCAGGTTGAGCTTCAAAGAGAAAGATCAGCTTGATTTTAGAATGAGCTTTCCAGTACTTTGAGTCTGTCTTTTCATTTCAGAATGTCAGCCTTGCTTTTATTTTGGTATATTATGCTTCTTTAAAAAGAAAAAGATCAATCTGTAGTCCAACCGGTATGATTTTGTCAAAAAAGGAAGATTTTTATTCACCTGAAGTGATTTTGTAAAAATGATCCCTCACAGAGAAATTCAACATATTCAGCTGTCAGCTCAATTTGGAAAAAAGACGAAATGCCAATATTTTGAAGCTGCCTATGACATGGAAGTTCCACACACTGCACATCTCTGTTATTATCCAATATGCAATATCTCATCATGCCTTTCCTCTGATGATTATAGTTAATTTGAATCATGTTTTATTTATCATGATAACGTAGAAATAATTACCTCTGAATTTTTGCCTAAAATGTGATTTTTCCAACAAGAAGCTAAATGTCTACCTACTGGTCAAGGATCTCTAGTTACTGGAACTCTTTTTGTCTTCACAGCAGCATTCATCCCATCCTAATACGGGTGTTGAGAGAGCTCAAGACAGTAGGATGGACTTATCCTGGAAATGTCCATCCATCTCTATTAATTGTTGGAGGAGATGAGAGGACTGGTGTGGAAACGTTGGCTAACTTCTAACTTTTAGTCTGCTAAATTAGCTCATACGAGTCTCTCTCTTCATTCTGACTGCTGAAAGTTTTTATGAACTAATCATGTAATGAAAAAAATGGCATGCTGATTTTTTTTCCTGAGCCTTACTGCATACAGTAGTATTGCTGCATTTTTAAAAATGTATCTTGCATTTCAGTTTTGCTAACACTTGTATTTTGGATCCTATCTAATCCCTTTAAGCAAAATGAAGCATATTAACAAGCCTGAGGATAGATGATTATTCCTGGGCTCATTAATTATCCTATCTTATATGCTGAATCATCAGCAACATCTGTCTGTAACTGCAGTARAAAACAGCGCATCCTGGATGTATCCTGGATTTCAGGGCTGGCAGGCATTGGGGAAATAATCTGAAAAAAATGGGAAGGAATTCAGTAGGAAAATGTGTAAGGCACTCAGTAATTATGTGGTGTTGCAAAAAACAGCATACAGGATGTATAAAATAGAATATAACCATCAAGACATGTGAAATAATCCTTCCACACTTTGAAGGATCTTTGCAGGATCTTGGCTGGATTACATTATTGGATGTTGGGCACCACACTTTAGGGAAGACATGGAACAATTTGAAGAGAATCCAGAGATCTAGAAAGCATGTGAGTGAGAAAGTATTGATATAACTGAAGGTGTTTGAGTTCAAAGAAGAGAAGAAGCAGGTAGGAGACAGAGAAACAGTCTTTAAACACAAAATATGCAACTCAAGGGACAGTCTGTTCCCTACATGTAGTGAGTAGGACAGGAAGTGGGTTTAAACTGAAGCCAAAGAGATTCATGTTAGACAGTAGGAAAAACTGTCTTCCAGAAGGTAGAAGAGCAGCGGCACAGGTATCTGGAAAGGGTGTGGAATATCTATGGTGGCTGCTTTCAGGAGCCAGTTAGACGAGCATCTGTCGGGAATGTTACAGGAATGGTCAATCCTAGTTTGAACTTTCCAACCATGTTTTACTGTGATCCTGTGAAATCTACTTAACTAGCTCACTTTACAAGTACTTACACACACGAGTATTTGCTTAATTACACAGGCAAAGCTACTCAGAGGTATGAGATAGTACTGAGATATGCAATCAAAACCCCCCCAAATCTTTAAAATGTGCTTATTTCAACTGCTGTTTTTAAAGGTAGTTTCCCTTATTAAGCTGTGAATTTCAGCTGTCTTTCCCTCTCCCCAGTATATACCGTGTGAGCCTCTTGTGGTGAAGAAAATTCTTTCCTCAGAATGCCTTTCCTGTAAGTGAAAGGACCAGGAGTCRGATTCAGAGTATGATCATATGCTTCTTGTAGATACATATAAATATGTGAGCATGTATAGTAATGTATGCTTTGGCATATAAGTCAACCACTAACTGATGAGGGTCAGGAAGAAACTTCTCTCCTGGGCATGTTAATTCATAACAGGCTACTATCCGGTTTCTTCTACTTTTATCTGCAGCATCTGATACCAGCCAATGCTGGAGACAGGATACTAGGTGAACCACTGGTCTCGACCAGTCTGGCTTTTCCTGTGTATCTCTGTTTGATATTTTAATTTCATTTATCACAGTATAAAAATTATGAATAATAATGTATGGTAATGCATGCATTGCATTTTTATGAATAAAGACTGAGAAATAAAGAACATGCTACTACCACACACTGTGTGAGAGTACATTTTACTTTTCTTTCTATTAGTCACACTTTTAAACTTCCATATCTTGTGTACTAAGAAGTCATGGAAAGTTTTGCAAGTTGCAGAGTAGTCCTTCGACATGAAAGATGCCGAATCACAAGCAGAACCACAAGATTATAAATACATTCTCTGGACGCTTCTTAAACATGGCCTGTTTGTTTTGAGGAACAAACCATCCACAAATTTCTGTTATGTGTGAGTTCACAAAGGCCCTCTCCACACACACACACACACACACACACACACACACACACACACACACACACACACACTTCTGCACGGAGTTGCATCCAGAGCTTGCATAACATAACCAGCAACTTCCTCATGTCTTGGAGGATCTTTAACAGTGCCAAGTGGATAAAACAGGAAGGGACACAAAACCACACAAAGTGTGGAGATAYCTCCCATAACTGCCATTTAGGCAGGGCCTGACTGTACTTCTAGTAAAGCCGGTTCTGACATCCTTCTTGCCTAGGAGAGGATCTCTGGAAAGATTGTTTCAGTGCATTGGTGTAATGTCTCCTGAGTGAGACAGCAGCTTTGGATACATAGGAGGGGGAAATCCTCCTCACTCATCTGTTTCTAGATGAGGATGTTCCCCAATGGTTTCTATTTGGCTTTTCTTTATCCATCCCCATTGCAGAGCTGTGCAATGCAAAGGAAAACATGCAAGTCTGTCAGAAGCCTGGCAAAAGTAGTAACACATGCATCTTCACAGCCAAAACCCAGACTTAACCGTGGAGCCATCCCCACAGAATGGGATGAAATTCCCCGCCAGTCCAAAAGTAAGTCTCTGCGAGATGACCAGATGAAGCAGAATTTTAACAATAAAGATAAAATACAAATCAGCTTTACTGGTCTCCTGTACCGTGATTACAGCTGCTCTTATTTTCTCCTGGAGAGTAGCACTATTGTTCAGGGTCAAGGTTAGTTTATGTCAAAAGGAATATAACAAGAGATTATTATGCATTTTTTTCCAGATCTGCCCACCACCATTCACTAAGGCAGCTGGCGTTTCCTTCCCCATTATCATATATCAATTAGTGCATATTTTCTGTGAAGTTGATTTTCAGATGTGGGACATAATGTATAAATCATTTGTTTATTCCATGTTTCTTACACACCATGCAGGAGGTCTGACTTCAGTTGCTCACCTAACATGAAGCATTACAGTTATACAGTTACACTAATTTCAGGAAATAGCAGGCACCATTCAGGGTGTCAGAACTGTTTGTGTGGGAAGAAAAACTTGGTTGTAAACTAGTTACAGTCTTTTTATTTCTTAAATCTTTGCTGGTTTTGAGCTGGGAACCTGCAAATACAGAGTTAGTGTCTCTGTGGCAGGCCTAAGAGGCCCATTTAGGGAGGCATCTGCCAACAAATTCACTTCTAAGCAGTCAAGAGGAAACATGAAATGAAATAAGAATGAAATGATTACAGTCTTAGTCTGTGCTGAAAAATATGGATCGATATTTTCAATGAGGCCTAAAATCAGAACACAGGAGCTACTTCCAGAACTCAAATCCTTTTATGGGGTCAGTCCTAGTGGCTGAGGAGATGACTGAAAAGGAAACAGATAATCATCAGGCAGAAATGGTAACAAGCTGAATAATTCGATTTTCTGATCTTTGGTCTCATGTTGCTCCCTGGAAAGCTAGGATGTTTTTGAAGCTGTGATGTTGCCACCTSTCAGTCAATGTTTGCTTCATGCTTCACTTCCTCACAATATCCGCCTAGGTAGGACTACTAGAAATGTCCAAGAATTTCCTTGGCCCAGGTACAAGTTTTGTAYGTATCGGGAAGGAGCACACCCAGCGCAGGATGCCACTAGCCACATCCGAACAGCAGCGGCACTTTCACGTTTGGCGAGCGTTAACCATCACCTCGTTCGCGCTCAGAGAGCAGGAGCCCCCGCAGACGGTGCAGAGCCCAGCACCACCACTCCCATCCCCTCCCACCGCGCTCCCTCCACCCGCCGGAGCGCGGGCGGCTCCGCGGCGCTG
>NW_028186258.1:6887118-6944072 GCF_003343005.1 Rhea americana
CCGGGCGCGCACGGCCCCGCCGCTTGCGCCCCCTCGGGCTCCCGACGCGCCTTTCCCGAGAGCGTCTCTTAAAAGCTCAGGACCGTAAATTAATTCCTAAGGCTACAGCCCAGAGCATAACCCATCTCTGAGCATGTTTCAAGCATTTCTTCAGGTGTCTGCTTTACAATGTTGCGCAGCATCGGAGCGTCATAACAATTCAGAAGTTACGGCGTGCTATCCGGCTCGGTCCTGCCTAATAATCTCTGGCCGTTCCTAAAGGGCACGTAGAAAGGAGGAGTTATAACCACAGCGTAAATGGACAACCTGTTGTCAGCAAATACTTGGTACTGCCTGACGATCCTAGGCAACCCTGGGACGAGTATTTAGGACTTTCTATAGCTGTTCTGTCAGGCTCAGTAGAATAAATCAAACTCAGAAAATAAGTGATTTTGGTGTAAAAATTGATTTGACATGTGCTCAGCCTGGCTGATTTATCCTATATCATTCCTCTTTAAATATAGAAGCAGAAGCTGGGAGGTTGCTTGATTTGCCAGCTTAGGTATATATAGCCAGTCAAAACTGGCTACACTCCACTAGGAACCTTTCAAATAGGGCAATGATCTATTTGTGGCCAAAGACACTTACTTCGAGAGGTATCAGTGACAAGAAGCAAAAAGCTGCTTGTTTGTTTGGACCAGGGAACGTGTGTGCGTGTAGAAAGAAAATGCTAAAGTTTATTATATAAAACTACACACAGATTCACAGAAGGACTCCAAAATAGAAATGCCTTAATAATTATCTCATATTCAGTGCCATGTCCACTTCTGAACGCACATTTTCCATTGAACAGCTTCGTGCGTTCTCTCACGCATGGGAGTAGCTCCAATTAAACATCTGCTGAACCATCTATATCATCATCCCTCTTCACATCCTTTCTTCAAACTCTCCTTCGCTGCGGAGTGTATAGGAAGCTCCACAAGTGTCAGGCAGCTGGTCGGCAGTGACTACTGGGCATTATATTTGTTCCTTGTGTTTCCCCATCTTTGATCACAGGGTGTCTCTGAGATTTGCCTGACAGAGGACAGACTATTTTTTGGTCTGATGTTCATTCAGYGCAATTCCTGTTTAGCCTACATGCCAATAGGAGCTGATGGCCTCTATATGACCGTTGTATAAAAAGAACAGTAKGTGGGAGACAGTCCCAAAGCCTCCATAATACCACTGCTGTGCTCAGTGTCTCACTGAAGTTACCATACTGAATAGATCTAGCAGACTGTCCTTGTGGAGTTGCCCTTTGGGTGTGTTGTAAATTTTTAAATTTTGACTGATATATGCATCATTGACTGATATATGCATCATTGTGGTAGGCATAAAGGTTCCCATGCCCTAAAGCAGAAATAAAAAAATAGCACTTATGCATAAATGGTTAGGTTTCATTTCAGATCTCCAGGTGAAAATCAAAAAAGACCCTGGTGACTGTAAGGGAAAACTTCCTTGTCAGCCCAGATCAAGGGCCTTACTCATGTGGAGGAAATGTGGCCCCACCAATTTCAATAGGACGGTTTCCAGAGTGAGGTATGGTAGGATGTGAGTTGGGAACCAGATCGGGTAAGTACTTTATTATCGTTGCTACAAGTACTCACTGTATATACTGATTAAATGACTTTTCTTCAGTGGTCATTTTTTCCGTAGACAAACCTCCTCCTATCCTTTGCCATTTGTTTCATTTGAGAGAGTGTAGCCAAGCATCACTCCTGAATTAGCAACCACTGTTGTTAGAGGGCTCATAATGCTTTGCCTCACTGGGTTTTATTTCTCTCTCCTCCTGTTCTATCCTTCTTTTGGGAGAGGTACTAGGTAAAACAACAAAAAAAGAACCATCAAGGTCATCAAATCTAGGCCTCCACAATAGCTGGCCAGAAATCCCCACAAAGCAGCAACCCAACACACCTTTACACACCACAGGCCACGAGCCATTTCCCAACACCCTCTAACAAACCTATGGCTGATACAAGACCGAAAGCCACAGACTTCCCTTGATAGGGCCTGCACCAAAGATGCAGAGGGTTGATTTTGAAAATGCTGCGTTAGCATTAGCAGTCCTCAGGAAACTGGGTGCAAAGCTCAAGCAGGGAAAATCTCAGCAGAGCGGAAGCATTGCACGCGAGGGTATACGTCTGCATGTGCCAATGCCCGTGTGATGTGTGACAGAAACTGCTCTCATCGGTTCCCTTGAGTTAGCTTTAATTAAATAGGACAGTGCCTGCCAATTTCAAGTCTCCTCCCTCTGAAATATGTGCACTTTTACCAGCTGTGTATTTGGCCCAGGGTAATTACTATAGTGCTAATTTTACCAGAGATGATGAAAGCACTGTAACAGCCTAACCATATAAAGGGAGGAGACTCATACAGCTGATGCATGTTTCTGGATCCTTTTTTGAGCAAAGGAAGTCATGACTTTGACTTGCAGATCTGCTCCTTAGGGATCCTTCTTACAGGAGTCATTTGAACACAACTGAGGTTAGAAAAGAGCAAGGTGAAGGATACTTGTGTGCTGTAAAATAATAGGCACTGCATATTAAAGTGCTGCCTTGTAGTAAATTACCTTTTACAGATTACATTACTCAGATAGACCTGCTAGCTTTCTCTTCTGTCCTCTGAGAGAAAGACACTTCCAGACACCGAAAGCACAGAGATGCTTGGAAGTCTTCTGTTTCTTTCTGGACCTTCCAAAAAGATTCAAATTTAATTGAAATTTCTAGCAAAGATTCAGAACAGATATTTATTCTATCCTAACCAGTTCAGCTTGAAAGAATTACATCAAAGTATGGTCAGAGAAGCAAACTGCCAAAGCTTGAAGAGTGTGAATAATGCAAAACAAACAGCTCTCTGCAACATTCACTTACGCTTTCAAATCTGCTCATCTTGTTTGTGCACCCACCCAGGATTTGCCTGGTGGTTGCRGTGACCAGAAACACTGAGGGTGATTCCAAATAGCTACTGCAAAGGGCTGAAGGAAAGATGAGCTGGTTGGTGATTTCTAACTTACCTAAATTAAAAGGATTTTTTTAAACAAACACCCAGAAATAATTGGCATTGTTGGCACTTGACCCTAGGCATTGGAGTCACCCAGTTAGAAAAGAGGAACAAAACCGGCCCGCTGTGCTTTGTTCTGCTCTGTGCTGCAAAGGTTTTTTGTGTCACCTTTGCTGTCAGAGGGCACAAGCACCTTCCAGTACTGCAACAGGCGACACGACCAGCCTCTGTTCATTCTCTTTATCGCTTTGTCTCTCTCGCTTTCTCTCTCTCTTTACTCTTTTCCACTAATTGTCTCTACATGTGATCTCTGGCCTTTGTCAAATCAAGATAGTCGGAATTTGAGTGCTGAATGCTCCTTCTGCCCGACTCCATCACCGGGTGTCCTTATGCAAGCATTGGGCTCCACACTTAAGCATGTGCTAAGGGTAAAGAAATGTGTATTTAAGTGCCAACCCAGTCTGCAAGCAGAGAAAGGGATGGGAGAGAGCCCTGCCCCCTCATAGAGACTGCCCTTTGCAGCACTCATTCACAGCCGTGTGAAATGAACCCTGCAGAGGTCCCTGGGCTGGTGGTGTCGCAGATGGACCATGATGTCACCAGCTCTCCTAACCATCGTGGGCTGCAGTAACTGCAATGCATCAGGAATTTCCATGCCGATTTTTTAATACTTGATGAGAACTGGCACAATCCTTTTCCCTCCAGTCTCTGTCACAGGGTTGCTTAATAGGGTTTGGGCATCAGCTCAAATAATATTGGAGAATTAAAGCCAACTTTTAAAGTGTTAGGGATATTACAAAGAAATGCATGGCTCGTGCCTTCTAAGGCACAGTGTATGGGGAGACATTTCCCAGTACAAAACCAGGGAGAGCCTCCCTCTGCAGCCATCCCTTCCCCTCTGTTTATGCACCCCGATCAGGCAGAAACAGAGCACAAGGCGCACAGATTGGCCAGAATTTAAAGTAAGATGCCCAAGGTTGAGTGAAGAATCCTTATTCCCCTGTTTATCTGCATAAGTGAAAGGCAGAACTTAGCCTGGAGGCACAAAATGGCATCAGAAAAGCAAATAAGCAGCACGAGATCATGATAATGGAAGAAAGGAAACTGTGGCATTTACTTGCTGAAGATTGTTTCCTCTCTGACGACAGATTTTTCAAATGACAGAGGCCCTTTAGTGGGTGGGCCTTGGAAGGCTGGTCCAAATAATCAGTTAAAAACAATATCAGGAAGTTTAACCAACAATTTGAGCTTGGTTTGGTTTTACTCATCTGTTCAGTTTAAGTTCTGGGGGAAATTTAGAAAGATGCCAGCTAATTTAATTTGTCTACCTCCTCCCTAGCCATGCAGGAGTTATGCGTGGGGCTGGACTGCCATTTTGTGCCAGCGATCTACTCCCCTGATTGCCCGGACTGCGTGTCTCCCGGCCAGGCTCCTCTGTGCTCAGCTTGGCTTCCTGACTGGTGAAACGCAGACGCAAGGTAGAGGGACGTGGTGTGACTGCATGACTACAAAAGGTCCTGAAGCTCTGGGAGTCAAGATGAGGCTGCCATATACCAGCTCCAGGAACTCGAGGGCTCCCTTTCGTGCACCTACGGACAAGGTACAGGAACCGCTTCATTTGAGCAGAGTTGACAGTGTTTTGAAATAGCCAGTACACACACACGTACAGTTACCCTATCAGCACCAGCTTCCTTCTCAAACATGTCTTCCATTACATGCACTGAATTAGGGCATACTGGGGCTACACCACTGGCATGAAGACAGAGGTTTACTTGACACAAATAGGCACAGTGCTGGGCTCCTCAAAAAACATTTAAGTATTTTTATTACATAGCTATTTTTCCTTCTACAATGGTCAATGATCTAAAGCTCTTTTCTTAGCATAGCTTATTTGCTTTCCAGGAGAGAAAAAAAGCTACTGATAYTGGCATTTATGTTGCGGCCATGGACTCCCGGCAATTTCTTGGGTTCTAGTACAAACTGATGGAAAACACTGAGGACATTTGCRTCTAAGTTAATATAATAAAGTAAAAAACGTGAGGAAGTGAAGGGAGCAATACTTTATGCATCTATCAATGTTAACGCAAATCAGATGCTTCTGAGTTTATAAATGTATAGTTTTCACTAGAGTGGATGCACTGACAGGTAATAAAATACAGTGATAATAAATTGATCATCAGCAGAAATGCAATACGGACATTGCAATGCAGAAAAACCATGTAGGATTTTAACAGAGGTTATCTCAGTCACTTCTGGGTATAACGATCTGCTATTGGAAGCAAGATGCATTATGTACCCACATATTTCACATCATCATTCTCTCAGGAACTTGCCAAATGTCACCTGAGAAAGTGAAGCTGCCCAGCTTAAATCACTTCAGTGGACTGAGTTGCATAACACAAATGGGTCAGTAGGAGAGTTGCAAAAAAGGCATGTACTTTGCAATAATCTTGCTTAGAAAAGGCAAAACGTTTCTAGCTGTTTCTGTCACAATTTACTTTTTATTCTCTCTCACCACTCCCTTTCCCATTGGAAATTTTCCACGTTCCTGCCTGTAGTACACACACAGTGACAGACCCAAAGCAGATCCCTGCTTCATCCCTTCTCTTACAGCAGTGGTGGAATTAGGGGAAACATGGGTCAGTAAAGGTTACCCCTGTCTCATCATGCACAGAACACCAAAAAGGTAAGTTTCCATTCTTTTTGCTAACTAGTTTGCTGTTGTGCCAGTATTTTTGGTGGGTAAGATGGTGCAGGGGCAGACAAGTGGACCAGACACATCTTTACCTGCAGCTCTCTCCACCTTCACAGACTGGGTATCAACCACTTACAATGATCAACTGGTCAAAATTGGATAATTCCCAAGGAAAGAAGCTGAAGTTTTCACTCCTATGCACAGGGAAGGAAGCCAGACACTATCTCCTGAGTGCAGTGGATGCCGCAGATCAATTTGAAAGTTGGCTGAGCCACCATGTGGGCTTTCGAGAAAGTAAGTGATCTCACTAGTGAGAGCCCACAGTAGGGAACTCACCGCAAAGCCTATGAATATCTACTCCCTTGAGAGCCCTCCTGCTTTTATACAGTTTTCAGATAATCAAAAGTTTGCAAGCTAGAGAAATACAAAGATATTCTTACCCTGTTCTGTTCAGCTGAGCATGAGCCTATCCTGGTTTTAGAAAATCTGGCAGGCCAGTAACACTAGTAACTGAAGTTCTAAGGAAGAGAATGAAAGTGTAGTCATACAGTTTTGTATGTGCAAATTGCTGGCTCTTAACCCTTTTCCTTCCAGGAATTGTCAGGTTCCCTATGTCAGCTCCTTGGGCATGTTCTCACCACTCTGGCAAGTTTTATTAACCATTAACTCACTTTCCCTTGAGATATACAAAGAATGGGAGCCATGGAAGATCATTAGATAAATTTGAGATTAATAGGAAAACATTAGCCTTATTAATATTTATTTGCTTGGGCAGGTTTATCACTTAGACTAAAATATTTTAYATTAATCCAAGTATAATTTAAACGCAAATGAGAATAAGAACACATCTAAAAATGGCTTGAGACCTCTCTGGACCCAGGACTTCTAATTTCAAATTCTACAGTATTTTTTTTGACCATTGTTGCAAAAGAGGAGGCTAACAGCAGAGATGATTTAATGCTTTTCCCTCTTTTCACTAATAGCAGTTCAGCTAGAAAATTCTAGAGTCCAGAGAAAGCTAAAGAGAAYACCCAAAACATACATTTGCCACTGTTACCTTCAAGGACAAATTGCCATAGCTGACRGAGGGCTGGATCAGTAGTAATAAAGATTGTCGCCACACCACAAAGTATACTACATGTCAAATGCAGTAAGTTTAGTGTGCTTCCAAGAGATTATCCATAAACCTTAAATTATAAAAATACTTCAGGCAGCATCACTAAGTGGTAATACAGATGTCCTGCTACAGCAAGGCTTCTAGAAAATTAAGATTGTAGAAAGTTTATATTAAACAACAATAACATTTCTAATAATTTTCTAGGGCTTTTGATCTTGTAGAGAATCTTCAGGTCTATTAGGATCTGAGGGAGCTCACTTTTTACTGAAAGGTATTCGTCAGATCTTGTTGAGTCTAAGAGTTTGAAATTAAGGATTCCTTAAATTTGGCATCTTAATTTATTGACAACTGACCCTATGGAATATAGTGTTGGAAATAAGTCTTTTCTTTGGCAGAACTTCCTGGGTTGTTCTTGTACTGCTAGTTATATACAGTTACTGTTAGCTATTGATTACTAGCTCTAATTTATTATTTCCAGATTTYTTCACCTTGCTTCCACATCCACCATCTGCAGTAGCACAGACGGAAAATATAGACTGTAATATCTCAAAATATAGTCAGTGGCTRGAGATTGGATTTTAGAATAAGACTGAGTAAGACAGACTGAAATCTTCAGCAAGGATTATAAACACAAAGTGTCTGGGAAAGAAAGGGAGAAATATGTGAATGGTGTGTGATTTCCACTGTTTTCAGATACATAAAACAATTCAATTTCCTATGTCATATTTCACCCCTTATATGAACAATATAACTGTGTCACTGGCTGCACATCTGTATATCCTATTTTCTTGCAAAATACAGAATACATGTATTTGCTGTYGAGTCTTTCTTCAAACATGTAACTGTCTCTTTGTGGAATTTTCATTGGATTTACCCATTCCTTCTATTGCAAATGTGGCTTCATTTTCCCTTGGAGAGCCCAGCATTAGACCTATAAAGATGCAGTTAACGTCTAAACCCCAGGAGTTTACTGTGAATGGGGAAACCACCTTTTCCTGATGGATTTTTTCCAGTTGACTTAATGGTTAGAGAAGGGCTAACTTTTGCTAGTTTACATGCATGGAAATGTGAGACCAAGAAAAACAACAACACAGTATTTATGGCATTTCTTCTCATCTTGTGGAAACCAACAGCTACCAGTAAAAGACCATATTTTCTTTGCAAGTACAATAGAATCAAGCTATTTTCAGCTGGCAATAAAATCTCGAGAACCAAACCAGATTTGGCCACTTTAAGGGATGAAGACTAATGCAATCTGATAATTAGGTCATTTCACCGCCAAGACAGAGAAAGCAATTTAATAACATCTCCTGTGCATTAAGACAAGGGCTAGAGCCCCTGGGTCCCAGCTGGCAAGTACTGTGCCTGCAATACTCCTGTCAAGTTTGCTTCCACAGGGCATCTGCAGATCTGCAAAGACTGAGGGAGAGGGTGGTTGTGTGGTCGGCAAAGGTGAGAATGATGTTGGAAAACAGAAATTGTAGAGAGATAAGTCCCTTCCTTCACTGATGTGGCTTGGCTGATATTTGTCTAAGAGAAAGGATCCTGCTGTTTTGCTGGCCGCTTTCCTTACGCTTCCTACACTAGTATGAAACCAAGATTGTTCTGCTTTCCCAGAGCCCCTTCTTATCCCTGCTCCTTCTGCAGGGAGGGGATCTTGCCTTGGAAATTCCTCACAATATGACCATCTCACATAGCTCTTCTCATACTTCAGTAAGGAGGTTCCATAGCGAGCCAGTAAGAYACTTTAGTAGCTTGACCACATCCAATTACAAAACTATGCATTGAGTGAAGAAAAACAAATCTTTACTCACTCTTGAGGGTTAAGTTTTCAGCTGTCTCTCACCCTCTTTGTCCTGGCTTGTTGCAACAGGAAAGGGTTTTTTAGAAACTTTTCTTGTAACTCAACTTCCCTGTTTGGGGGGTTTGGAAGTACTTCTCTTGCTGAAGTTAATGCAGACAATTGTAACACTTTGTTACAATTATCATTTTCTGTATAATAGTTTATAATGCATATTTCATTCTGTAAAGATCTTTCTGGGCAGAGCTGCTTGGACTTTAAGAAAGCTGTGAAGTAGCCATGACATAYATGCTGTAACCCTCTGATACAAAATTCTAAGTAGCTTGACCTGCAAGTCTATACTGCTGTGAATAAGTCTTACTCATATCAGTTGGTCTGGTATCTCTGGGTCCAGTAGGTCTGCTGTTTTTCATCAGTCAGCTTGCATGAGTAAAGACTGAGTAAGAGCCTAGAAGGTCACACTTTAATCTGTAATATCTTGTGGGTATTGTGCAGAGATTTTTTGAGCCCACCCTCTAGCAAATTGCATGTATTCTCAGCAGAGCATCTCTTAGCAATACCGTATTACAGTTCTACTTTATTACAGGCACATCCATACCAGCACATACTTTACCAAGGTGGGTCCAATTGTTGCTATTTTAGCTACTCCTAAAAAAGGACACATACATTCAAGGAAATGAGGGATTTGTTCTTCCCATGTAGCTGTAGAAACTGTGTAGTATGTGTCCCTATGACTTTCAGATCCTATGGATGGGTGATCTTGGTCTTATTGAATGAATAAAATAATTGYAGTTATTCTCTCTTGATGGATTTTTTTTCTGGATTCATCATTCATAAGAAACTTGCTTGTGTTATAGGACTGATGCCTTTTCTTCCAATTAAAAATGAACAGAATGACCCAAGAATAACTCATAAAAAATATGATTGCCCGACATACTGTATTGCTCAATATATACAAGACCTTGTCTTTACATGAAAGGGAGAGGGGAAGAAAAGATTGCATATCCTACACACACATCCTACACACACAACACTGGGGACTTTTAAAACCATCTGCATTTGGCGATTGTATTTGTTGCTGCAGTAATGCAGTACTTCCTTATTCGGAGTACAGGGAACTCAGCAAATACTGTAAATGACAGTAACGATGGTCAGTGGCATCTGTTCAGCAACAACATGAGGGAGTGTCCATAAGAAAGCATTTGGGCATTTTCAGTTAGTATTTAAAGAGTGGTAACGTCAGAGCTGCAAACCTACAACGCAAATGAGAAGGAGGATAGTTTAAGGAACTTACTAGTGGCTGCAAAAGTAGGGAAACATCTCTAGAGCCTGTTCTGGACACTGTAAAAAGGCTCCCCAAAGGAGAGCAGCAGACTTGCTTGGACCACTCAGTCCCTCAGCAGCTTGCAAGCAGAAGGCCTGATTGCTGATCAAACACTGCCTCGTCCCGCAGGCATTCCCAGCACCTGTCTTCCATGCGCTGCAAGGGCTACCACTTCAGTCCTGGGTGCAATTCAAGGTGTTTCTGCCAATTTCTAAAGCCTTGTGTGGTCTGCAGCCCCCAGCTCTCACAGGCCACCTTCACTCATATTTTTCCAACACAACACACAGGGCTCGCTGATGCGTTTCAGCTGTTAGCACTCAGGAACTCAGTTTTCCAAGGGCAGCAGGAGAGCTGCAGCAGAGGACACCTGCCTCGGAAACTAACACCCCTTCGCTGTCCATCAGAGCCGGAGCTTGGCAAACTTCAGAGCGTGCTTACAAGGCTGTTTTTGTTCCTGCAAGGCTCTCAGCCAAACATTTCAAACTTGTTTTCTTTGTCAGATATCTTAGGCCATGTCCACTGTAGGGAGGACAAGCTACTAAAATCATTTTGATTTTTGCAGATTTTAACAGCAGCCAGACAGCAGGCTGAGCAAGCTGCCACAGGTGATCTATGAAACAAAGAAATGGGTCCTAGATACTGCAGCCAGGCAAATAGTTTTCTTGCTTCCARCCTTGCTTCAAAAGACCTTAGTTCAGGGATCAAAGCTCTTGTTTTGGAAGGGATCTTAGATTTCAGTTAAAGAGCAGAACCTTAATCACTGTGCTGCAGCATGCGTGACTCTTGCTTTTAGTGCATGTTGTGGTCTGCTGTTTGTGAGCAGATACCCTGCACCTTAGCATTTCTCCCTGCTCAAATAAAGAAAGCCGGAACGTGGCTACTAAAAGGGACAAAACTATTTTTCCCCCCTCGCTATTGTTTCTTACTTATCTGAGACGAGAGATCTGGATGGAGCAAAGAGGCACGCGGTTCCCGGGGCGGCCCTGCGCAAGGCTGCCTCGGCCGGGGGGCGGGCGGCAGGTGCCCGCCGCGTTACCGGAGGATGCTGGCGGGCCCGGGACGACCCCCGCCCTCCCCGCGCCGGCCCCGCGGCCGCGGGGTCCCGAGCGCCGCGCCCCGCCCCGCGGCCGCGCTGCGCTCCCGCGGCCGCGCTGCCGGCGCGCCGCGGCCCGGCCTCCCGCCTCCCATTGGCGCGGGGCAGCCCCGAGGGCGGGGACGGCCGAGCCGCTATTAAACATCACATGGCAGCGCGCAAAAAAGGGGCAGCGGCTCATTGAGTGGCTCAGTTGCAAGCGGTGCGGCGGCGGCCGGCGGGCACCCTGGGATTGGCTCGCTGCGTCCCCCCGGCTCTGGATCTTACACCCCCTCGCTCTGCACGCACCTACTCCAAAGCCAGCGGCAGGTAAGGAGCGTCTGCTTTCTCCATCTGTTCGCCACGGCCCCGGAGTCGCCTCCCAAGGGCCACCCTGGTTTGCACGGGTAGGGGCGATGCGCCTGTACCTACCTCTGTGCTCCTACGGGGCTGCGAAATTTCTGAAAGCAAGCTTCCCGTGCGGGTGAATTTGTTGCACTTTTCGGCATGGCCGTTTGAAGGGGGAACTCTTGCGTTTCTCGTGCAGCATACACAAGCTATTCTCAGTGCCTACAATAATTAGATAGGTATGCTGGGAACACTTGAGCATCTGCTTGCAGCATCTGTTTATGTTCATAACTTTCCATGCACCAGCTGCTCCCCCTCCAAGATATTTTATTCTGGGGAAGGGCTGGAAGTTTGCATGACAACTCAGCGTTGCAGCGCTAGCACTGTTCCATCCTTTCTCATTCGCTTTGCCTGTTGTTTCCTGTACAAGAGAAAGGTCAAAAGTAGCAAGTCTTAGAGATCTGGTGCTTGATCCTGAAAGGAGTGTGCACATGTTTTAGCGTAGTGTGAAATGAACCTGTAACTTCATTCATGGGCATTACGGAAATGGGGGATTTTCTTTTTAATCATCCTGCCAAAAACAGGAAGAAAGAAAAAGCAATGTAGCAAGGGAGCATGTAAAGAAAAGAGATGGTTTTAACTTAGTTCATGACTGCTGAAGGAAAAAAAAATACTGAAAGGAAGTAGCAGATTTACTTATGGGGGTTCAGGGAACGCTTTGTCATCTTTGCGGGGCCGGGGCGGCACCAGAACGGCCGGGACTCGCCGGCTGCAGCGAGCGCTTTGCCCCGGTGAGGATGTGCATCTTTGTTCTCCGCCGCCCTGCAGCCACCTTTCCACTCGCCAGCCTAGCAGCAGCCAGGACTTTTTTCTGTACTCTCTCAGCCTTACCTTTACACTTGTTTGCTTTTCCATCCTCACAGCCGGTGCATCAAGTACACCCCCTGGTGATGACTATTTCACTTGTAGCTATTTTGTCATCAGCTAGAAATATCCTGAACCCCGCTCCTTTGCAGGGTAGCAGAGGCAAATGCCRCTTGTACTTTCCTTTCTCCTGTTTCTTCCTACCCATTTTCCTACACTGTCTGCTTTCTTTTTTTCTTTTTCTTTCTTTCTTTCTTTCTTGCTTTGCTTTTTTCACTGCCTGAGGACAGATCCCTCTCCTGAAGGTAGCTTACCACTTTGTAGTCGGTGTGACTTGAGTCCTAGCCAAATCAGTGGAGGAATCACACAGTAATGACTTTTAAGTCATACCAGGATCTGGGGAAAGGTTAACTGGCCAGCAGCGAGAGAGCGGGGACTGTGGGAACACCGCGTCGATCACGCGAAAGCTCCTTTGTTCTGTTTACCRAGGACGGCAGGGGAAGGCGCTTCGCTAAGGTGGTGGCTGGGCTCTCTTAGCAACATGTGCCTGGCACACACACACAGCACGGCTGTTTGGCGTCAGCTTGGGAATAACTGCTCAGAGCACTCATTAGTGCTGCTCCTCTCCTCCCTCCCTCCCCCTCTTTCTCCCCCTCTTTTTGCCCTTTACAGGTTTCACTCCGTATTAAACCCTTCTACACAAATTCCCTTTGAGCTCTTCATTGCAGCTTTTAGGCATGCGATGTAAATATCTTTCCTCGTGGGAGATCTTGAGGAGAACACTTGCTAAGGGAAAAGTGGGGTTTGGGGCTCCTGTTCATGGCATTTGCTTAAATGTTGCTTCAGAAATGCAGCAGATGCAGCACAGCCCTGTTTTCCTCTGCTCTTCCGAGCATCTCCTTGCAACAGAGCAAGCCTTTGGCTCTCTGATCCCATCCTTTGCCTCTAACTGGACTGCGTTGGTCCAAGGGCTGGTAGTGATGAGCTGCACTGCTCTACTCTCATGYTCTCTTTCAGGAGAGAAGGCAGTCTGAATTGAATAAAAATAAAACACCTAGTGATGATTGGCTTTGCACCTGCAGGCGTGTGTCTGGCTGTGGTGTTTTTGAGCCCCAATGATACAAAGATTTGAGTTGGCTTGTGAGTTCTGGATCGTCTTTTGTCTGGCATGGGTTGCAGGACTGGTCCCACACTAGTTTGACATCTTCAGTGTCACCAACACACTGATACTGGGGAATGGGAGGAAAACAAACTTGTTTGGATTTTAAGTAGCAGGTGGATTAGCAAAATAAAAAAGCACCATTAGATTTTCATGCTAAAAGTCTCTATTTGATTGTTTGAAGGGGTTTTGTGCRCCTCTGCTGAAACTAGTTGCAGAAGTCGGGGTGAATGCAGATCAGGTGCCTGGTAGTCGGTGCAGCAGGCGTTTTACGGGCCCTGCGCAGACGTGAGTGGGAACAAGACCAGCCTCGCCGTGTTGCACTGGCTGGTTGTCTGAGCTCGCAGTTACTGGTAGCGTTCCCGTCCCTGTATCCTAGCTACTCCAGGCGCGCGCAAGGAGAGGCAATTTGGGCTATAAAACAAAGAAGACAACTGTCCTGTGCCCGGCACCGCAGCGYGTGGAGCATGCCAGGGCTTTGTCGTATAAACTTCAAGAAGCAGTCTGTAAACTTAGCAAAGAGTGCCCCCGAGGCACACCTCCGTGTTTAAGGATCGTCAGAGCCAAATAGGTGCAGGGCTGCTTCCAAAGGCAGCGCCGAGAGGCGCCGAGCTGTGAAGCAGTAACGCTGCGCAGCCGTGCAGCAGGTAGAAGGCGTTCAGCCGCTCGGAACGGAAACCCAGCAGTGGAAGATACTGATTCAGCTTCCAGGCTTCTAAATTCAGCAAGCCGTCTGTGGGAAGCTGGGGTTACGATTTCGGTGATTTGTGGAATTCAAACAAATGTCTTTGGGTCAAGACTTTTGTGGGGGGAGTTGCATATTCTAACACTTGAGACTTTACAGCTTATCTTTCCCTCCACCACAAGTTTTCCTCTAAAATCCAAGTGAGATTACGGGGGAGGGGGGGAACTTAAAGCAATCTGTTTCCTAGGCTGTACATTTCCATCCACTTGGAACAAAACAGACTTGGAACGTGGAAGTTGAACAGAGATATGATTATAGGATGTGGTTTGTGAAAATGATCAATCTGCAAACCAATGCAATGATTTTTCAGGGAGTTCTTAGTGTGCATTAATAATTTCACTTTCTTTCTGTGTTCATGACTTTAAAAGTATTTTTAAGACCCCAAACTTTTTTTTGAGACTGATATCCTGGCAGGAATGAGAAATTCCATGATTAAAAAACAAGAGGAGAGTGAGTGAATTTCTATGCAGTGGGCCCAAGTTAGCCAGATAAGCATGGGGTAACTATACCATCCAATAAGTTTAAATTTGTCAGTTGTACTCAAATGGGGCATTACATTTTGGCAGCTTTTGGCAGGTTCAGTATTTTACATTGCTAAAGTCAGATGACTAATCTCAGCAAACGTGTTTCAAGACTTATTCTTGCACAACAATTAGAAGAAAGAAAAAAAGAGAAGGTGAAAGTAAACAGTGAAGAGATTCTATGGCAGAAAATATTTTGCATATAACCGCAAACACAATGTTGTTTTCTATTTTCCACTTGCTCTTTCCTTAACAAGTGTTTACTGACCTAAGCCCTTATAATGTGGTGGAAGGATATGGGAGGACAGAGAAACTGGTTGAAGTCCCTCAAGTTTTTGGAAGACCTCCACAGGGTTCTAGGTGCTGCTTTTGCAAAAGGAGGTAACAGCCACTGTCAGATGCGAGTCACAGAGAACAGCCACAAAATACTGCAGCCGCTTTGCGTGCAGAGGTCTTACTCCTTGGCAAGTACAGTTGTGCTGTTTTGGGGGGCAAACTCAGATGAGTTTTGATAATATCAATTAATGAAAAGCATCATGATTTAATTCCTCACTAATGTAAATGGTACTTCAATCTCCTCTTCCATGGCAAGTGCATGGCAGACATTCCTCATTACTTGGTTTTAGTTTTAGTTTCTCCACGGGCTCTATGGATAGATGGAGTAGTTGCGTTAATACATCTTGCCCCCTCTGCAGTATTTCAATTGCATTTCCTGATACGCAGTACATGAGTTAATGGATGACGCACTTGTTAAAAGCTAAACCTGGGTCTAAGCCAGACCTCCCTGRAACAAGTGTGGTGGCTTCTGTCCTCAGGAATAATGTTTTGTAGCCTCTCTGCTGAATCTTAATTGCTGATACTAAAGATTCATGGGATATTTGGAGATGGAGCTAGCTACCTTCATCTCTGGTGAGGAAGGTGCTGCTACTTGCTATCAAAGTGTTACAGAGAGGCTGGCGACCCAAAGGTAGCCTTTGCTACTCATGGTAGCAAGAGCAGACAAGGGCTGTTATAAGGTTTAGTTTGGTTCATGCAACTTGAGCCTAACGCGAGCATAAAAACTCTCCAAATCCTGATGACTTTATGGAGTTAAAGTTATTAATGCAGCCTTTATGCCTGCCATTTGCAGAGAGTGTACTTTAACTGCCTCTTAATAAAAAGCCAAAAGCTGTGCAGTGTAATTTCATGGAAAAATCGGTATTTTCCAGGTTTATTGCTTTTCTCAATTCATGGCTTCTTCCCTTTTGCATGTTCCCTTGTTTGTCTTAGGTGAACCAGACCATGAGACGCACATTGTATATCATTAAACTGCTTCAGTATTCTTACTTGAACAAAAGTATGTTAAAGCTAATTCTGATTTCAAAATAATCAGAAAGACAGCTATAAAGAGTAGATAGATTCTTTGCATGCCTCGCTTTTAAGTGAATATTGCTTACAGACTTGTGGGACATAATCACTTCAGTGCTTTCACTGGGAAGTGTGATAGCTACTTTATATTAATGGTATCAGTTCTGTCAATACATAACTGCACTTGGAGAACTGCTGCATTCCAGAAAATGCTGTCATTGAGAATAAGGAACCTTTCTGCTAATCCACAGGATTCATTTGATTTAGTTCAGATTTGATTCATTATCCTTTTCCTCCAAGATCTAATCGGACATTTCTCTTTCTCTTGCAGACCATGCCCCCTCTATGACGGTTACTTGTTAAGCTAACTCTGCATGCCAGAAGACTGTCCGTGGTTGATCCAAGGGCTTTTGGGGACTCCAGCCTCTCCCCAGTATTTCTGTGTGTGTGTGTTCCTCTAGAACTTTCAAAACTGTTTCTCCAAAGAGTTTTGCAGAAACTTAGACTGTTTTCTAAAGCAGAAGCACCTCAGTCCACAGCAGTAGTGATGGGCAGCGTGCGAACCAACCGCTACAGCATCGTGTCTTCAGAAGAGGACGGCATGAAGCTGGCAACCATGGCCATTGCCAATGGCTTTGGGAATGGAAAGAGTAAGGTACATACCAGACAGCAATGCAGGAGCCGCTTTGTCAAAAAAGATGGCCACTGCAATGTCCAGTTTATTAACGTGGGTGAGAAGGGACAGCGATACCTGGCAGACATCTTCACCACTTGTGTGGACATCCGCTGGAGGTGGATGCTAGTTATCTTCTGCCTGACTTTCATCCTCTCCTGGCTTTTTTTTGGCTGCGTGTTTTGGTTGATTGCGCTGTTGCACGGCGATCTGGAAAATCAAGAAAATAACAAACCTTGTGTCTCTCAAGTGAGCAGCTTCACTGCAGCCTTCCTCTTCTCCATTGAGACTCAGACCACAATTGGCTACGGCTTCAGGTGCGTCACAGACGAGTGCCCCATTGCAGTTTTCATGGTGGTTTTCCAGTCTATAGTAGGCTGCATCATTGATGCCTTCATCATTGGTGCTGTCATGGCAAAGATGGCTAAGCCAAAAAAGAGAAATGAAACTCTAGTCTTCAGCCATAATGCTGTGGTGGCCATGAGAGATGGGAAACTGTGCCTGATGTGGCGTGTTGGGAACCTGAGGAAAAGCCACTTGGTGGAGGCACACGTGAGAGCTCAGCTCCTCAAATCCAGGATCACATCCGAAGGGGAGTATATCCCTTTGGATCAAATAGACATCAATGTAGGGTTTGATAGCGGGATAGACCGCATATTCCTGGTCTCCCCAATTACAATAGTACATGAAATAGATGAAGACAGTCCTTTGTACGACTTGAGCAAACAAGACATGGACAATGCTGACTTTGAAATTGTAGTAATATTAGAGGGCATGGTGGAAGCTACTGCAATGACTACTCAGTGCCGTAGCTCATATCTGGCGAATGAAATCCTCTGGGGCCACCGCTATGAGCCCGTGCTCTTTGAAGAGAAGAACTACTACAAAGTGGACTACTCAAGGTTCCACAAAACATATGAAGTGCCCAACACACCCATCTGTAGTGCCAGAGACTTAGCAGAAAAGAAATACATTCTCTCTAATGCAAACTCCTTTTGCTATGAGAATGAAGTGGCCCTCACCAGCAAAGAAGAGGACGAGATTGACACTGGGGTGCCTGAAAGCATGGGCACAGACACCCACCCGGACATGGACCATCACAACCAAGCAGGGGTGCCTCTAGAACCGCGGCCGCTACGGCGGGAGTCTGAAATATGACTGAAACTCTTCCTCTCCCTTTTGGTTGAAAGGAGAAAAACCTCTCGGTCAAAGGCACATTGACCTAAGAAGTTGGCCCAGAACAGTTTTCAGACAACGGTACTGTTGAAGAGTGTCGTAAGGCAAGCAGACCTGAGAAACCCGGGCTGGTTTTAGGGCTGTCCTCAGAGGAGGGACAACAGAAATGAACTCTAAACACAAAGCACTAAACATGTCTAAGTATGAACAGAAGGCACATATGTTGTAGAATAAATTATGTATATATTTTTTTACAAAACTTGAACTTGCAGGCAAGCTTTGGTTGGGTTATTATTATTTTTTTTTCAACTTTTTCCAGAATGCTTCTCTCTAGGGAACAAGAATGTTTTTAATGGCATAACAAAGGCAAGAATCTGCCTTATTATTATTATTATAATTATTTTTTAAGAAGCTGCTGCTAACTACATGAACACAAATGGTTATTTTTGTTGCAGTGTAGTTTTTATTTTCTCTTGTGTAATTTAAAGAAAAAGTCAGTGTTGAACTTTTTGGGTTGAAAGCTCGTGATCACTTCGGAGAGGCCAATGTTGCCAGAAAGTCTAAACTCCTTTTGAGGCCAGTAGTTTGATAGCTAGAATCAATTTCTCTCTTTCCAATTACATAAGGGGCATTATGTAATATCAGGCCAATCAGTAGCCTCCAGCAAAACTATGATTTTTGGGGGGAGAATTTAATTCTCTGTCTAAAGGAAAATGAAATAAAATATATATAGACTTATAAAAAGTACTAAGTGAAAACTACCTAAATGGATACCAAAGAAAATGCACAGTTTTGCACAGTGGAATTTATTTTATAAAAAGGAAAAAAAAAAAAAAAAACAGGCTGCTTTAAACAAAAGATTTCAAACCTCAGACACTTTCTTTGGTTTAGAATTTTTCTTTTAAGACCTTTATTTTGCACCTTATTCTAAAAAGCTTATGACTCAGATCTAAAGTGAGCTAGGAATCCCCTCTGCCCCCTTCTCTTGGTTGGGGAAACAAATTCGCTTCCTTTCGTGTAAGGAGAAACATAGTTGGGGGAAGACAACAAGCAAACATCTGTCCTCCCCGGCTGCCCCCCGAGCCGGGCTGCAGCAGAAGGTCAAGTGTTACTGCGCACATTCCCAAGCCGTCGCTAGACCTTAGCGCTGACCCAGCGTCCTGAAAACTGAGCCATGAGATGTGCTGCAGGCGTGTGACTGAGTCCCGATGACTGTCGTTATGTTACCAGTTAAGCTATGCCAGAGACGTGCAAAGCTGCTGATCTATGCTAGAGGCTAACTCTGCTGGGGCAGGCGTTCAGGCACAGATGAGCCAAGCAATATATAAATCCCTGGGAAGAGGTTTTTGAAGAGGAAGGAAGAGGGTAATGGAGAGAAAAAGAAAAGAATTGTGTTCAGCACTTGGRGATGGCATGAAGATTGTAGCATTTTTGTCAAAATGCTTCTCTTCAGCAGGGCAAGGGTGTCGGAAAATGTGCTGTTGTATTTGCCAGGTCATTTGGAGAGGGCTTATTTGAGGAAGATAATGCTGTAAAGCAAGTTTCATCTCCTGCCTCCTCCTCTTCCCGCAAGCATCAACTCAAGGGTCACTGGATGGGGTATGTCAYCGAGCCTTTGAGCTAATTTTGTGACCTTATGTGAAGCTCTGGCTCTAACGGTATTTTGGCTCCTTTGCCAAGAAGGCTTTAAAATTCTCTGTGCCTCTAGGATCAAGGATATAACTAAACTGCACTTCACATTTGCTCACTTGTGAATCTTCCTCAAGGAGCAAGTGGAGGGAGGTGGTGGTGGGGACAATAATCCTAGTCAACTCTTACAGTATTCGATCACTGTATGCCATTAAAAAACAGCTTGTTCTAGGTCTAATGTCTTCTGCAAACAGACGTCTGTGAAGGCCTCTTCTGGCCCCTTCCAGCCCTGCCTGAAAGAAATGCCTGCAAAGAAATGGTTTCTGAAAAGATGGTATTTACAGTGAGTGGGTTCGAAACTGTGGCAATTCAACATTGTAAACATAGATTTGGCTACTAGAGAGGGCAGCAGATTAAGCGCAAGTACTAAGGCTATTACCGGGGTGGGGGGAAGTAAAAGAAGGGAAAAGCTGAACATATAATGCGACTTGATTGCAGTTTCTGGGTCAACAGTAGCGAAGACAACTGAGTGCTGCTAGTGCTGCTATTGGCATATTCTTGTAAAAGGAAAATAACTAAACCAAAGAGTATTCAGTGAGAAGAGAGTGCATCAAAATGCAACAGGGAAAGGACAGAGACGGGAGGCTGGCCAGGAGAAAGGAGACCTTCTCTCCAAGTCAGCGTTGCCAGGTGCACAGCGCGCCCGCTAAATGATACTTGAGATGTTTGAGGGAGGGATAGGAGATGGGGGAAGGGGAAAGGCAGGACTTCAGTTTGTTTCATTAAAGAAAAGGAAATTCAGAAAAAAAAAAGACCCCTTCCCATTAATATTTCTGGTGCAGAGGTTTTGGGCTTTTTTTTGTTGTTGTTGTTGTTTAGTTTTTCAAGTCAGTTTTTCAGAAATATTTTTAAAATGTACATTTTATAAAGTTTATCAAGTATTTTCATATTTAAAGCCAAATGTAAATAGAAGTCTGTAAAGGAGGACAAGGAGAAGAAGAAGAAAAAAAGGCCACAAAAAGTATAAATTCCGCTTGGCAGTCCTGGCTAGCTAGTACCTAGATGCTACCGGTTAGCATGATTTTTAGCAAATACTTGCAAGCCTTATAGGATTCCTAATGCTATGAACTTCTCTTTATTTATTTTTAAGCATGGACTTTTAATTTGAAAACATGTTCTAGTTACTGGCATTTTTAAAAGTTACCAGCTTTCGGAGCGCTAGTSTTGCCCGGCGTGCGCGTTGCGGCACTCCGTCTCCCTCGCAGCCGCATTCTTTTCTTTCTCTAATAACCCTTTGTCTTTCCCGACTGAATCCCACATTGCAGAATTGCACTCGGCCTCTGGCTTTTGGAAGCTGCTAGAAGAGACCTGCAATGTACACTTCATGGTACCCTTCCCCCTTGCCCATCACTTCTGTATTTCCGAACATGCCTTGGTAAGCCCGGTATAGGACAGACTATTGTAGCACACTTCTACAGCAGCAAATTGGTTTAGTCGTTTTTAAAAATACTGTTATTTTTAAGGAATACGCAGTGACTGACAGTGTTTGTTCAGTTCCTGATGATCCCAGGCCAAACTGATGTGTTCTGGGGGCCTGCGACGAACGCCCTCCAAAACTGACTGAGCCCTGCCCACAGGCTCCAACAGGCTTTGGTTTGGCCTCTTTATCAAGGATGACGTTGGCTCAGCTGGCTTGCACAGAAGGTTTATACTGTATTTTGCGTAGGGTTTGGGGGGAATATGTTATTTCTACCCTTCCCTGAAAATACTTGAATGAGACACTTACTGTCTAAAACATAATACTGCATACAGTGACAAAATGCATTTCTGAGGCAGGTTGGGATCTTTTCTTTCCTCTGTCTCTCCTGTGTGTCTTTAAGTAGCAAGGGTAGAAATCATTACTTATAGCTGTATTTAATGATATTTTCTCCTGGTCATGATAAACTCCTGTGTTGTTAGTTTAGCACTTGCTCTTCTCGGAAAAGACAAAGGGTCCGGATGGTTTATTTGTTCTCTTAGGTCTTCTTTTTCATAATGGATTACAAGGTAAAACTGAGAAGTACTGTAATGTCTTTAAATTATGGCTGCTCCTGACCATTGTAAAGTAGAAGGGTGCTGCATAGTTGCCATCCCACAGCCAACGAGAAACTTATTTTATATAACGACTTTTGGCCTGCAGCTATAGTAAGGTGAACAATCCAGGCATTTGACAGTTATCCATTACTATTTTCCTTTTTGCAGCCTTTTTGTATCAAAGTCTTCCTAATGTACTGCACAAATTGTGGATTGTACAGATTTTTATATATTATGTCTTATTTTATTATTTCTAAATAAATAAAAAAAATTGAGAATGAACTGGCGTRTGCATCGTGTATGTAAACGTCCCGGGGAGATGGGTCAGGGCGTTATTATATAGTTGTACTTAGGACTGTCTCTGAGCACAGTCATTGTTTGAGGCACTTGAGTAAGAGACAGGTCGTTCCCTCCCGCGAGGAACGGAGGGCAGGAGGAAAGGTGATACTATCAGTATTTGCCAGATGGGAACACAAGCACGATGCTTGCTGGACTCCGCAGCGTCTGGCAACTTGCACCAAAGGGAGATCTGCTCTAGAGAGACTAACTGATTCTCTTAAGGTCATACCTGAAGCTGCAGAGCTCCAGGTCATTAGCCACATGTTGTCTGAACATGGAAAAGGGCTTAAAGTCTACAAATACACTACAGCAGAGGGTGGGGGAAATGAAAATGCAGAGCTTAAGCAAGCTCACTGAAAGATTTGGAAAGGGATTAAAAAATTGAGGAGGAAACTCAGCTTCAAATCCCCACATTTCATGTCTCCTTAGAAAATCCCTTTATTGAAATGATGCTCCCAATCTTAGCTAAATTCCAAACATATCTACTGTAATCTTCATAGAGGCCCTATTTATTTGGACTCCTGAGCCTGATGTCACAAATACAGAACTGAGTTTTTTTGTATAACGGGGTGGGGAGTAGTAAGCTGGAACGGGCCTTGAGTAACTGAGAAGAGACTCTATGCCCATATTAGTCTGSTTTGGAAAGTTTCCTTCGCCGCTGTTTGTGTGTGGCCTCCAGGAAAGATGTCAAGGACGCACAACTGTGACTCAGCTCAGAAGGTTCTGCTGATCTAATCGGAATCAAACGCKCTGCGACATCCAAGGACGACCATGAAACATTTAAACCGAGTTCTGAACCCAGGCTGAATTTTCCAACTTTTATCAGTCCTTAATGCTACTTAAATGCATCTCTAAAATGATGCCTCAGATGGAGCCCTGACCCTATCTAGAAGGACTCCTTTTATAAATTCAAATTCACTTTTCAAAATCTAATCGTCTTTTGGAAAGCTTATAATACAATAATTACAGGGCTGGATTTAGAGATACGGATTAGCTGTCACAGCCTGAATCTGCTTATTCTCCACACTGAAACGCGTTCCTGCGTGAGAGCCACTTGCTGAACTGACCTCTTAGTTTGATGTGAGCTGCAGGGGCAGCGGGTTGATGGACACTTCTGCAYGGTCTGGCTGCAAACGGAGTGGCTTACTTAGTCTGACTGTATCATTAGCACCCTCTCCTGTTAGGGACTTTCCCTTCTCTTGCTGACCATTCATTCCTTTAGATTTAGGTGGAACCAGCATAAAAACAGCAATGAAACACWGACAACTTATTTTGGTAGCTAGCAAGGTAATAGCTAAATTCTGCTTCCTAGATGCAGCTAGCAACTGTCAGGGATCTGCTGCACAGCTCTAGACAGCATGAGTAAAACGACACAGAAGGCATAACGGCACGGGTGTTGGCATGCAGCAGCCRAAGGATGCAGCTGATGCTGCCTTCAGTTCTCTGTGAGGATGTTTCCACAGGAGGCAGCACAGAAGGGTGAGTTAGAGAAAGCTGTATGCAGCAAAAGGTTCCCCATTTTTCCCATCAAACTAGAAGCACTTGTGGCTTCTTTTGCCATCCCAAGCTTGTGCTGAAGACCTCAACTTTCATATCTATAAAAGGTGTGCAAAAACATACAATAATGTTTAAGAGATGTCTATCCTTTCAAAATATTTAAACTAAGCTCATGGCTTCAGGGGAGCCTGATTCATGGCTTGGGATTCTTGGCAAGTGGAGATTATCGTACAGTGAAGATTTAGGGTGGGACATGCACTCTGTGATTTAACAGCCACCTTGTCTGGAAAAGCTCATTTGTCCCGGAGCAACTGGCTTGTCAGCTCTTTGTCATCGTGCTCATTTTGCATAGGGGAATTGCAGTGCACAGGACTGCAAACACTTATTCCACCCCTCCGTGCTGTGACATAAGGAGCCGTACATTGGCTCGAGATGCAGTCGTGTAAGGCCAGGCTCATCACACTAAGTATATGCATATTATGATTTTGCATTCCTTTAGCTACACAAGTACAAACCCTCCCTCAGAACAGTGCAGAGCTACAGCCTGTGCTCATAACCATGTTTGAGACAGGTGGAAAATTATACAAGGCAGGACTTTTTGGAAAATGACTTTTGCTCGTTGTTCTCTTTGCTTTTAGGGCACAGGATTCGGCTGTTTCACCTCTGTAACAGCAACACATYGTAAGCAGAACTTGGGTAACATGCCCCCCGTTGGCTTCCAGATATGTAGGATCTGGAAGCACTTGCAAACATTAGTATAAGTTCGAATAACTGGCAATGTTTCATGCTGTAYGCAGCTCAGAAACACAGTGATGTAAGTCAGAATAGAAGGATACTGCAAACATAAAAGCCATGTGTTCTTGCTGGGGAAGCCAAAGAGTAGTAGGAATCCTACAGCACTCCCTAATCCACCAAATATTTACAGTTGCGAGGCCAAGTGCTGATCACCACCCTGGCATAACTGCAATGGCATTTAACTGAAATCAGAGGATGAGCAAAACCAACTGAATCACTCCGAAGTCACTTTGTGGCGTTTGAGATGAAAATCTCAGTGTTTAGGTTGAGAGAGCAGGAAGAGGCTTTTGCAAATTGCTTTGCATGGTGCTTTTTTTTTTTTTTTTTTTTTTTTGTGAATTGAGACCCACGCATGAAAGACGGCTGGCAAGAGGTGGGAAGTGACTAGAAAATATCACTGATCGTGGTAACTCTATGTCTTTTCTGTTAGGAGAAAAGGCAGGAATGCTGTAATGGGTGCACATGCTGCCGGGGAACACCAGCGGTATGACATGAAATATTCCTATCTCATCCAGCATGGGCGTCTGTCAGGAGACAGACACGTTCACACAGGCCAGCACGGCGAGCAAGGACCAGCAGCAGGTTGTGTTGTATTYGTGGCAGTTCTCCAGATGGAACCCAACTCCATAGCTAAATCTTTCCATTTATCTTGTGCGGACGGTAGGCTTTATTTTTAAGGCGTAAACACCATTTCACAATTGCATGGCCACCTGAAGGCAGGGCGATCTTTCTCTCTTTTTCAGTTCCACTTAACACATTTCCTTTGCTTTGTCACTTCTTGCAGATTGCTCAAATGTTTCAGCTGATTTGCCAGTATCTGGGGACATAAAAGCGAAAGCAACGAAAGTAACAGAAGGCTCAAGAATACAAAAATGAAATAYGAGTCTCGAAAATACCATTCCTCTCCTTCCGAGGGTTTCTCTAAAGTACAGTCTTTATTCCAGCACCACCGTTCACAGCCTTACCAAGGGTGCAAATCCAGCCTGTTGCACAGCAAGCCAGGACATTTTAGAGGTTTGGGTGGGCAGAAAGAATAACTTTCTCCAGTTATTCTGCAGGTCTTTTACTTCCTTGTGGCCAGGCCGTGAGGTGTGAGGTTGTCCCTGGGAAATGCTGTGCTCCTTCCTGGAAAGCAGGAATCCTGGAGACCACCGGAGAAACCTCCCTGGATGGCAGCAGGAAGGAAACCGTAGGGTTTTGCTCTCCGGGGTTGTCAAAAGGCTGGTATTTTACTAGCTTTTTAAAGACAACATGTCTAGCTCTGTATAAACTATATTTGCTGTGCAATTTAACTCAGTCATTGATTATTTTGCATAATGTGGCGTACAAGGTGCCTTGCAGCTACACCTGCACTTCACGCAGGTTTTGGGGCCACGGCCACTGCTCAGTTAACACAGTGCAAGCTTCTTACCAACCGCCTGGAAACCACAACAGCTACAACTCCGCAGCCAAGTCCTCCCTACAGCTCAGCAACCACAGGACTCTTTACGTACAGGGATAAATCTCACCCCAGGGCTGAGAGACTACGCAGGGAAATGATGGTGCTTTAGCTCTAGTTTGAGGTCTTTTACTATTCTCAAATATCACGGCGGCCATGAGCTCCCAGGAAGGAGGAACTTCTACCTTTAGTCAAAACCTTTCCACCTCTGTCTCCGTGTTTATTTGTGAGCCCTTTGCCTACACCCATTCACCCACACAGAGAACTAAAGACAGACCGGCAAATCTTTTTTTTTTTTTTTTTTTTTTTTATTTCTCCTCCTTTTTCCCATGTTGATACTTGCAGTAGCTTTACTTTTGCTGGAAAGGTAAAAGTAGATCAAAAGTTGGTATTTTCTCTGTTTACACCTTAGGCAAAAGAGCTTTGGCTGTTTGCAGTTTATACAGGATACTTCTGTGATCTACAGAAGGGTCCCCATATGGGCTACGTGGAGGGTTGGACTAGATGATCTCCAGAGGTCCCTTTCAACCTTACCATTCTATGATTCTAGGAAAAGGAGGGATTTCCATTCTTCTGCCTGCAAAAAAAAAAAAAGTTTGGCAAAAGATTTCTACCCTCTAATAAGAAGCCCAACAGCTAATTGAAGAAAGAAAAGCTTTAAAGGAAAGCAAAGTGAATAAAATGCAGCTCACATGCACTCACCGCATTTCAAAGGGAATGGCAGGGCTGGGGGGCAGGGAGGCAGGCAGAAAAGCTCCTTTGGCTCCTTATGGCGGGCTCAGTTCCTTCACCCAAAGGAGACCGAACTGCAGGGTTTTTGCATATATTTTGGTTGACTGTGATATAGCAACCTGTGGAGAAGGGAAAGCAATTAATTACAGTGAGGAAGCCGCAACGTCAGCTGCGTGCTGCTTTGCAAAGTCTGCAGCAAGCGTAACAGGTGCCGGGGCAGATCGCAGCGTCCTTGGCTTGCTTCCTCCCGTCTATATCTGGCTGGCAAACCTGATCCGCGGTTTAAAATTGCCTTTCTGAGGGATGGTGGGCAGCCGAGGCTGCGATCCGCAGGGTGCTTTCCCAGCTGTGCCGTGCACCCCAGCGTGGGGCTTCAGGCCTTGAAAGCTCGGCCTTATCCTAATGAGAGCCAGTACTGGAGCTGCGTTAGAGCAGTTTTCTCAAGTTTTCCCAAGCTGTTCCTCAATGGCTGGGAATTTATGTCTCCATTTCTCATTCTTTTCCCCCTCTTTTCTCCCTCCTCCCGGTGACACTCTTTGACAGGCTTTGAGCTCAAGGACACTCATGGGTTTTGTATTTACCTTTATAGTTGCAACATTTTAAATCCAGTTGGAATGTCTCAATGTTTTTAATAMTTGTAGCTCATTAATTCATACAATGAGATCCTTCTGCAGTTCTTTACGCAGTGTTTAATGAGGAGGGGTTGCCAGAATCTCTGCCCCTGTCTCTTGGTGTCTATCTGACAGGGTTTCTATCGGATTAACTCAAGGTATGCGTTGACTAAACATCTTCAGAGTCACTGGACAAACAGACTATGTAATGTTCATAAATTAATGCAAATCAGCTTAAAATATGTCAGACTGGCTCCCCTAGGAATCCCTGGGCCTCAGCATATTGTGACAGTTCTTGTTTAAGCAAATCTGGATCTTTCAGTGCAAATAATGAGGGTGCTTTCATCCTGAGCAGTGTTACCAGTGAGACTGATGTGCCATTCTCCTTCTTAAAACTATGGTCTCATCAGATATAAATTAAACCATTGGGAGAGCAGGAAAAGAAAGTGTGAGTGGTATTCGCATGTATTGTCCCTCCTTTTCATCTGCCGCAAGAATCTCATTGTGGTGCCGTTTTAATGACAATACTGCTGTTACGGGGAACGATTAAACCGTTTCAGCCTTTCATATCCTGGGCTTTCAGACTCGGAGATTCTGTTACACATGTAAAATATTTGCCTGCAGTTGAGATATAATCAATTATGTATTGCTCGAAAGCCTCATATCGCACACTTCAAATCTCWCAGGTTTCCTCCCCTGGATATTTCCATATGCCCAAAAGGACCGATTCCAGTGATGCTTGTTGCTGATCGATGATTGTCTGTGAGGCGGCTTTTGAACATGTTTACAGGTGTCTTTACCCACAGTGAAGGCACCATCAAGCGTCACCGCCTGCTCAGCTTGCTGCTCACGGGAGGCTGCAAACCCTGGGAGCTTCTGCGGCCGCTGGTGGCCAAGGTCTGCCTTTGAGTCCCCACTACTGATGACCACTTGGGCACAGATCTTATTCTCCCTGAGTCAGTATTCCCCTGCTGCCAGGGTGCAGATGAGCTATCTGTTATTTCCACTGTTCCTSTAAGAGTCAAGTGTGTGATAGTTATTTACAAGCACCACTCCGTATTATTTGCGCTGAAAAAATGTAAGCATTACCACTCAAATATATTACTACCCCTAACACATCTCCCTAACTAAACATGCTCATCTCGTTCCAGCATGGTAGATTTTGTTTCAGATAGGAGATGTTCACATTCTTTCCTTGAAGTTCATCTCCTCCACATATCAAAAAATGTTAACAAATAGGCATAATATATGCCCCCGGGAGCACRGAAAGCTGCTTTTCTTTTTCTTGGCTGGATTAATTCATTCTGGAATTGTGAGACTTTTCATCTTTGCATTTGAAGGAAAAGGCTAACTTGCAGTGTAAAAGTAGCATGATAAATTGTGGAAAAATAACTTGCTGGCTTTCCTAAGAAGCTCTCTCCTGCAGCTCCTCCTCTCGCTGTACTSCTTCCAGCGCCCCAGAATTCATTGCATCAGTGCATGTTATGGCACCTTTGGGATGCGTTAGTCATAAGAATGGAGCTACTGGTGCTTTGCAGGCATATTTTAACTTTGGCTCTCACACGAATGCTCTGACACATCCGTGCTGTCTGCACGTCGGGGTAGCATTTGCTTGCGGGTGTCTCCTGAGATTCCAGGCAGCTCAAAAAAAGGAAATACCTAATTTATATTTGTTAAGGTATGCGTGAGGTCCCTTTRTTATTCTTTGTTGGTGGTGAGGGCTTTGGGGTACACGGTTAACGTGGGATGAAGGCAAGAATGATGGCTTAACTGAGAACTTGGGCTTTCTTCCGTAATGTCCCCCTGCAGTCCTGTCCTTCCACCGCTGAGCGTTGCAGGGTGGCTACACGGAGCACAGAGGCTGCATTAGTTTGGCCAGTCTTGCTCTTGAGCCTCTCGGTASTATTTTCGGTGACGTGATGTGTCTGGAGGGTCTGTGCGTCCCTGCCTCGGGCTGTGGCGGCAGCATTGCCCGGCATCTTGGCACGCCGACCGCCGCATCGCGTTCCTGGTGATGCTTCATTCCCCAGTGATCACCAGGCATCAGGGACTGAAAACGTACAGCTGCCAGGAGTGTGCACTGGCATCAGGAGAAATCATAGCTGCCGCAGCCKAACCGTTATTGTTACCTCCCAAATTACCTGTGTAATTCTGCACTTCATGCAGAAGATCTAAACTGGACTTGATCTGAGCCTGTGTTTTCTTCCTTTGAGTTCATTCAGATCTCAGAATTCCCCTGTAAGTACATTTAATTAACGTCTCCTTATGGGGTGCTTTGGAGACGAGAGCTGTATGCTGCTCTTGTCACGGRTTTTTTCTTCTGGAGGCAGACCCATCAGATTCTTTTGCTCCCAAATGATATAAATCTGGCCTAATTTCAGCTATTCCAGGTTTATATGCAAATAGGTGAGATTAAAATGGCTTTCGAACTGTTTGCTTTTACGTGCAAGCTTAGAAGAACTCCCAGCTTACCCTCGCGGGTTTATGACTAGCCCTGCTTTGGAAGACCGTCATGTGCTTTTGAGGCCTAATCTAATGTAACCAGCGCAGACTGCTCAGATATCAAGGCTTATTATCAAGCAGTGCATTTTCCATCAGCACATACACTGAAGTCCATAAGACCTGAAGTAGCAGGGCATTTTAAATTAAAATACTAAGGCATTA
Organism: Rhea americana; assembly: GCF_003343005.1. Lineage (NCBI taxonomy): Eukaryota > Metazoa > Chordata > Aves > Rheiformes > Rheidae > Rhea > Rhea americana. The sequence goes on from NW_028186258.1 coordinate 6,916,757, forward strand.
CACGTATATTAGGTCCGATCGCACTCTGAGTCATTTGCTAATATACACATAACTGTGATCATTTTATGCAAACGAAGGCAGAGGCATGCTCTGAAGCAAAACTGTCTGGCCTCTCTGCATTATATGTTCTCAGATTTAAGAAAATAGMAGTACAGAGAAGAATATTTTTAATTTTTCTCTCCCTTAAAATGAATGACCAGCTAGAGATCCGGTGCGCAAGCAGGAGAAAGAATCTGTTGAAACAGTAAGGTAGTGTGGTTAGTAACAGGTTTTGTTAAATGAAATGCCRTTTTTGTTTTTCTCCCTAGGGAACAATAAGAAAACTTCTCTTYGTACATCTCTCTCTCTGAGACAAGTTCTGTGACTGGTCACAACCTCTAATAAAAATGCCATATCCAAGAGAATATATTTAATATTGGGAAGGCAAAATACAACGATATGATCTGTTTGGGGTTTCAAGGTAAATGTTTAGACATTTTTTCCTTTAAAATAATCTGTGATAGATGCTGGTTAGCTGACTGGGAAAAGAAATCACAGAGGATTTATGCCATCAGTGACAGGCTATGATGTCAAAGACATTTGACCCGTAGCCATAACCTTTTGTGTGGCTCTGGCTGATTCGTATAAATAAACAGGACCGCTCAGCTGCTGCTTGGATAAGAGTCCCCGTCACTCGGGAGCACCGAAGGCTGGGCCAAGAGGAGCACTTGAAAAAATTCAGAGGGAAGGATGTCCTGCAAGAAGTGCTTTTGCTCATTATTATCATCCCTGGTTTTACAAAGTAGGGCTTGGTTAACATTTAAAGAAGCACCAAATTACTGAAATAACATCAAAACCAATCTTACTTGCTGAAACTCCATTATATCATGTTGCTTTTCAGTTAGTCAAAGGCCTGGATGTGCCATCAATAGCACGCAACAGCATGATTTTCGCTCCACTACTCCCCTTTTGTAGTACAAAAATGCAAACCAGAATGGCTTTTAAAGACAACTACAAAATGACCAAAGGACAGCGAAACCCTGGAGCATATATAACACTCGTAGACACCGTATCTGCTCTCTTAAGAAGCTTATGGGTATAATTTTAATCATATTTGCCAGATAATACAAGGATTTGCTTGCAACTGTTTCAGCCATTTGATACTTTGGAGAGCTTCATTATGTTGTTATTGGCGTCATTTTCCTTTCCACATAGAGCTTTTTCCTTTTGCATCTTATCCTCTAGGAGCTGATGTTGCTAATGGTTCACTAGGTGCCAGACACTCTGCTCGGCAAAGTAGTGTAGCTGCACTGATTTCAGCTGAGTGTCACCCATTTAAACAATCTAAGGATCTTGGCCCCCAATATTAACATTATTACCAGCGCAATGCCACAAATTTCTGCATTAGTGCACGAAGATGCACTCATCCTACTCTTTCAAGCCACAGTCTGTTTCTGCATTATTCTAAAAATTTAAGTGATGTTAACAGGATTAGAAACCCTTGTGCCAGTTGTTTTGGGACCCCATGCACAGCCCTTCCATTTTTTCCATTGASAATTCCTTTATTCTTCCTATTACTCCAGTAGGCATCAGGAAACTGAGTTGCAGAGCAAAACTTCACGTGATGGTGCCCACAGGCAGGCAGAAGAGGGTCCTGCTCCTCACCCTTCCACATTTCGTTCACCATTTGCTGTACTGCGCTGGCGCTTGCACCAGAACAACTGAAAAGGGAAACTCTGCCATATTCGCTTGTGGATTYGGTTTTGGCACAGCTTGAACGAGCGTGGGTGCCCCGCACGGCCTGGTGGTGCGTGTTGCAGAGGCCTTTTGCAAAGTCTGAGCAAAGCTAGGGCTGTGCTGCACAACGCCTGGCTCCTGCAGGCTGGGGACTTCATCAGACCTGGAAGTTACCCCCAGCATGGGCTCAGAGATGGAGAAGGAAGCCAGCCGCAAGCGTGACGTGGGCTGCACACGTGACCGGAGAATCTCTTGAAATCCAGCTCTTGACTATTGAAAGGCTCCTTGGGAACAGGGAGCCGGAGCACTTACGGTTTGAAGACACTCTCCTTGCTCCAGAGGCTGAGCCACCTGCAGCTTCTCCACCTGGCTGGTTCATTACAGGCTTCCAAGCATGTTTACCTTCTCTTTCCCCCTTTTCTTGCACTGAATGAAGCAAGGAAGTCAATGACACTGGAAATGTTTTATCATTTTATCAAAAATCAGTGGCAGATCTGCTGGCGAGGGGCACTCCAAAGCAAATCCTTCCCTTTAACAGCAGCCTGAAAACCTCCCTGGAGAAACCTGTCTCGCCGCGAAGCCCGTCGGCAGCGTCTCCCGGTTCACGGCTGCCGCCGAGGGGCCAGGCCGTGCCGGGGCGCGGGGCAGCGGCGCGGCGTAACCGAGCCGCGGCCGTCGCCGGCTCGCGGGGCCGCGCTCGCTCGTGTTCTGGCTCCGATAATTGAGTCCAGATGTCGGAGTGGCTCTGCAGTTTGATGATTGTATTTCACTATTAACATATTTGTTTTATGACAGAGTAGGATTATTACAATTGTCACATTATTCTGTTTCTTTTTTTYCCCCTATTAGTAGAGACATCGACATTATTTTTAATAGGGAGAAACAAGTTCCCTATGTCCTTTTCCAGTCCTAAAAATACAACTGTATTTTCCAAAGGATCTTTTGATCGTGGATCTAAATGTTCAACTAGAATATGTTAAAATGCCCCAGATTTTAAGAAAAAAAGTGAGTTCTGGTACCCAGAAGAAGGTCGGGTGCTTGAACTGAATCGTAGCAGCATAATTGTTGGTATTGTCAGATCTTACAATCTACAGAATTATTTTCAGGCACACAATTCACAAAAGTATTTGTAAAATAATTTCAAAAGAAGTTCACCTGTAGAGTGTTTGGTTTGGAAAAATATAAACCGTCATGCCCATTCAGACGTATTTCACCTCAGAGACCAATAATGTTTTATTTGTGCTGAAAGAAGACAGGGACTTATTTAACATTAATATGTGGTTTACAGCACAGGTGAAAGTTCCTCTCTTACTATACGCTCTAACTTTGCCCAGGAGGTTTTATTCCTGAGGGGGTAAGTTGCTGCTTAAGACACCYGAAAATAAAGACAAAATATATTCAYGAGGTATAAAAAAATGCCAACATACAGTATGCTTCCTGCTCAAAATTCTGCTACATTCTGAGCATTCATGATAATTAATGACACGAGATAATTAATAAAAGTATATAAATACGACACCTGGCCCAATGCCTTACTGAATGAAGGTAGCGTGCAGATGTCCAGGCCAAAGGGCTTTAGTCATTTCTGCGTTAGGCTCTTACTTCTCAGACCCTGGGGAGCGAGACAGTCAGACACCAGCAGTTGCACCAAGGTCAAGCCGTGACATTAATGATGGAAAATCCAAGCAACTGTGGTCACAGAAAAGAAAGATATGGAAAATGCCAGGGGTAGCTATAGTGAGAGAAAGATTTAGTAAAAGGGAAAGGAGGTGGCAGACAGAAGGGAGTTKGAAGGAAAGTGCATGGGAATTACGCCTTCAGTCAAAGCCTCTGGAAAGCAACAGTAAATCATGAAAATGCAGTGGGATTTGGGCTTTTAAATCCTGCAGGGACTTTTGGCAACATTAACATGAAAGTCTAGAATCCATAGAGAGGAGGGAAAAGCTTAAGGAGAGATTTTTCAAAGGCTTGATGGGGAAGTAGGTGTTTATTGAATATTTATCAAGGCTTGGGACTGAACGGAGAAGGAAGCTTTCACGTTGGATGTACCGCAGCAAAGCCGGGYGCAGCCTTTTGCGGTGGATGACATCCAGTCCCAAGTAACGTTAAAAAAACGTTCAACGTTTTGGAGCTGGTTCCTAAGGAGCGCCGGAGGCTCGGAGCAGTGCCTGCGCGCCGGGCGCAGCAGAGCCGCGCCGCTCCAGCGCCGTCCCACGCGCCGCCCGCCTGCGCCGAGCCTGGCCTGCCTCTGCGCGCCTAGCTGCAGAGCACTATCGCTCCGGAAGAAATTAAGATGTAATTGTTGGGCACTGCGTTGGTTTCTGGGATGTTTTGAGCCTTAACTGATTGAAGACTGTGAGGCAACCTGAGGCAGAAGAGAACAGCCACTCGCAAATGTAAGGGAACACTGTATTATTTCCACTAGTTTATACCACAATTTTACAAAAAAAGAAAAGGAAAAAGTCTCCTTGAAGATGAGATAATGCTAGTGGAACAATCCTGTAATATCTGCTGAAAACTGTGTGCAAGACTGAATTGTGAACTTTTAAATGGGAACGTTTCTAGATGTGTGCACTGTACTATCCTCAATTTAAATCCCCGTAATTCTATCCTTGAAGTTTTTGCTTCTCTAGACTTGAAAGGCAGAATTGTTTATTCTTTGTGCTTGGGAAAGAAGACAAGACCTTTATAGTCTCAAAACGGACTTTTTTCTTGAGGAAAATGTAATTGCATACAAACTGCAAACCCCTCTAAACAATTTTCCTTGGTTGCCTGAAGAATCTCTTATCTGAATTGTAAATCACTATAAAGTGCACCAAAAAAAAAAAAAAAAAAAAAAAAAAAAAAAACGGAGCATAAATGAGTTTTGGAGCTGTCTCGTCTGGGGATCTGTAAGGTAATTAAATCAAGACGACTTTCTGATCTATAGAAGGGTCAATGTAACAGGGCAGTGCTTTGAACCATGGTCTCATTAAGACACAATTGCCTTCTTCACTTCCCAAATTGTTTATAACAGAGGCTTATTCCTAAGTAGTCAATAACTGAAGAACATAAATCACAGCACAGAAAGAGTTATTCCTGGTTTATGGGCCAGATCCTCAGCTGGTATAAATCACTGTTGCCCCAATGATGTCACCTAAGCCACACTTATTTATGCAGTCCAAAGATCTGTCTCATACTGTTCTCATTTCATTGGTTTTTATTGACTCATTCTGTAGGCACAGATTTTCATATATAAAATGAAGGTGGAGATAATTGAGGTACGTGAGAAGTAATTTTGCAAAATTTTCAAGGGAGAAGCTGAAGCGTTCTCTTCTTTCCCCCTCTCATTTTATTAAAAAAATAGTTACCATGTGACTTTCTGGCAGCTCGTAATCATTTCCCTGAATGCCACCGTGGTCACCTTGCACACTCACTTTTGCAGAACGTTCCAGTGGTCTTTGCACGACTTAATGGAGCTGCTTCTAGATTGCAGTTAAATCCAGAACGCACGGCCCCAAGCTCCGCTGCTTGCCTCTGCGCACCGGCAGAGGCAGCGCCGGTGGCGGATGCCAGGCCCCTTCCTCGGCAGGAGCAAGCGCCCACACCTCGGGCATGTCTTAAGTCTGACTTAAGGTGTGTGTGCAACACTAGGATACAAACAGCCTAGTAGAGATAATGTGGGTATCAACCAAGCAAACAGTATTCTTGCAGCCTGTATAGCAACTCTAACAAAACATTACTGCTGGTAATTAATTAAACTTACAAAAGAACCTTTTTTTTTTTTTTTTTTTTTTTTCCTCCAGGGACTGCTATGAGGAAATCTGGCAGCATACGTCCTGGTTGTATTTCATCATGCTGATGTAAGGACTGATGTCACCAGTGTCGATACAGTATTTATGAAGGTGGAGATCAATAGTAGATTTAAGATCCATTGACAGAATTATAGCTCTGACTGCATTTGCCCTTCTTTGGCTGACTGGGAGCCAGAGGGGTTTTTCCATGTCATTCAGCTAAAGGAGTTTCCACTGACTGGCTTTATCCTCTCACTACACACACCACAGCAACAACAGTCATTATCATAAAAAAAAGAAAAAAGAAAATCCTCCATGGAAATAGTAAAAATTTATGAAACAAATCTCCAAAGAACAAAATATCAAGCTAGCAAAGAAACTGAATGTGAGAAAACAGCAAATGAATATTGTGAAAAATTGATGAGCAGAGCTGAAATGAATAAACAAGCAGGATCTTCTTAATTAGGTATGGTTATAATGTTTTTTCTCCAGTTTAAAATGCTAACGCTTATATCCATCCAGAATTTTGGCATTCGGACAACAGTGGGTTCAGGCATTTGAGCTCTCTGCTGTTCTCTTTGTGACATACGAAAATTATGCACACTTTTTCCCATGAAAAACTATCAGTATTTTATTCCAAGCTGTTTAACCAATCAAAGCTTTCACTGTACCGAGGGGGAAATACTCATCGGCTATCCCACGCCGTCTCCTGCTACTGCTCCGAGTGCACGGACTTTCAAATTCATTGCCAGAGACTTGCTGGAGCGCTACTTTCTGCCCAGAAAGTACTGAAACGAGGGAGGGAAAAGCTCTGAGGAGAAGCGCTTGGAGGAGGCAGGCACGTCTGCGGGAAAGGAGCGCGGGGAGCGAGCAAGCGTGGCGACCCGGCGCTCGCCGGAGCCGCCGAGCCCCTCCGGCTGCGGCGGCTGCTCTGCTACGTCTGCGCGACGCGGAGCACAACGGGGCTTCTTTCCTGACGGGGGCCTATCGGAACAGCCATATATATGTGTGTAAGAACAAATAATAATATTTTGTATTAAAATGCCTTTATCTGGCAGGATATGCATGTGCCCACGCAGAAAACAACAGAAGAGATACGATCTGCAGGAACAGAGTGCTGGGGAACGAGGCAAACACTCCAACGGAGCTTTGCTGCGCGGTCTTGCTCGAGTCACTTCCTTTCCCTATGCCCTGTTTCTCCTCCAGTCCTCTGTCCATCTTCCTTACTTAACTCTTAAACTGGTCAAGACAGACTTTATTCCCCTGTGTTTGAGAAGGCACCTACAGCTTAAGCTCCCTTGAGGCTTCTGAGTGCTGCCATACAATAAAACCTTTAGCACCTTAATTACTGATTTGTTTCCAGAAGTAGACTGAAGACTCTAAATTTTCCTGCTGAAAGTTTATACTTACCTACCTACCTAGGCTTCACGCTCACTATCTCAAAGTCCATCACCCTCGCTGATTTATCAGCCTCTTATTAACTTTCTCTGACTCTCTCAAGCAATTTGGGAGACTCAAACCTTCACAGGTGGCAGCACTTCTTCCTGAACCCGTGATGACAGTGATAACTTCCTCTTAGCCTGAAGATCTTTCTTATGCTCCTAATCGTTCTGAAACCATCATTTCTTATCCAAAGCTGCTTAAGCCGTTGGAGAGTAACGTTCATTTCCAGGCAATATGTCCACAAACTTGCATAAGGACTGTTTTGCAAACTGAGCTGGCTATAATCTGGAGTAAAATTAAACCTTAATCTCTGTGTCCTGAAGGAAAGATTTGCTACTGCCCAACAAACATGTATCTTAATAAATACATTAATTCCCGTGAAGCACAAATCCATTCATATCCAGTGGCTTAAAAGGATGTGCCCATGCACGTGGGAACTTTGGATTTTCCTTCATCTGAATCAGTTTGTTGCTGTTAAGACAGGCTTACACTTAAGCACCAGGAACGCTTAAAGGAGATGCGTCATTATCGGTACCTAAATCACACGAGCACCTCCGGACGGTGACGGGGCTCCCGGTGCCAGCGCCGTGGTGCAAGAGCGAGCTCCTGCCCGAGCTGCAGGCAAAGGGCAGCTCCTTATCCCCCTCCCTAGAAAAGGATCTAAGTTGCAGATGCCTTAAAGGCTCTTTTCCTTGTTTGCCACTGGACTGTAGCAGGGGTTAGAAATCAACATAGGTCTCCTGAATCACTACCCTCTGCACTAACCACAAGATTTTTTGTCCTCTCCAGTTCTCAACTGCTTGTAATTACATTTACAAATACTCTGGAAGCCAAAACAAACAAGCTAGATATTTCCAGGGAGCTTTCAGTTTGTTATTAATCCTTCAAAGTCAGTTTTGTCCACAAGGAAACACAGAAAGTTATCGTGTTGCTAAGCCCCCTCTCTGCTTTGCATGTCTGTGGCATCATTTCTCTGATGAGCGAATTTGCGTACATGCTGATATCTCTCCCTTTGGACCGGATATTCTCTCTCTCACATGATGGGGAAAACAAATTCCCTGCTGAATCAGAACCCAGTCTACACAACTAATATGATCTAGATTTATTTCAAGAGACAAGCATTTTGGTCACTCAAAACCTACCTCAGAACTGACTGGAAGTAATTTTGTGTGCATTTTTTCCCCCACCATATTACAGAGTGCTACCTCATGAGCACAGCATCTGGGAATGACAGCAAAACTCTTCAAAGATATTGATTTTTTTTTCTTCAGATTTTCTATTGCTTATCTCTAATTTTAAAAAGAATCTGTCATAAAGTAGGCATTTAATGGATTTCTCTAAATTACATTAAACTTATATGGATGTGAAAATTCAAGCACCTACGCATCCTACAATGACTCACTGGAATGTGCTTATCACAGATGAATCTATTAAAGAAAGTCATCCTTGTCGGTACTCAGACCTTGCGGTTTTCCTTGGAGCCTCTTCACGCATGACTTCATAAAGCTTCCCGAGAGTTGGGTGAAGACGAGGTGCAGTGTCTCCCTAATTAGCACACTATCTCATCTTGCATCATATTTTATGATCAGCAGACATTATCTAGGCAACCTAATTGAAGCAATACTGATGGGAATGTTTCAATTCTGTTATTGACTTTTCTTCTCAAGCTTTGCGATTAATTCCTGATGCTGCAGGCGGGTTGCAGTGGCAGGGACAGACTAGCTGTGCTCCATCGCAAACCTAAGTCAAAGCCCAAGCTGCCTTGTAAGACTCTTGGAGGCCCACCTTGCCACGTTTGGCAGCTCTGCCACTGCTGCTGCTGTTCCTGATGCTAGGGGGGCAATGTAACATGGTGAGAACATTCCCAATAAGGACTAAAGATTAAAGAAGTTACAGTCCGCAGTGGTGTGACTCATCAGCAGAGACCCATTTCCCCTCTCCTCTCCTGTCTTCAAGCCTCACAGGTTTCTAGGAATAAAGCATCTCATTTCATTCTCTGAATTTGAACACTAGAATGTGAAGAACAGTTCCAGACTTCCAGAGCAATCACCGAATAAGTCATTAATGAGACTTCAACTTCTAAAGAAGACCTTGTTTAATTGTTCAGGTCAACAGTGTAGGTAAAAGCGGTGAAATTTCTGAAATACTTGGCTTTGAATCCAGCCCATTGAAACTAATGGGATTTTGACATAGAAGTCCTTTTGAAAATCCCACTGGGTGCCTAACTGCTTTGCTAGGCTCTTCAACTGAAAATATGGGCCCCAAGATTTGATGCTGGTCTATTCAACAGGCATTAGAGTGTTCCCCTAACTGAACTGAGTATTATGAAAATAACTGCAGATCGCATTATGTGGCAGGAGGTTCACATAATATATCCATATATTTGGATTAGAGTCAAATAAACTTTCTAAGACAAAGTTTCAAAACAGGCTGATGCCCAGATCTGTATGGCCATTTAAAACTCAGCTTACTGTATGTGTTTTAAATCAGAAATTATGACCTAGTGAAATGTGGAGGTGACTCAGATGCTGAAGTGTATAAACACTGCTGGTCTGCCTCAGCACACACACGTTCAGCAGAGTACGAGCCGTCCAGCCAAGCCTTCTTGGGTAGTAGGTAGAATTGGACCTGAGCCAAAGCTTTAAGACACATAGATCAAGACTTCGAACTCTCTACAAAGTTCAAGGTAAGTTGGCAAGTAATGTTTTAATTCTGGCCTATTTCTAGTTTTAACTATTTCTCCAGTTAGGTTGGGTATAGTTGCTATAAAGTGAAAATTTGACTGGCTCAAATTCAATTTAAAAAAAAATGAAACTAACCAGATTTTTTATCTGACTACAGGCTGGTCCAACCCACATGAAGAAAAGGCTAGAGCTCAGATCAAACATTTCTTGGCCAACATGGCATTGCTATTAGAGGAGATTTCCAGCAACCTCTGTCACAAGTTGCAAGCTATTTATCAGAAACAAATGGAGTTTGAAATTTCATGACATTTAATTTTTAAGACAGTAATTGCCTATTTCCTTACCCAAATCAGAAACAGAAAATGTTTTCAAAAGCCCTGTTTCCAACAACCTCTATTGTGATGCATTTTCTTTTCTTTGCAGCTCAGGCATTGATACTCTTTACTGCAGAAGCATAATGCAATCTCATACCTCATGGTCACAGTTAAAGTACAGCCACGGACAGTGATGTTAGGGGAGTGCTGGCTCTCTGTCACGCACAGGCTCTGCTGGCCTGGAGAATGAGGTGAGCGTGTTTTCCAAAGAATGACTAAGGCAGCTGCGAGATATAGGTTTTACTTTATCGGTCTCTCAAGGAGAAAACAACTTTGCTTGCCATTTAAGTCTGCTTGGAAGCTGCTCTAACTGTCCTTAAGAATTAAAGGATGGAAATGGAATTTCTGTAAAGTTTGTTCCAGTTCACTGGTTAGAAGCTGAAGAACCAAAGGGGAAGAATAGCTGTTCCAAATATATAGCCATAATCTGGGCAGAACCTTGCAAAAAAGCAACATGCAAAACCTTGCAGATCACTGGCAGGTTTGAGTTGTCTCTTGGTCCACCACATTAAGAAAGAGCAAGACTGCGAGAACAAATACAATCTGCAGGAGGTGCTCCGGGGGGGGGGGGGAAGGAAATGTATTATGCAATTTATCTTGCTAGTCTTACTCCCCACCTCCTTGCTTGTCTTGGTGGTATGCCCAACAAAGCTATTGTCCACTGTAAATGCAGTGCAGTATGTCAAAAAGTAGCAACGAGGATTTATGCAGGCAGATTGCCATATGTTGACCACTGCTAATGACCACAGCTGTTTGGGAGAATCAGGATGCATGCGGCTGTGTCTGTCTGCTTATGGCTCTTTTCAAAAATTTTGAAGGTGACTGCAAAATGTCTGAACAGCTCTCAGCTCACCCATCACTACTCATTGCCTCCATTTGTGATTCAGGTACATGTTACAGGTAAAATTTTAACCAGAACAATTATCCTTTGCTGAATTAGCAGTAGGGAATAAAGCTTAATTCAAGGTGAGACTCAGTCCAACACTTGCTGTAACTGGGATCACAGTCATTCGATAGGCCCAGTTTGGCTGAACTGCCTTTAAGTATCACAGCCTGTTGCTAAAAACGGCTAGTAAAAATTGCACGCTGGAAAGTCATGTCCTGTAGCTTGTGTCCTCTCTTTTGGAGCTGTACTGCCTGTGGCTTCTGTTTCTCCTTTTCATTCATCGGTCCAGCTCAGACTTGGACATCCCACTGCCCCTGCCCCAGCCCTGTCTACCTTACACTCCTCCTTGCCACACACTCCTGCTGCAGACATCTGTAAAATGTTTCAGCAATTCTCAGAAATCATCATTATACCGAACTATGAAGAATTCTGCAGTTCCACATGAAATTGTACTTGGAATGCAAACTAGAGCTATTGGGCAAGACAAATTAATTATCAGTATTCTTGCAAGTACTTTACTGAGCTCTCTGTGCTCCAGGGATCTCATTGTACCTTCTAAGGTTTCAGAAGGACACAAAATTATACTGCCCCAAGCCTGCATTGTATAACCTTCAAGTCTCTGCAGCATACATGTGGGTAAACACTGGAAGGCATAATTAATTGGCATAATGGCAGGCCCTGCAGATGTGACTGATAAAAGTGGATTCAGGAATACATTGTATGTCTTCCTCTGAATGTGATCAGACTTGCTCTCCAAAGCAGGTCTAGGAGGACTCAGTTTCAGAGATAAGGGCTTCCACTTCTGAAAATATCCCGTCCTCAACACAACTGAGTTTCACCATATAGAAAATTCAGTAGTATTTTTCATGGGCAGTGGCTCAAATCAGAGACAGTTTTAAGAAGACAAGGTGAAAATTAAGGTAACGCACTAGATGTGACTGAATGGGTTATCCTACATCTCGGCCATCCTTATCCTGCATCTCTCATCTTTGAGCCCAGGATTTTTCTTTAATGTTACTGTAGTTTTCCCCCTTTACGTATTTCGTGACCCTTCCAAAATTGGAAAACTGTAATCATGGCTCAATTTACATCAAAGAAAATTAACATGGAGATCTAGCACCTTTGCCAAAGACACTGCGTACATATGCTCATATAGGGTGCTTATAGTTTTGGCATCTCTCCTTACTTCTCAAGCTGGAGTCCCCACCAGTGTAACACAGGTGTTAGATTTTTTGTTAAATTAGCATTTGATATTGTAAAATAAACTGTGCAGAAATCTCACCCAGATTAAGATGTAGAGGTGCTTCTCAGTAGTGATCAGTGTTGGGAGTCTGTATCGTCTCACTGAACGTATGGAGGCCTGATGTAGGGGGAAAGATGCATATTGAGTGGCCTGCTACCAACATATCTGAAATTCTGGTCTAAAACGTGAGCCTAGGCTTACTGCAGCTGAATTACAATCAACTCCTAAAATCACTGCAAAGGCTTTTAGATGGAGCAAAACATTCAGCGGCTGCGAGAGTTACATTACACCTTGTGACTGAGAAAACGTCCGGTAGCAGTCAGTTAGTCACGCGGTCTATAACATAATTATAGATTCACAATTCCAGAGTATGTTTTGGATTTGCTCCACAGACACTGGGTAATTGCTACCCAGAGATCCAAGGCTTTTTAAGGATTTATAGGGCTGGCATGTGGTACAGCCCGTGGAAAAACAGCAGATCAGACATGATATAACAGGTATGGGACTGTATATTAATTTCCACAGAAACCCTTGTGGGTAAACTGCTGCAAGACCAAACTGAGCATCAACTAGCAATTGTGCCATGATAAGCGAGCACTTGCTGATCAGTGTTCACGTGTTCACGCTTGGGCTAAAGGTTTCTTTGCAGGGTCAGTGAGGATGAGATCATTAGTGTTCTTTGGGGAACGCCTAATCGTACCCACAGGAGTTCTGTGGGAAGAATAAATGATCACTTATTAAGTAAAAGTGCTAAAAGATTCTACCAATTGCCTGCTGACAAATCAGTGGAACATCTGAGTATTTGTCTCTGGTGCAACTCTATCAAGACCAGCAAAACCACAGCAGAGTTGGATTTGTTTTGTCCCAATGCCTTTTGAGGCATTCAGTATTTTCTAAATTCTTCCCTCTCTCATTTTTCATGTTTGCTATGAGTTTYTCAGCAGGCAGTGGAGACAAGGTACATGCTGAGCGATCATCCTGTCCAGTTTTCCACATCTGACACTTGAAATATATATATATACACACATACACGTAGAGAGGAAAGAATGGTTTGCAGTGAGTGATAACAGCTCTGCCTGTTGCTACCACAGGACATCTTTGACGTGAGGATGGTGCTGTTAACAAACATGTGCTAATTGCTGTTTAATGATAAGCTGGGAAACTAGGCAACTTTGGTGGCAACAGCCCTTTTGAGGCAAAGGGACTGGACAGGAGCASGCTGAAAATCAGTGGCAGAGCAGGAACTGAGTCCAGGCAAGGCCTAAGTGAGTCTTTTGTGCTGCAGTCTGCCTTGCTCTGGGGACTGCTGGTCTGCCGTGGCATACCTGGGCCGAGTTTCAAGCTGACCTCGCCTGCTTTATGGGCTGGATAGAGACCTACAAAACCTGCGGCAACTCTGCACGGGGGTTCTCTGTGAAACTCAGCGAAACTGTGGAGCTCCAGCTGAGCTTTGTCCTGATTTTTCTGAAACTTGGATAAATGTAAACCAAAAGCCCCAAATACTGCCAAATTACGGGGAAYGTGCCAAAATGGAGAGTATTTTTAAATATCTTTCCTTGTTTTGTGGCTTATGGGATGGGCATAGGGACACTATGCAATAAACAAAGGAATACAGAGACAGTGTTTTGTGAACTCTGTACATGACCTTTTCCACGAGGTGAAGTTATTGTATAAGACTTTCCTGTCTTAATGGGAAGGGAACTAGCAGGACAACACAATAAACGATCTCCCAGCAAATACTGAAGTCCCAGTTACAAGAGCAAGGCCTAATTTCAAGGTCACAGCCAAACTGAAAGAGCTGTTGTGCCAAAGCTGGGTGTAAGGAATCAATGGGCCCTTCGGTTAGATGATCCCCTTGAATCAGAGGAGCAGTCAAGGACTGTCTAGAAAGGGCAGTCTCCAGAAAAGTCTAAAAAAAAAAAAATCAAATGTGTCACTCTAACATCAAGGGGATAAGCAAACTCTAGGTACAGAGATACAGAGTGATTTATTGCCCTTAAATCTGTTTTCTCTTAGAAGTCTTTCTTCTAAATAAAATCTTGCTTCTAAATAAATAACACTTGGCTCAGATAGGGCCCTTTCTTTACTGTACACCAGTGTCATTGCTCCCAGAAATAAGAGAACCACAGGCAGGGAAAAATGTCAGAGCTGYTGAGGTAATCAAGACAGACTGCACACCACAGCTGCCACGGGCCTGGCCTGAGAACAGGCAAATGGTGATTTCTCCTCCAAACTCAGGAAGCAAACCTCACATGAAATGCACCTGAGGAGCCCAGGTGGCTTGGTATCCCAGTTCCTGCCCATCACCACCAACAGGAACATGCCATGGTCCACCCTGTTCGATGCTTGGGTGGGGAGGGAGAGGAAGGAGGGAGGTCAATTAGTTCTTCCCCATGAGAGGAAGAGCAAGAAAGGCAATGTTTGTCAATAGGAAACATGAAAAAAACCAACCCTCAAACCCAACAATCCTAATTCCAYCCATCAGATAAGCTAATGGAGCATTAACACTTCTCCGTTTCACCCTTCCTGCCCTGCCCTGCAATTTGCAAATGGAACAGACGCCTCTGCATCCTTTCATTCTTGCTAAGCTGCCSTCCTCTCCCACATTTATCTGCTGAAATCACAGCGAAATGCACATATCAGTTCCTGTTATTAAATCAACAAAACCAGTGATGTTGACAAATGACAGCAGCATGCTCCACCCCAGCCTGCTAATGGCATGATGGTGATCTGTCCTCCCAACACACAGGGCTTGGGAAGTTTCAAAGGGAATAGTGATGGGGCAAAGGGGCTGGCTACCAGCTTCCCCCATTCCCCGTCTCAGTTTATAGATTTATGAAAGTTTAAGGTGGGAGGGGAAGTCTCACTTAGCATCTATCTAGCCTCATTCCCCATTCCACAACCCTTTAAATTCCAAGTTTTTAGCCTGGTTTATCTTCTAGAAGGCATCCAGCCTTCCTGTGAAGGCATAGAAAGATCCACTGATGCCTGCAGTAATTTCTTTCTCAGGATTCCATCACTCTCCCTCTTAAACATAATTTCTTATTATAATTTTTCTTTAACTGTCTTACAGCTGCCAATTCTTGCTACAGTCATCAAAAGTCAGCACAGCAATCCACTCTAAGCTTCTCTCGTCCCTTCTGTTCCCTTACACTCCAAGATCTATGTATTATTCTGCATTTTACTAGTTCTGTGACTTTTTAATGCAGAATGCATTGGGAAAATGTTCTAGCAGTGATTATGCCTTAGTGCCTTTAGACTGCTATAACAATTTRTGAAATTCCCTTCATGTTTGAAGGCTATCAAAATATGATGGGAACAAGTCCAGCAGGTAGTCCTGATGGATGCTGTGTGAGTCCCTAGCTCAGGGCATGAAGTTCCCTTATTTTAAAGGGCTCCATCTTCCCCTTTAGAAATGCAATGGATGTAAAGTGAAGGACCCAACTGTGGTTGAAGGAGAAGTGTTTGAAAGACGGAGAGCTTTGTTCATATCCTTACTGCTCCAGACATATACCAGAGTGAAATGGARTAGGGTAGAGGGCCAAAATTAATATTATTTTTGGAAAGAAATTGATCCCGGAAATTAAGTACATAAGAGAGGAAGAGAAACAAAGGATTGTTAGTTAAGGTCACTTTGAGGTCTGGCATGCATGACCCAAAAGAGCCCCAAATCTTTGGATTCAATCACCTTAAACAATGCAGGAATTGACTGYGATTATATAGTTACAAGAGCGCACTGGGTAATTTAGCAGTTGGAAATTGAATAAAAAAGGCTAGGATATCCACAAACAAGATGTACTCTGCCATATTATGAAGGGTTTGACAGTAGTCTTAAGCACTTTTAGGTGAGACCGCCACTAACGTCAACCTGCCAAGAATATGACTGTCCTTGGGAATATGGGAATATTGCAAGCTGCTGAGACTCTGTGGCTGGGCACGTAACTTGACTTTCTCACCACTTCCTTCCTTCGCAGTAAACGGAACAGTAAAAAAAATAAAATAAAATAAAACAAAATGTGGGTATCTGGCTAGGCCAAATCCACATCCAGTTTCCCAAAGCCCTTTATTAGAAAGTGCCTGAGCGCTTAAGCACGTAGTGCTCAGGCAGAGGCCCAGGCTACCAGGGAATCAAGGAGAGTTCACATGTCTCCATCCATTAGGACACTAGAAATTTAATTAATGTTGGGACAATGGGGCCTGTGGCTTTATTCAGCTATGCCCATTTTCACCTGAGGAAAAACTGGCTTTACTGAGTTAAATAAATCTGGCTCTGTTTTTTTGTTGCTTTATAGTGATGTATAGTGTGTACTTTGTAATATTTTATAAAATAGTACTTATCAGGAAGACTCTGGCGTAAGGTGGAAGTTTTCCTTATCTGAATTGAACTAGCAAAAATCTAGGAAGTATAAACATTGCTCTGTCTTCCCCTCTGCTTTGGGGATGTTATAGAAAACCCTGGCTACACAATGAGGAAAATCAGTTTGCTAAAACATCCACTCAAGCAGCAAACAAAACATACTCACATTAGTATGTGYTCAGTCAATCCTTGGAACAACCAAACAAATGAATGTTACAGCAACCTCTAACGACAGACTCCTATAAAGTCTGCTTTCTTCTCCATACTTTACAAGCAGCTCTGTAGAAATCCTTTGCTGCCCTCTCTCCCCCTTTTATAAGTCCCCAAGGCTAATTAGCACCTAGAAAYATCTTGAAAAAATGAAACTTCAATTAGGTCTCATCGCTTTGACATACCGCTAAAGGATCAGGGAAACAAGTCCTTCTCAGTATCTTATATCCTGCAGATACAGAGCACCTGTAAGATGAGAAGAATAAAGTCAGGTTTAATTAGCCTTGTAGAATTTACAGACACATTTAACAAGCATAAAYCCTGCCTTTCTGGGGTCTGATATCACACTCCACTAGGCATTAGCTGTCATTTGCTTTTTCACTCTTTTTGTTTGCTGAAACCTATTTGAATTTGGAGGGATATGGGAAATAAAGTGCTTTGCTATCTACAAAATAAGTAGGAATTAAAATGCATAATGAAGATTGGAAGAAAGGGGAAATAAATGAAAGAGCAACAAAGCCAAACAGAAATAAGAAAGACAGAATTATTTCAATAYTGTTATTACCATAAATATGACTTCCCTTTAAGAATAATCTGCAATACTCTTCCAGAGAGAGATAAACGAGTCGTAATTTCTGTTTTACCTTCAYGTAGCTTTCACATGTTCAATTTATTCATTTATTAACACGTCTGTTCATCCCAGCAGGGAGCCCAGGGGCCGATGCCACTTCACAGGAAGGCAGGCACCAAACGAGCCTTGGGCGAGGCGGCCAGCGTGGCCTGCAGGACGGAGGCCAGCACGGCACAGCTCTAGGTCCTGCACTAAGGCTCTAGGTCTTTCCAGGTGTTTTATTACAGAATTTATGTGGACAAATTTGAGGCTGCAGACTCTAGTCCAAGGAGCAGCTTCCTAAAACTAGGAGWTGGAATGATGATTATCACAACATATATGCACTTTCCAAGTAGTGAATTGGAGCCTTTACACATAAGCTGAAACCCTCTGCAATAGAAATTAAGCAACCCTGTTTTAATTAGTTCCCTATGTAAGTTTAGAAGAAGAAAAAAACAGGCTGTTGCAATACACTATTTAGTGTCAGGGCAACGCTATTTTAAAAGACCTCGTATTTCAGAGTGGAGAGAATTACCTCTAACCTGAAAGATAAAACATATAGCACAGTGAAGAATGTTCCAAATTCCCTGGAAGAAGCGTGCCATGTCTTTTTATCTCCTCTGGCACTAACTCCTTAAGCATTTTATTATTCCTGACAATCTTGAGCACCTAAAAGTGCAACACTACTAGATGTGGAACAAGYAAAGGCTTAAAAAGAGAGAATGTGTTTTTTTTTTTCCTTCCCCCCAAACTCCTTTTTGTCATTAGGAAAGAGCTGCCCAAGAGCTGAATTTTATTTACTTCCTACATTTAAGTAGAAAGACATACTGCAATACAAAACATCTGATACAATTGACATTTGATACTGTTCATCTGTAASGAAGATCTCCTGTGACTACTTTCCTAATTTCTGTTAACACAACTTCCTAATGTTAATTACTTTCACACTTTGCTTACCAGTTTTTTATAGCATGTGTGCAAACAAACAGCTAATAGCAACGCTAGTCATAAACCCACCATCACCCACACCATCAAAATTCTTAGCACAGTACCTTCTAACCTAAGATCGCTTTGCAAACCTTAACTAACAAGCTGAGCTGATTTGCACATTTTACAAAACTTAATTAGACCTCAGTATGGATGAAGATCCTGAAGATTTTTGTTCTGGCTAATAATAGCTGTACTTTATCTTGCTTTGCCTTTCAACTAAATATGCCATAATTGTGTGTTTACATTTACTGGCATGTGCAAAACATTTTAAATAGATGGGCAAAGCAGCTAATTAGTATTGTACATTCTGTACTAGCATGGTACACCAGGAAATTGTTCAGTGGGGGCAGGTTATCAGGCACACAGCTGACATTATTAATTATTTGAAAAATAGGAGTCATGTGGGAGGGGCCCACATTAGCACTCTGAAACTTCCATCCAATAGTGTGAGTTTTCTTATATGCTCTTTATAATGAAACCATGTGCAGAGTTTTCTTGATTAACAATTTGGGGAAATGTGAGAATGTGCTGTAGGTTGTACTTCTGCATAAGAGCTGATTTAGTACTTGCTCAGTTTCCTTTCCTACTCAGCATTATCAAGGAAGAACAGCTCTTCTGCAAATTCTTCAGTTAGAAGGTATGTAGTCTTGTTTTTTTGCTTGATCCTTTTTTTTTCTTCTGTGGAAGACAGAATTTGTGCAATCAACTACTGTTTAGCAAAAAATCAAAAAACAAATTTTCAGCTTTGAAAGTGAGTGGWTTTCTTGTTTAAGCATATTAGTCTGACTTCTGTGTAAACTGCAAAGAACATATGTGGGCTTCAGTGTGTTGCTTATAAAATACTAGTTAGARGCAGCTTAAGATTCGAGGGTTTCTCCCTAGAGACTACAGAGGATTGTTCAGCAGGGGGTTATAAGGAGCTGTATTTCTTTGTAATGTGGATGAAGGCAGCATAGTTTAAAACCACTTGCCATACTTTGATATGTTCTGCTGGAAAGAGACAAATCAGAATGACTGAAGCTTACGCCCCTCAAGAGGTAGGTACGGCTATGAAGGGAAGCGCAATACTGAAACGTGCTGTTGTTTTCCTATTAGCACCGACAGCCTTCGATGTACCGTGCGATGGCACGTGGTGCCTGGTAAAAGCCGTAGGTTGTAAAGTGTGTGCACGTTCAAGTCTAGGAAGTGCAGGACCATTGCAAGGAGKGGTAGCRCGTACAYTGGCCGTGTTGAGTGTGTCCGCGTYGCTGCTCTCAGCGGGTTGTTGGGTCTGGTCTGAACTGAAGGCAGTGGCCATAACACAGCGTTGGCCATCACTGCTGTGTYTAGGCATCATGCGAATTCATGAGGTTGTCCTAGGAATATCAGTGCAGTTGACCCCAGGGTGGCCCTGATGAGACCATGTAGCGGCAGTACTAATGATGTAGTCTGCCTTGTGGGCTGCTTTTATCCAGCTGTACACACTCAACTGTACCCTTGTCTGCAGTACTGGTAGTTGCTTTTTCTCTTTCTTTTTTCTTTCTTTCTTTCTTTCTTTCTTTTTTTTTCTTTCCTGCTATGTCTTCTCATTATCCTGCTAGTTTTCCTTCAGTCAGCCACTGAGCCTCCACCAATTTCTGTAGTCATCTGTCAGCCAGTGGCTCTTTTCTTTCTTTCTTTCTTTTTTTTTCTTTCCTGCTATGTCTTCTCATTATCCTGCTAGTTTTCCTTCAGTCAGCCACTGAGCCTCCACCAATTTCTGTAGTCATCTGTCAGCCAGTGGCTCTATCGTGAACACAGCTTAGGAGGGTAAATGTGAGGAGCAGCTAGTTCTGTATTGGAGATCCTGGATCATTAATGCACTCTCTCTTCCTTGGTCCAGTGCTTTGAGACCACCTGACTACCATGTTGTTTCTACTGAGCTGGCAAGCATAACTTCTGGTGTTAGTTTGTTAATTATGCACAACTGTGCATGACTATTGCTTTATTGCCATAATAGGACTTGACATGGAGTGTGGAGAAATTAGACAAATTTTACAAAACAGCTGGAGTTGTGTTGCTACTTCAAAGCTGGATTGATGTTGTTTTATCTCCTATGTACATGTTTTCTGAGAGGTGAACCCAAGCTTAACCAATCTACTAGAAATTAAGAAGTGCTTGTTCTCATGAACTTGTGAGAAATTACTGATATTTTTAGAAGGATAAAATCAGCCTAATACATATATATATATATTTGATTTATCTCCCCAATGCACAGAGTAGTCTGGATAATGGACTCTCTACTTCAGTGGGTCAGAAAAATATAGTCTCCTGTCTGCAAAGCATTATAGTTTTTGGTTTAGATCATAGAGTCAGTAAGGTTGGAAGGGACCTCTGGAGATCATCTAGTCCAACCCCTCTGCTCAAGCAGGGTCACCTAGAGAATGTTAGACAGGGTTGCATCCAGGCGGGCCTTGAGTATCTGCAGAGAAGGAGACACCACAACCTCTCTGGGCAACCTGTGYCAGTGCTCCGTCGCTCTCACAGTGAAGAAATTCCCCCTCAYKTTCAGRSRGARCTTCCTGTGCTTCAATTTCTGCCCATTGCCTCTTGTCCTGTCACATGAGACAACTGAGAAGAGTTTGGCCCTGTCCCCTTGACATCCTCCCTTCAGACACTTATGCACATTGATCAGATCCCCCCTCAGTCTCCTCTTCCCCAGGCTGAASAGGCCCAGCTCTCACAGCTGTTCCCCATAGGGYAGATGCTCCAGCCCTCTGATCATCTTCATAGCCCCACCCTGGACTCTCTCCAGTAGCTCCATGTCTCTCTTGTACTGGGGAGTCCAGAACTGGGCACAGTACTTGAGATGAGGCCTCACCAGGGCTGAGCAGAGGGGCAGGATCACCTCCCTTGRCCTGTTGGCAACASTCTTCCTAGATACTTCTAAAGTTTTTTCTTATGGATAAGATTCCGATTGGTGATACAGACGGCACTAGGCAGAGAGACCTGTGAGATTTGGGAAGTCTCTGTCTTCCAGGCATCATCAGAAAAGTTCTTACCAAACAAGTACCTTTAATATKCAGGAAAATAAACATACTTCTGGGCTGGAATTTCTCCATCTCTGCATCAACATAGTATGTTTGCAGTGGTTACAATTTCAGTGCTACTAAACTTTAAATATATTTGTGTGTATTTATAGAAGAAGCAATTGCCTTACAAATATCTTCATTTGTATATGATAATCAATGCTCAGCTAGTAAAAAAAAAAATAGCTTCAAAACAAGTGAAATCAATGCATCATGTTTTATAATGGTCTGTACCATCACAATCACTCTAATCGGGTCTTTTCCTGTCTTAATTGATCATGCAAAGCATATTCACTTCAAAGCAAATTCGATTAACATTTTTTGCTTTGTGTGTCACACTTCAATTAAGTAGAAAGAACATTAATCATATAAAACAGGAGTGTATTTAACATGAGATAATGGGTTTGGTTTTGGGACTTTGCTGCTCTGGTTATGATTCAAGCCCACAATGGTCTATAACTCGTTTATGCCTTTTGAAATAGAAGGGGTGGGATTCATCCATGGTATATTTATCAGTTGGAGAAATGGCTAGAATGGCACTTGAAGAGAGTTTGAAGTGTTATTTCTTCTGCAAACTACTGAATCCTTGCCTGCAACTGAAACTTTAGCAACAGGGTAAACATGACAAGAACTGAATCTCTGAGAGGGATCTAAAATCTTCRCAATGCAGACCATGAAATGCTCTATGCCTAGAAAAAAGTCACATTTTCAAGATGCAGAAGGACTTGTTTGGAAAAATGCAGCTCTTTCATGCATAGGTACCACACTCCTATGCAACTATGTATTTTGGAAAATCCTAATTGCCACTGGCTTTGAAAATCTACCCCAGGAGATGTGAACTAGCAGCTTTTTCCTTGCAAAGGAAAGAGAATGATGCTCTGGTGGTTTTGGCACTACRGGAGAAGTTGAAAGCTCTGTGTTTTCCTTTTGACTTTGCCATTGTTTTTGACAAATCACTTACACTTGTGAGCTTTAATTTCCCATCTTTAACTAAGGAATGACCCACTTCCCTTGCTTACAGACARCTTGGTGAAAATAAGAGGAGCTATATTAATAAATGTAAGCTCTTCCAACCAAAAGAGCATCTTTTCATTAGATGGCCATATAAAGGCTGGTGGGGCTGACTCTCTAGCAGTAATGAAGGAATGCTACAACAGAGAAAATGCGTATGTGCTCTGGGCAATGCCTTCTTGAATAAGAAAGTTTAATAGTTAGTCCATCCACACTGATGAATGACACAGGTATGAAAAGATTAATTTAGATGCCTTTCCAAACTATCCAGAGCTAGCCTCCCAGACAGTCAAAATTTTACAGGAAATCTCATGGGAGCTGCAATACTGACTACTTCTGCCAGTTAAGCACTTCCAGCTTTAGCTAAGAATTGGAACATTAGAATGTAATAGGAGGAAAATTAATGAGAATTGTTAGGAACTTCAAAGAAGTTTGGCCCTGTAAATAGGGAATCATCCAAGACTGGCAAGGTGTGTGTGTGTAATTTCTTTTTCTTGTCAAAGAAGTTTCTTGATTACAAAACAAACAGAAGCAGAAAACAGGAAGAAAAAACCTTTAACTTGCCTTATGGTCAGGAGCAGTGTGTGTGTGTGTGKGGGGGRAAGCTCCTTCCTCAAGTTCCAACTGAAAGCTTTTATTTGAGATGATTTAAATCCTAGAAATATCAAAAGATCAGAATAGAAAACAATAGTAGTTATGTGTCACCTTTTCAAAAGAGACAAAAAGACGAAAAAAGACAAACATAAAACAAATGCTGTAGTAAATCATTATATGCACTAATAAATCAGTGTGGTACTGATAAAACTTCTTTGGCTGCTTTGAGTCACATTGCAAAAAGGTTTTTAAACTGGTGGTTACATCCAGTCTGTGATATGTAGTTGTGTAACTAATCAGGTGGGCCAAAAAAGTATCAATAAATAAATCTTTAAGGAACATAAAATGGGATTTGGCTCAGAGGACAAAGGGACCTGTGCAAGAAATTTCCACATTAAAAAAACATTACTCTTTCTGAATCCTGGGGTGAAGAAACAGTTTGAAATGAAACAGACAATTCCATAATTTTAGGGGAAAAATATTTATTATAAAAGAGACAAGTTCACCAAAACATCCAGTCCAAGTTTAATTTAGAAAAAAATTTCTCAGTCTCCTGCTCAACTTTGCTAGCGGTCTTAAGTTGGAGTGTGGTGGATTCAAGGACTTGGGAAAGATCTGCGTAAGTGTTGTGATTACAGATTTTGTGATCCAAAGYTATTTTTGTTTTTATTTCAACTCTATAGAGATCCAAGAGGCTAATTTTGAGCGTGAGCCCTCTTTTCTCAGAGCTGTGCAATACACGGCAAGACATCATTCCCTTCAAATTATTTGCAACTGCAAAGACACTAAGCAATATTTTCCGAACAGAAAGGACCAACAGAAACATACCCAAATGGGTGCCTGGGCRCTCTATTTTGGAAAGACTGGACCAACTTGGTCTGCAATAAAACAACAGGTCTGTGCTGGGGATCTGGTTTGAATTTGGCTCCTCTCAGGGCCAAGGCCACCCTTCAGCCCTGAGGTCACCTATTCCAGGTGCCCTTGCAACAGATCTGCCAGTCTGAAGTAGCTCTACCTCTTTCTGGTTGGAATTGAAAATATCACAGGTGAACCTCTGGCCCTATCTGAAATTCACAAGTTTTGTCCCTGATTTTAACGGGACTGATTTCTTTTCTATAGCACTGCATTTCCTTTGATCTATTCATTTTTTTTTAATACATCAAAAGCTGACACTTTATCTGACCTGACTTCTCATTTTCTAAAACATGAAGTTTGGCTCAAAATGAGCCAGTGTATCCTATAGATGGTAAAAAGAGTTACCTTGAGCTAAGTTTTGTCATTTCTCCTAGTTCTGTTGCTAAAGTGGAAATAAAAAAAATAACAAAATAGTAAACAAAAAGAGTAAAGAGGCTGGAACAAAACTTTTGAAAACACAAAATGAGTTTGTGTTCAGGTATAGTCTTTGGTAAAATTCAGTCACTTCATCAGCTAAGCAAGGTCCCTGCCCTTTAGGTTGAAGGTTTTTTTTGGTCCTTGTTTTCCCCACTACCATCATATTGTTGCATGGCATGTGGCTATTTTTCTGTTTGTATTTTCTGTTGATGAAACTACTGGGGGGAAAAACGGTATGAAAAACAGTGCTGGATAACTGCATATTACACGCGCATCAAAAATCTGTGCTGGCATGACTGTAGTGTTTTGCAGGTGAGGTCATTATAACAGCAGAATACATCTCTTCTTTTTTTGGCTCTTGGAAAGACATCAAACTTGGGAAAGGGGAGAGGGATACCTCTGTCTTTTGAATATAGTTCATTCTCACTTCATGCTTCCAATGCCACTGATGACCACCATTAAGTTCAATCCCATGGCCAGAGGGCAGCCAGCTCAAACAGCCAAGGACCCAAGGAGCACAGGTGTGGTGAATGCGCTGGGGCTTTGCTGTTCATGCTCTCCTGCAGTGCATGAGCCCAGCAGCTGATGGGTGATATGTAGGGTGCAGGGGAATGACACCAGGGATTCAGCAGTGTGGACTGTGTGGGATTTTTCTGAGATGGGAACTTGCAATGCTGCGTGTTTTTGCGAGGCCTTGCTAACAATTTTCCATTTTCAAGATCCTGATGAAAATTCAGCATTCAAGATGACATAGTAAAACAACTGGGAAAATGTTTGGCACAGCTTTTGCAAAGGGCATGCTTCTGTCCTCATTTTATCACACGAGAGATCAATGTGACTAACTGGCCATTTATTTATCTGGCTGTATAATTTTATGACCTCAGTTATACAGAATTGTAGTTATAAGTGTATGTTTAAGAGATGCAATAAATTTCAGAATAAGACAGTTGATCAGAAAAGAACATTCCCATTAATTCTGCCATTGCAAAGTTGGAATAAYGTTAGTTAGTGTAGAGGTCCCTTTGTCTAAATCTGCTGGGATAGGTTGCCACCAGAGGAGGAAAATGATAACTCATGGTGCTGTATCTATCCTCCTGCACTCATTTAGATAGCTAACTTCAACCACAGTGGTGATAAAAACAGACTTTGCACAAGCCTGGACAAAAAGATTCTTGAACAGCCAGATCTTTATACCTGTATTTTATCTTCTTCTAGGCTAGTAACTTTGACCCTCTTAGTAATTCTAAATAGATCAAATCCTGACAAAAACTCCCTTAAAATTTGGATTTGGGTCATTCGAAAGGGGAAAAAAGGTAAAAAGCCTGTATCTAACTTTGAACTTCCTTTAGTTAGTTGTTTGGATTCTAAGGCTTAGCTTTTGGTCCCTTTTAATAAACAGAGCTGACAAGCACAACGTGGTTAATACATCATGCATCTGAAAATGGCATAAAGAAAAGATCTATTTCTTCAGATGATACAAGTCTGAGATTAAGAAGAATAAAATTACTAGGGAGTTTACTCTAAAAATAACATAAGGCTCATCGTCTTTCTTTAATCCATACCCAGAAGTGACCTAGACTGAGAGAATACAAGGTTTTCAAGACAGTTTCAGAGTTTCTATGAGCTCATGACCCTTTGTGTAATTGGTGTTATATGTGAAATTGTTTTGCAGTGAACTAGGAAATGATCACTATCCAGCATGTCACTGGGGACTCTTTCAAACTGTATAATTAGAATAATTTCACTTGTATTGGGCAGGGCAGAGATTCAAAAAGCAATTCAGAGGCAAAAGGGCAAGCAGCCAGACCATGCTATGTGGAGCTGAGTTATGTACTTTGAATTTTATTACTCTTCCACGTAGAATCTGGCAGTCGACTGTTTAGCAAATACTGCTATTTGTTGTCTGCAAACTCTTCTGAAATCATACCAGTCTGCTTGAGTTCAATACAATTGAGCTAGGAATGGCTAGGAATAGGCTGCAGGAAATATAAGGCAGAAAGTTATGGTTTGGAAACTGTATGTCAGACTTCTGAAAACTAAGACAGCTGGTGCAAAGGGGCCCTTTCAAAGCTATAATGAAAACGGAGGAAAGCATGTAGAGTCCACTTTCACTGGTGTAAAAATGGGAACAGAGTGATGCTCTRCACCCAGGACATCTGGGAACTTTGTTCCTGGTTTGACCACCAATTTCCTAGCAATAATTGGCTAATTACTTTAATAATGTTAAACATATTTTGCAAAGAGTTTCTGTTGCACTGCATTCATATTATCTTCTTTCATTAATGTTCATAAGGAGAGGAAAACTTGATTTGCAAAGAGGAACAAATTCTGCAGAACGCCAGGAAGCAAAGCTCCATGTTTTCACGAGGGGTTCAAGAAGTTTTATGAATGGTTTTCCCCTTACATCTTCTCTGAATTATATCCCTTCATGTATTTCTTTCCTAAGTGCCTTCTAGGCCTCAGCAAAGTGTTTGCTCAGCCACACTGAGCCACATGGCTTCTCTCTCTCTCTCTCTCTCTGGGAATATTTGTCTTTTACTTGTTACAAGGAAGATCTGCAGCCTTAGAGGAAAGATGTAAACATAAATTAACCCCCCAGAGATTTTTGTTTACTGCTTTCGTCACACAGTTTGTTTTAGAATTACAGTTCCCTGTRCCTCAGACTTCTGCAGCTGCAAAAAAGGCTAGTATACAAAAACCCCTTGTTTTATATCTTATTCCAAAGCAATACAAGTATGTAAGTAACAATCCCACAACAATCCAATAAATATGGGAGATGACAAATGAGTCTCTTGAAACCTAAAAAGAGTTTAAGATGTGGAGGCAAAATCTGACCATAGATGACTTAGGATAAGTCTGGATGTTTCTGCTCTCTGTTCTACTAGCATGAGGGTACCTGCTCCTCCTCTTCCAAGTGTGCAGCTGAAGGAGGCAGAGAGGATGTCTGTCAGTAAAAGATACCTTGGTTTGCTGAACTGGACCATAAACCCTTGTAAGGAAGCTGTCTACTTGGTCTCAGTATTTTTTTTTTTAAGCTTTCAACATA
>NW_028186258.1:6944077-6976238 GCF_003343005.1 Rhea americana
GGGGGGGGGGAGGTGTTGGGGAGAGAGGTGTATGTTTGTCCTTGCCTAGTGAAAAGCCATCTTCACCTCTGTCTTTTTGGGGGGTGTTTTGTCTGGCACTCAGTTAGCCTTTTTGGTAGACGCAGGAAAATGTTTAAGTTACATTTAATCTTAAATACCTAAACCTGAAGCAGCCTTTTAAAGTATTCCTCATGTGAAGTAGTCTCCTCCACTAAAACATCCACTGTTCCTAGCAGCCTGTCCAAGCAGAGTAGAGGATGAACCACTCAGTGCTACACGAATGAGCTTTCAGGCTTGAGTACAGATGGGGACCTCATCAGTCCTACATCTTCTGTGGCATTTTCACTCTTCATTAACTTGGGATGAGTTGTCTGGCCTAGTTTTCAGGAGCTAGGATGGTGCTAGGTGTGACTCCTAGAACCAGAAAACTGGGCCACCAGCCTCTCTCTATCTYGGTCCCTTACCCTCTAAAAAGGGGAGAATAGCAACAAAGAGTTTGCGAGGGTGTTGTGAGAGAATTGATCCTTGTAAAGTGCTTTGAAGAGGATYGGCTTTATATAAATGCCATCTGACAGGCAAGTCAAAAGAAGCATGCTAAGAACAAATTAAAACTGATTAACCTAGTAAGAAGTTAGTCCTTCCATTATGATAGCAGCTCTGCTCTGATAAAAGCAAGAATTCCAACAAGTTGATGATTTCATCTCCTTGGCATGGAGATTACAGCACAGCTGCACAGCTGAGATGTCACAATAAAAAGCAAATGCTTACAAAAAGTTGATCTTTATGTTTTTGGCTTGTAAATGTAAACCGCCTGTACTGTCCATACATGCTGGGAATGTCAACAGTGGCTCAAGTGTACAACTACTCCCTCCAATCCAGAGCAATACCAAAATACAAGAGATAAGTCTTTACAGTTTCTGAATCCTGAAGCAGAAGGACCAGTATTTGGAAGGATTTTATAATGGCTTGGGCAATATATGCATAAAGGAGAATAAACTTTCTCTGTCAGAAGAGCAGAACAGGTGAACTAAATTAACCTTCCCCTCTTTCCTGTTGCTATGATTTAGATTATGGCAGAATTTCTTTCTCTGACCCCTCCACAGATGGTAGGAGGAAAAAAAAAAAAGAATAAATGGTGAAGTGGTTTGTAGGGCTGTAGTTTGTACTGCYATTCAATTTAAAGTGCTGTTCAGTGTAGGAGGTTGACAAGTGGTCAAGTTTCTTAGAGAAATGCTTTTGAAACCTTTAGAGGTTATGACTGCAGCTGTGCCTCTTACATTTGTGCTTTGTGCATTTGTCGGGGAGCTCAAGTGCGAGTTTGCCTTGCATTGCAAACTGTAGTCCTGTTAGAGCACTGGTCCACTGTAGCAAAGGAATTCCCTCTTCCATATGAAAAAAATGCATTTATGTAGAAGAAGAAAAGAATTTCCAGAGGACAGATATAAAACAGTTTGGGGACAGCTTCCAGTTCTTGGAGATGCCATGGAGTTTTCCTTTAGACAGATAATCTTGTAACAGTGGTATGTGGGATTTTTCTCCCACCTTTTCCGGGTATTTTTTTGATTAGTTCCTCTTTTTTCCAGCTTTTAGACCACTGCTCATCCTCTGTATTCTCTTGTCTATTTGCTATCTCTGTAGTTCACAGGTATATAGCTATACACGACACACATGAGCCCAGCCTGCTCCAGGGTTCTCACTGTGGCTGTCCTTGGAATATCCAGAACAAACCTAAGAATATCTAACAATAGCATCTGTCTGGAGCTCTGTTTTGCCTCTAGATTTTCTTTAAAATGTGAGAGCTTGGGTAAGAGAGACAGAAAAGGGAATACTTAAATGACCTGAAAAGTATTACCGTCAAATTGTAATATGAACCTGAAGTCTGTAAAATGATGACAAGTATGTGAAATTCTAAGATTTTTGGCTGACATTTCAGAGTACAAATATCCACAGCTTCATCCAGATTGCAAAATATTAATGATTTCAAATGGAAAAATCTAATGGGCTAAACACTGGCTTCTCCCTTCTATTTTAGGGATACCTAAAATATGGTTTTTTTCTTGTTTTCTAAGAGAAACTAAGCTTATTCTGGAAGTGAAATGATTCAAGTTTAAAAATATGAAGTATTAAATAACCCCCCCCCCCAAACTTGAGCCTCAACAGCATGCACACACAGAGAGTCAGTTTTAAGATAAATATCATGATCCAAGTTCTCATCAGGTTGAAATTGGCATTTTTTTAAAATAAAATCTAGTTCAAAATGCTTAAAATCATAATGCTTAAATATTTTTCTTGGCACTGTAGATTACTAACCAATACATAGCAGCTTAACACTTACACTGATTTTATCAGTTGCACCTTCTGCTTCTTGAGATTATTCCAGAACAGTAAGGTTSGGTTTAACACCATCAAATGCAATAGTGACATTCAAAGTAACTCTCAGGAGCAACTCTTCTAGAATTCCTTCACAAAATTATTCATTCATAATTTTTCCTAATACAAATGGATAGATCTCCATTCTCCTGCCTGCTCTTTAATATGCCTCCATATGCCACACCAGATATTAGAATTTCTTTAGACTTTCTGTGAGTCTTATTTTTTTTAAGATATAGCAGGCAGCATGCCAGCCTCGTGGTCAGGTGCAGTAATCCAATGAGTGTATAATTTTCAATTGCACACTCACAAATTAAACTGCAGCTGCTGCCCACAGTTAACCTGATCTGCTCATTGAGACATCATTAGGGAAAATCAATTAAATTTTCCATTCTCCCAAATGATGCTGAAGTTGAATAGGAGAAGGAGGAACAGAAAAGGGAGGAAAAGGACTTCTGTGTCTATTGTCTTGGAAAGATAAAACCAGTGGTATTGAGTGGCCAGGTTAATGAAGGTCAGTTACAGCTAGAAAGACAGGAGATACAAGTAGTCTGTATTACATTTTATAAATGAAAATGACAGCTAGTCGACCATGAAACAAACCTGCTCGGTACTCAAGCACGACCTCCTCGCTTTTTCACCATGTGTACTTTTTCCATGTACTTCTGCTGTGTAATCCTGAGTTGAGATTAGTTAAAGGTGAATGGAAAATGTTGTATTTCAGCCTGCCCTTCTGAACTAAAAGTTCAGAGATTTGCTAAAATTCATTAAAAATTAACTGTAAAATGTTTCTTTGGAAAATGGGGTATGTTACAATAACATATTTTTCATCATGAGCCAGACATGGCAAAAATAAAGAAGCCACTTAATTTTAAGTCATCACACAGGGCAGAAAATAGACTTTTGAGGTAAAATCCATTCAGACAGCTTTTATGAAATGATATGGAGCTGGGTGCATTCTGAGTTTTAAAGAACATTAAGAATATATTTTTTTGTAAGGATGGACATTTCAATTTGGATGTATCAACAAGTTTTTAGACATTGTATTTGATGTTCTCTACAAATACATGACCTTGTTTGGTTAAGAAGATAAAGTGCTAACTCAAAACTGCAAACTTTTSCTTGAAGATGGGCATGTTTTGATGGTAATATGAAATGAATTGTAAAAACYGAGCTGGTCGAAGAATTAAGCCTTATTTATAACAAACAGTCCATTAAAGTTTCAGTACTGAAACTTTAATGAACTAAATGTTTGTTATAAATATGCATTCTTATAGGATTGCTAATTGTAAGCAAAATACAGAGAAATCATTTCAGGAAAAGTAACCTTAACCATAGTTTTTTTTTTTCCTAAAAATGTTTCAATATGACTTGATCCAATTATATGTAATTTTTAAAAATTATAAATTGTATAAGCAAATATGTCTTGGCTAGAACACGGTTACTCATCTAATGTTTTGAGCATTAATCCATGTATTGATGGGGATTTTGGGCTATTCATAAAATACGATTCAAAGTCAACTGAATTTCTCTTTTGAAAGCACTGATTGGTAGAATAAGAAAATGAAAAAGTTCTATTTCAGAAAATGATATAAAGATATATTACTTGGCATGACTAAAGGTAAATATGCAATCAAGTTAATAGCTATCCTCTCTCCGAGGATTGTATCCTGCTTTGACAGGGACAATCAACTTAAATGACCTCTTGCTGACGTGATATATTCATGATTCATAATTATAACGTAACTGAATGAATGACTCGGATGCAAATCTGTCTGTGCTGCCGGAGTAGGTTCCCCAAGACACTGAGGATGCAACAGCCCTGTGCCATCTCAAAGGGTGCTCAAAAGCTACAGTAACAAATAGAAAAGGGGTATACACTGTGCCCTTCCCATGTCATGGTGTGACCCAATTTTCTGAATCACGAAGGAAAACTTACCAAAAGATTTCAAAATCTGTAATTTGCAATGAGAGGAGGGATCAGACTCGGAGTGCGGGGCATCCCTCACTCTGCCTTCTGGCCTCCCTCAAATCCAAACAAATGCAAAACCTCATGTTTTGAGCCRAGATACCAGCAGGTACAAACCATACATTTAGTCAGAGATCATTATTAACCCTACCAGATACTATAATACACCTGAGTGATCACATCACTAAGTAATTAACTAAGTAATCAATTAATTATAAAGGAAAGTTACTCTTATAAATCAGTTTAGGAGCTCCAGTTTCAGAAATGAAGTATTTACTAAAAGACCTGAAGAAACCAAGCCATCATTGTTTGCAGGAGCAACTCTGCTATTCTTAATTAAAGTTTCTGAGTGTACGTAGCACTCAGATGACCAAAGAGTAAATCATCTGCTGGTGTGAAGGAGCACAGTGCTAGCGAAGGCAAGGATTTGCACTCCTTGTGGCACTTAAACCTGAACCTACATTTYTACTATTAACAGAAAAATCCCATAAATTTTAAATGAAGTTCTCTTTACTTATTTGATAAAGATATTCAAACACATTATTTCCCCCTACAATTATTTATACTCATTTCTTTCAGGACCTGAGCATCTCTGAGATCACTTGTGCTCCATGAGGCTTGAGCTGTAGGTTACAAGCATCACAAGCATTGCTTCTAGAAGCTGCAATATTTTGGAGAATGGACTTATTGAATAATGAGAAAAAATGAGAAGTTGGTTCAGGAAGAGCAGTTCAGAAAATGTTCTTCTTTACACAAGACTGAGTYGTGGCTCCAATTCATACTTAGCAGTTCCTAGATTTAGACTATGCAGAAAGCTGCTCCGTAGGACTACTAGCAAAGGTTCTATTTTTATTCAGCACAGTGACCTAGTGTATCCTTCAGCACAGACTAAAAAGCATTAGCCATAAAGAGTAATACGAAAGAACATACAAAATAGGATAAAATCTGTGTCAGGTCATTTAGGACAGATTTACTGGTTCGATTTCTAGATCTGCACTTGATTTTGACCACTGCTGAAATAAGTCATGTAATTTTTTTATACCTATCCATCATCTGTAAAGCAGGATAACATGTCCTTTGCTTGTTTTGTTTACTTAAAGTGCCAATATTGCTAAACATTGGGAAAAACTAAACAAAATTTACATAACTAGCGTACTTTAACAGAGTTTAACTTGTAATAAATTTTCTTGCTAACTTCCTGCTAGGGTCACATCTGAATAAACATGGATTTAATGTGAAAAGTGAAGATCTGTGCTTTAGGTATCAAAATGGTGTCACTGGTCCCAGCAATTTGTGAACGCAGCAGTGTAAGCTTTAACTAGGACGTGGCTTTGCAGAGGATGCATGCTTTGCTTTGCCTACCTGTGTGCCTATTTGCATGCCGTGAAGGTTAAGGAACCTGGGCCATGAGTTCTGTTGTTGTATATAAAATAAAATTGCATATATTTTGTTTACATATTGAATATAATTAAAATAAGCAGAACAAGTATGTATGAAGCAGCAAGTATGAATTTCTGTGGAGGAAGAGGAAGTGATTTTTTTCTGCAAGGCTACAATATAAAACTTTGGATAATTTGCTTGCAAAGGCCATAATGGAGGAGRGAAACACTTTTTCAATGAATTCTCGAAGCCTGGTATCAAGCCGTTACTTTTCACGTTGACGTCCCCGATGGATTTCTGCGTGAACGCTGCTGTGCTCTGTTTGCACTGAGACAACTGCAGAACAGCAGTCCGTGTGACTGCGGTGCTGAGTCAAGCTAATGCTATTAACTGAAACAATCAAAGACTTCAAACCTAAAAAAAGGTGTCTTTCTATGCTTTATGATTTGTAGTGGATATCTTTCATGTGGACTGGCCTTTTTCTAATTAACTTCGGAAATCCCAATTTCAAACAGTTTTGTCTAAGGCAATATGAAAGTCAATGTTCCTGACTGTATTGTTATCACAGTACTGCAAGCACAGGGAGATATCTCTTTGCATGTTTTGGAGATGAAGGTATTTATAAGGAGTTCTTTAATTGTTCACTCAATTAAATGAAATGCACATCTAGGAAAATCTAAAAGACTGTAAAAGTGTTTGYTAGTATGGTATTCTGCAATGGAATAGCCTTGGACTAGGAAATACTATCAATAAATATTCTTTTTCTTTAACAAAGCAGTGCTAAAGCATTACTAAAGCTAATATTYGTACACCGGATTTCAGTATATCATTCTTATTGACAAGTCCAAGAGCYGACTTTCCTCTCGGTTTCCCAAGCAGGAGTCTGATAAATTAGTGAACGCTGTCCGCAGCCCTGGCTAAGCGCTGAGCTACCCTGGCTTTCAGTGACCAGACAGCAAACTGAAAGTGTTTGACATGTGCCAGCAAGGTAGCGTGCCTTGCAAAATAAAGCCCTCGAATTTCACGCTTAGAAGGATGTAGAAAAAGGGATGGCAGAGCACGAGTAGCAATGCCTGCCACTGCTGCTTTTTCAAATGCAACCTATATACATCACGTGCCTGCGCAGGCACGTTTGCATGCAAATGGCACAGATCTCCTCACCTAGCCAAACCTCGAGCACCTGCCCCAAGCCTCACCGTGTTAAAACTGATCGAGTTTACTCGCTTTCTTCTTCCCTCAAGCTAAATAAATTCTCCTATTCTCCCATTAAAAAAGGCCTGAAACATACACTCCAGCACATGATTTCACTTCAGCAAGTAAATTTTTTCAGTGTTAAGTAGCCCAAACCAGGAGTTTATAAAAGGGAAACGACAACTCTAACAAAAGCACTATCAGGGCACTTATGTGAATTTATTATCCTTATTATCAACCAAATGGAATGCTGAGAGACAGATTGAGAAATGCTTGATTTATAATCATAGGTGCATTCAGGCCCTAGAGCTGTGTAGAAATACTACTTTAAATGGCATCAGTCCTAGAACAAATCCTATTAGTGTTTTTGGGTTGCCATATCAAAACAGAGCTAAACATCGTACATTTCCTGGCAATTTGATGGGCTTGGGCAATCAACTTTTTATTTGGCAAATTGAGTAGATTCTGAAGAAATGCCTTATTTCTTAAATATTATTGCAAAACTGAAGGATCTTACACTGGGTGTGTCTTTTCAGCTGTCGTGATTCACACACACTTCAGGCATGCCCTTTGCAGGATTACAGGCAAGATGCTATGTTTTACGCCACATTGAAATGGATGCTGGGAAAGCTGCACTTGCACTGTTTTTTGGTGTGTACTGCAGTTCCAAGGTTGGTGACCAAAACAAGGAGAGGGGAACAGGACACAAGGGAGAAAAGAGAAACTAATATCATTTCTAAACTATAAACCGAGAATTGATGCCCTAAATGAAGTTTCTAACATATTTTCAAGGTCATTTAAGTAGGCATCTAACTGATAATCTTAACTATTGAAGAGCTGAATATCTTTTCTAGTCACTCAGGCTCCTTCTGGAGTGAGCCAAGGGAGAAAAATGATTTGTTCAGGCTGATGGGACAGATTACCCTCTGAAGGTATTTATTTCTCAAGTACTTTAAGGCTTTTTCAAAAAAAAAAAAAGTTGCCCTGTACTCTCCAGCACTTTACCAATGTTGGTTTAAACCATCTCAGGGTATGATGCTTTTGCAAGAAGAATATTCAACAGGCTGCTAAATCACATCATCATTTTGGCTACTTTCTTAGCAATCATTCCAGTGGTGCGGCTTGGAAGGTGCTCGTGATTCCTGGGTCATGAGGACGGTGTGCTTATTGTTCTTTGACAGCAGGTGACCCTGCAATGAGATGAACTCAAAGGCTTAGCAGATTGGGAATGAAAATGTTTTAATTCCCTTTCCAGGAAGAGGCCACAGGGAAAAYGTCTGATAAAGGACGTCATCGGTTTTCTTCTGTGATGAAAGAACAGCATTAATACCTCAAATATGCCAAGATTATGTTTATACTGAACACTGTTTTATGTTACCTAGGAAACATGACTATTTGCTTCTTTAGGGATAAGAAATTCTGGCTAGCACTTTGCTCAGAGATGGTGGAGTTGCATCCYTTTTATTGAATGGGCTATCCAAATCCAGGCCATGAAGAGAAGTGCAGCAAAGGAGAAGTGTTGCTGTGTACAGACAGCTGCAGAGGCTTGTCTAGTGCACAGCTAGATGGGGGTGTGGAAGATGGTCTTGGATGAATAAAGACGATAATCTAGAGAATGGAGATAAAATAGCACTAGTCTGTCAGGAAGAGAATAAGTGCAAAAACCTCATGCAAAAAARTCATTCTACACTGAAATGCCTAAGCAGAAGATAAGACTGCTCAGGAAAGAGTACAGATAGATAAAACGCACCACATGGGGAGTGAAGCAGGGGGAGAGAACTTGCTCTTCTGGAGCCTCCTTTGAGCTGGTTGGGTTTTGTGCACCTGTGGCTTATCAGCAAGGCATTTGCATTTTGCAGAGCTGGCTCTGTCTCTGTTTCCATGTGAGCTTGCTGGATGTTCTCCCAGTTTTGCAGAGCCCTGGAGTATGTGTTCTTGTAGTCGTATGTTTGAGTGCATGTTTCACTAATAACACTAGTGTGTTCTAACACTTCCAACTGGAAGATTCATCTCTATAGACCTGACCAGTGGCAAACCTGTACTTTGAAAGTAGTAAAAGAATACCTATTGAGATGGCTTTACAGGGGTATGAACAAAAACAGATGTCATTTAATTGGCTTAGTCTTTTGTTCTATGCTGAGTCAGATGAAAGGCTCAGTAGTTATGAAGCTTTTCTGATCTATCAGATCAGCATTTATTATACTGAGGTAGTGTATTTTTAATCCACTCTGCTCAGGACGGTTGTGAGATAGCATTGTCATAAATAAACAGTTAAGGCTTCATTTGGCTATTAGGAGACTAAACATAATGGACTCTAATGCAATGTAGTTAAATGTGGGGTCCTGGCCACGCTCTGCTGTGCTTCATATGGTCTGTACGTGATGCGGAGCAACTTGCATTTTATCAAGCAGTGAACTGGATCCTTTTAGAGGTGTTTGATTTGTTAGCAGCTTGTTCCTGTTATAACCTGCAGAAGATGCAACAGCTGACATTTTTGTTCTATTTTTTTTTCAACAGATCAGTTAGGATGGCTAGCCAAACTTTATTTCATTAGTCTTTCCCCATGGAGATGTTTTTGAAATTCTCTAGATCTTTTTGCTAACTTTACTGAAATGGGGTAARGATGATATGGCTGAAATGATACTG
The DNA here is from genome assembly GCF_003343005.1 of Rhea americana. Lineage (NCBI taxonomy): Eukaryota > Metazoa > Chordata > Aves > Rheiformes > Rheidae > Rhea > Rhea americana. The sequence continues at coordinate 6,953,634 of NW_028186258.1, forward strand.
TGGTGACATAACAAAGAGCAGTAAAGGTCAGACTAGATTAATTTGCTACAGGATCAGCTGGAGAATATTAAACCTCTTAACTGTAATCCTTTGATAACCAGTCCTATAATGTAATCATCAGTGTACATCCAATAACATCCATGTTAATTACTTTAGAAGTATGTGTTTGATTTTTTTAATCAAAAGGCAAATTTTAATGACCATAAGCCCCCAAACAGTTAAAATAATGTTTTTCAAATAAAAACAGACTATTTTTATGAGGTAGCTGGGGAAAAGTCAGCCTGGAAAATATCCTTATGAAGGAAGCATCTGTCACAAGTCAAAATGTTATCGTTGGTCCCTGGGGAGATTCAGCCTGGGTACAAACAGAAGTGAAATACTTGGTGCTGAGTTTTGACAGGCAAAGCATGGATTGTGCAGTTTAAAGCGTTTCATCAAGATGGATCTGAGCAGTTTGCTCCAAACCTGGTGATTGTGTGCAAAACCCTTGCAAATCCAAGTCCTAAGGACAAGGAGGAGTGTGTGTACACTATTTAATGCGGACAGAGAGGGGGCAGCTGCTTTGCAGGAGACCCACAGGAGCATTTTCTCACGAAGCTGAGAGCCGTGTCCTGACTCGGACGTGTCTGCGAGCTCCCGTTGCCCCTCCTGCCGGCAGCACTGCTTGGGCAAAGCCCCCCCACACGAGTGCCCCGAGCCTGCGTCGGAGCAGCGAGCGTTTGTGCCAACTATGCAGGAGTTCATCTGTTAGTGGACAAATGCTCAGAAAGCATCAGGCTGTGACCCATACATTTTTTTTAACCATACCGGAAATAATTAACGACCCTTTAAAGCAAGAGCACTTGTACATGTGCAGCACAGCTTGGGTGCTCAAATGTCTTCCAGAAAGGTGAAAAAATGCTCCAAGTCTGAACTGAAAAATTAGGAGGGGGAGAAGGGGGAAGTCTGCAAATTGATAACTACTTATCTCTGAGCCAAAACATTGTTAGGCTGAAACATTGCCCTTATTGGGAGCAGTGAAATGCTAAACTCTTGAAAATCTTCMCATTTCCTTAGTACCTAAATAAGAATTTAGAGGTACAATTTTAAGCATTCAGTGTAACAGTTATAGCTCAAATGAGTAAACCTGTCTTGTCTTCTCTCTCTGACGGAACAGAGACCAATTTGGACTGAATCTGAATAGTGTGATCTACTGCTTAACAGAAAGGGCAAACTGTTTTTCCGTAAATTAGTTTGCAAAGCCCTGAAGTCTTTGGGGGGGGTCCCATGGGTACTCTGAGAAAGTGTTTACATGTGACTTCAGTCCCAAATGTGCTGTAAAAGGGTGGGTGTAGACAGTTACAACAGTCCCCTTTCTGATCCTAAGAATGCCACCGTTTCATAAAATCTGATTCCTATAGATTTTTTGTACTTTCTAGTCAAAATTGCTAGAAAGGAGTGGAGGTAGGCAAACACATTCAGCTGATTGCTGGGCCAAAGCATACTGTTCTTCTGCTACAAAAATCACTTAAATTTCTTGAGATGAATGTCTGAAAGGAATCCAATAGCAGCATTTCTCTGGCATCCAGCTGTTCTGTGCAGTGTCTTGCACAGCTGCAGCACTGGAAGGAGGTCAGGTCTCAGAGACCACGGTTCAGTTCATTGCTCCAACCTCCTGAAAGCTCAGGTGAGGCGCCTGAAGCGTTTAATACCTGTTGCCCAATAGATGATGGGCTGAATTCATGCTTAAAGTGCAGCGAGAGCAACTCGTGTCCCTCGGCGCTGTTGTCTCGGCRGGTGATGTTGCTGCAGTAATAACCTGCTCGGGCAGCCCCGTGCCATCGCAGCTTGCTGCTTTGGTACTGCTGTCTCCGAGATCTGTGTAGCCTGCTTTACTGTAAGGCAGGGCAGATGTACCTTCGGTTTCCTATTCCCACAGCTCTTTGGTGTTTTTATTTCCATAATATGCTCATGAGGTACAGGAGATTTTTAGACATACGAGTGAAGTAGGGTTAAGGGGTTCACCKGGTGCACAGCCAGGTTTTTTATTCCTAGTCAATAGATGTAAAGAGGAAAGGAGGTTTTAAACAGTTAGTGCTGTTCAGGGGAGCAGAGCTAGGTAGCTCAAAGTACTAGATACATTGRGAAGTGCTGCAAAAGGCGAAGAGCAGAACCACAGAGATGCTGGTTATTTAATTTCCAGTGGGTGTAGCTCATGGGACTATATTTCTACATTCAGTCCTTCTACTCTTCTGTTTCTATAAAGTTACTTCAAAAGACCCACACCAGCTTCTGAAGGACAACTGCWATTGAATGAGATGAAGTTATTGCCCAAGTTGGTGCAGTATCTCGAAGGTGATTTTGAACTGTTTGAGCGAAGCTCAGTGGGATGTGTGGGGACGTAGAACAGCAGGGCCTGGGTTAATGCCTCTGACTCTGAAGGCAGCCGTTCATCAAAGTGCTTCAATGACCTCTAGATCAGCAATTCCAGCCCATCTCCGTTTTACTTCTAGTCACTTGTCTTTAACTCCAGTATTTGTCCACACCGTCCAGTGTGCTGTCGTGCAGAGCTGCCTCTTGGCATAAATGAGTCTTGTTTAAAAAGTATATCCATTTGGGATGCATGCCACAGTCACGAATCCACACCAGCCCCGGCTGTCCTAGCACACTTAGCACAGGCATTTTGTGTCTAGTGCCACATCACGCTATACAGAAGTGGCAAAAGAAATGAATCAGAGGTGAAAATGAGTTGGGGCGGGGGGTCTCTTTGGACTGGCTTGCGGCTTTTGGCATATTCTGACTTTTCAGGCCCTTCCTTGTTTGACAAATACTAAGTCCAAGCTGAATGCTGCTGTCAAAACCAAAATCATAGGACAAACCCATGAGAAGCAGCACATAAAATTTCTACTGATAACTGATCCCAATATGTTATTTTTCCTGTAAACCAAACAAACAACCCAGGAAGCTGACCTCAGGGGCAATTCTTGCTTTGAGTTGTGCTGTAATGCAATAGGATTTATAAATCTTTAATTGCAGTTGGTTTGCTATAAATGCTTAATGATAACATGATGTCCAAATGGCTGTTGGAGGGTATTAGTGACTAGGCAGAGTTACAAAGCTGCAGTGCTGTAAATAACCTAGGAATAGGCAGGATAGGAAAGATTCACATTTATTTCCTTTGCATCTGTTCTAAACAAGCACCAGCGATAGTGGGGTGTGTGTGCATGTGCGCAAGGGTGTGCGCCCGTGCGTAGAATTATGTAACGACAGTTTCGTCAGCTAGCTGGGAAATTTCAGGTTGTGTGGGAAGGAAATTACATCACTTGAAATTGCTTTTAATTAAACCTTTAAATGTTTGTTTAGTCAAAGAAATGCTCAGAGCTCACAACTTATTCCTCTGCAGAGGACCTGCTTGTCACTGACCAGAATTAAGTTAGAAATCTCGTAAAAAATGGTATTATGGTGGTTAGTTCCTCTAACCGATCCTTGAATTACAAAAGCATGTAACAAAGAATGAAAGAAATTAGAAGATACGGCTCATCATGTGCCTTTATTTTCAAATATGATGAAGAGAAAATCATTCAGTGTCTCCTTTGGGTGTTCGAACACCAGCTAAAGTTTGATTTGACTTCTGTGGCTTCCAGAAGCTCTTGAGCGTTGTGCCCACCTCTCATTTTAAGTCAAGAGGCAAAATAAAATAATGCCTCACAGATCAAAGAATTTGTTGCGTTTCTGAGAGCAGAATTGCAGCTTGCTGCAAAATAGACAGGAAGGTCAGCAAACGTATGGCTTGAGGAGTAATATTCTGCTTTATTATATAACTTGTATCTCTGGAATTAAAGCTTAATCCCAAACTGTGGCTTGGAGTACAAATCAGAAAGGACTTGCTTACATTATCAGTAACAGAGCCACCCTGCTTTTTAATGGTACAGTAACAGGCATAAGCAATGGGGATGATTTTTAATCTGAGTCACCATGTAAGGGAAATGAGGCTGCTAGTTCTCCTTTGCTGCAAGCCTATAGCAGCTGTCCAGAAAATAAAGGTTCTTGCCAGCACTTTGATGAAACACACAGAGTTTTGTATGGCATCGGGTGCCAAACATGCTGCTGATAGAAGCAATAAATCCACATCCAAAACCTAAAAATAATATTGGGATTGTTTTAAATTAAGGTTACAGAATATGGATTTAATTAGACCCTGCATGGATTCTGAATAGCAATTATTACACATTTGTTCAGGTTTAAGTATTTTTATGGGATTTTTTTTAAATCCTGTTAGAATATTTTTCCTATGGGATGGGGATCATCTTTGTGAGAGGAAGAATGGTCTTGTGGTTAAGGCTGGCCTGAGACTTGGGAGCTCTGTGTTCGATTCCTGGCTCTGCCACAGATACCCAAGCTCACACAGGGTAAGTCACTTAACAGCCAGCTTTTTTTTTTTCCTTAAAATAAAAGTCCAAGCCCCATTTACGCATCTAAAAGATGTGACTGTCGAGAATTGCTGAGTGCTCAGCATTACCAGAAAAAAAAAAAAAAAAAAAAAAAAAGAGAGAGAAGAAAGCTGGCTGCCTATCTAAGAGTTGTCCTCTTTTGGTCCCTTCAGTGCATACTGAACATTTCTGAAAATCTCTCCCTTCGTGTCTCTATTCTTCATCTGGAGAAAGCGTAATATTCCTCTAGCACACAGGGATTCTGGAAGTGCTAGCAAGGCTGTAAATGGGGCGTAAGATTGGGATGAAGTTAAAATGATTTTACTTTGGCTTTCATGCCAGCACTGGGTGAAAATATGAGAAATGTCATTGCTTCTTGCCAAACTGGTTCGCCTATTGCTGCAAACAGCCCATCAAAAGGAATTGGCAGGGGGAGTCTTTCTGGCACAAACGTGTTGTCTGAGTTCGAACTCAGCAGACTGGTGGCATGAATTATGGACCTCATGTGTATTTGTTTATTGCTCCCTCCAGCAGCTCAATTTTCAAACAGATTATGCAAAATGTTGACTCATTTTGCCCCTTGTTTGAACCAAATGACAACTGTGAAGCCATCGGCACCTTTAAAGTGAACTCGCAGCCCGTTTAGAACCTGCGCTGGGCTGAGCTGGACTTGCGCTCGCTGCCCGGCAGCGTTTTGTGCAGGGTTTCGGGAGATGGCAACTAYGCCTGTCCCCACTCCTGGCTGCTGAACCAATACATACTGTTCAGAGTGTTGTCCTGATTGTTTTCCAAGTTCCATATATGATTGGTGAGCCAAAAATTTCAATTGCAACGTCAACAGCTCTTCAGTATGCATTTGCAATTCAGCAGAAATTGACTGTAGCATGATACAGGCAATCAGAAAGATTGAGAATCAGACATACAAGCATTTATTTAGTTGTTATTTAGGACAAGGAAGCGCAAGAAAAGTTCCTTAAAACAGGTTACCTGATTAAACAGATTAAACACAAGTTCCTGATTAAAATTGTGTTTAGTGTTGCAATCCACAAAAGTGCTTCACAAAAAAATTAGTCAATGAATTTATACTCATACTAGTCTGAATTAATTTTACCTGTTTCTCTCTCTCTATTGATTAAAAAAAAATGTTTTGGCAGCTCTACATGTGTCTGTAGAGGGCAAAAGGGCCATGACATAAGACAGATGTCCTGTAGCTAACACACAGGCAAAGCAGTATGGTCCACTCTTACAAATTACACACATTCAGTGAGAGAACACTACTGAAGCAGTGGTGACTAGTGACTAGCAATGAAACAATTATTAAACAAAAACTGGGTAGCAGGGATTAAAATTATAGAAGAGAGCAACAGCATATAAGAATAAGGTGGGCAGCAGATTAACTCAAACTGATGCCAAATAGAATTTTCTTTTTGACGATGCAGGAAGTCAGCACACAGCAAAGCCATCTTTGGAATTACAGAAAGTAGTTCAGAGTATAGCAAGATTAACTTGTAAAGTCAAAGAACATGGGTATAGCTTCATAAGGTCAGTATATTCTGGCTGGAGGGAACCCTCTGCTCAAAGCAAGGCTGACTTCAAAGCTAGACCAGGTTGCTCAGGATCTTGTATAATTGAATTTTGGGTATCTCTAAGGATGGAGATTTCACAGCCTCTCTGGACACCTGTTCACTGTCATGGTAAATTTTTTTCCTTGTATGTAATTAGAATTCCTCTTGCTGCAACCTGTGTCTGCTGCTGCTTGTCCTTTCACTGTACACTTGGAGTAGAGCCTGGCACTGCCTTCCACACAACTCCCATTAGGTATTTGAAGACAGTAATTAAAACCATCTTCAGCTATTAAAACACAAAGCTCTTCCTGGGTAGCCTTTCAGACAGTTGTGCTAAGGATTGATATTTTCCTCTGCTATCAAATCRTCTGTTGCCATCACCCTGAGCAGTTCACGTGCTCCTGTTCACTAGGTGTGGATAAGCAGCTCTGGGTTTATCAACGTTTTAAAATAGATTTTTACCAGGCAAGTACCTGATCCCTTAAATAGCTGGAGACTGGGTGAGTGCAGAGGAAGGATGACCATGTGCTTGTCCTTGTGCTCTTAGCAACAACTACTGTAGGCTTCCTCTCGGGACAAGACACAGGGCTGGGGGAGCGTCTGGTCTGCGCTGGTTTAACATTATAATGTGTGGTGATCGTTCCCTGATGTCAGGGGATGTTTTAGGGATAAGAATGCAACCTGATGCCTTTCTTCTTAACATAAGTATTTGCAAAGTTGTACATTCAAGCCAGGCTGGCGTACTTTCTCCTTGCCTTTTCAAAACTTTTCCTTTTTGAGGATGGRCTTGTCTCCCTGGTAGCCGGAGGGGCTGCTACCACAGTATTCCCAATACTATTCCTAATACTAATTCTAGTGGCACTGGCAGTCAGAGGGGAAAGTCTCTGTCTGTGCCTCTTTCCAGTGGATTTTATTATTATTTTTATTTTTTTGTAAGCAGTATGTGCCCTGGAATGTAAAGAATGTACCCGTGTGTATTTCCATTCATTTCTGCCGGCCAATACACCAGTGTTTTGCCTTGGAGCATGGCCAGGATGGAACATATTTGCAATATATTTCCTGAGTCACTTATGGTGTTTGGATGAGCTTTTCTCCAACAACTGTGAAGGAATCCAAAGATGAAAACAGAGATTTTGTCATCCTGGCCACCAGAGCAGAGGCCAGAGAGAAGCTGGCCAGCGAGCACATCTTTTACATGGATCCCAGACTTTCCTTGATAGTCACTGGCATCCCCCAATGGCCATTCCTCCCTGCTTTGGGGGAACTTACAATCTATACTGGCCAGATTTAAGTTGTTTAAATGGAATTCCCCTGCAGTAAACAGAGAAAGCACCTCAAAAAGAGCTAGATAGCATCCTATAATGCTCACTACTTCTATAACTTTGCACTCACTCTGAGCTAGATGTTTCTTTTTCTTAATGGAAGTTAAGTTCACCTTGGAAGTACAATTACACGGACTTCCTTTAGGGTACTGAGTGCAATGTAAGACCTAGTGACTTTTTAAAGCCTTCCATCRGCTCTGATATCAATTTATTTTAGTAGTATAGGGCAATTTTGTTACATTTTCTAATGGTTTCATCATTTGTAAACTTCACAGTTGAGACAAAATCAGATTTTTGTGTGTGCATAAACTTCTGTGTTTTTTTCTTTTCTTTTTCTTTTTTATTTTTATTCCTTCAGCTAAAATGAAGTAGAAAGCAAACAGGAATTTCCCAGGGCAGTCAGCATCCTGTAGGCTTGGAGCTTTAATTGGGACCTTAGTGGGCAGAGGTGGTATTTTATATACTGTTCAATGCCAAATGCATGGCTGGCACCAAGCTAATCATCTACCTCAAAGCAATGTTACAAGGGCAGTCTCAGATCAAAAAGATTTAAAAATGAAGAAAACTGCATGACAGCTCCGTGTTACAAGTGTACTCCACTGACGTGGGCAATACAAGAGTCTAGTCTTTCAGACATGAAAACTAATGAGGCCTCTCAGGCTAGGAAACACACTGCCCAGTGGCCCATGCTCCAGAATCGCCCAGCAAGCTTGTTACTGCTAGAAAGAAACCTGAATAAAAAGCTGGAGGACGTCTGCCTGGCTATGTCCAGAGTGCTATTTCAATTCTTTGATCTATGATGATTTGAATGAATACAAATATTTGAAATAGTAACTCTTACATCAGTAAAATCATTTTGAAATACTCATCATACTCCAATAATAACGACTCTTCTTCTCACTTAATATTCCTTTTCATCTCTAGCTCTTGGGCACCATTAGGCCAAGGCGACTGGCAAAAGAAAGGATCTTGTAGAAATAAGAAGTGGAGGGGGAGGTCAGTGTTATAAGGTCCACTTCAAAGCTGAGAAAATGAAGGCACAGAGAACTTGAGTGACGCTTGACAAGACACTTCTTTATGGTGCATCAAACCAGGAATTCACTGTCGAGCTTGCTGTGATTGTCTTGCCACCTCTTTTCTCTCCTCATCCACTTGCAATAGCACTGGAAATTGTCCAGTGAGGTATGCTGCGAGGTTTCTTTGAGCCAGTTACAGTTTAATCGCCCTAGAAGYAGCAATAATTTGCCGTATGGCAATGTCATTCATTTCAGTTATACAATCTATGCRACCCAACCAAACTCAAGCATGCTTTCGCATTAACCACTTAATTTTTTTGTTCTTCCTTCCTTGTAAAGACACTCTTTGGATGATTCAGTTTAGAYGGAGTCCAAGACGTGATCTGTTTGCGGGCAGGGTAATATTCCCACTCTTACTACACTTCCCTTTTGCTTCCTACACAGTACTTTGAACATGATACAGTCCAATAATTAGACTGCTGACAAAGACAAGGGGTTTGATCTCGGAGACGAAGGCACTTGAAGCTCCCTAGGAGATCATAAAGTCGGACTGTAGTTCCATTGATTCATGGCCTATGCATTCCCACAGAAAGCACAAAGCAACATCGAGTTTAGTCTCTGTGGATCCAAAAAAGAGAGCCTGACAGTAGAGTGGAACATAGGGGACAAATGCTCTCACCACTTTTCTGCTGGCTGTGTTTTAGCAAGAGTTGAAACATCATCCTTCCTGCATCTGAAGAGGGGCAAATTATTATGAATATTTTAAGAAAACAAATTGAAAAAAATCTCTAGGGGCTTCTGGAAAAACAGAAGAAAAAGCTGCTGAAAGTTAGACTATTCAAACTGTGCAATACAGAGAACATACAGAGCCAATTAKTTTTATTTTCTGACTTGTTGCTTCTCCTCTCAGACTGAACCTAGCATTAACTCTGTCTTCATTATTTAAAAAATAAGCTTGATAATAGGCAATCTTAGAGTTCTGTTTGAATTATTTGAAAGACAGATTTCTTAAAACACAAGGGATTTCACCATCCTGAAAAACAGAATTTATCTGAGGATGTCATCTCTGTGCTAACTCTTGAGACATACTCAAAAGCAAGGATCACCTTGAAAAGGCAAGTACGGAGAAGGTGCCAGGTCTATTCACTTCCCACTCTCTCTTCTATTAATATTTAAAGCAGTAAGCACCTGCGCACCGTATCTCAGGTATCACTAGCCATTTCACCTAAGGCAATAATATATATCAGCAAAAGGTAGAAGATTTGAAAAAGTTTTGTGGGTGTAGGGCAGAAGGCTGGATAGTAAAAACATGCTCCCTATAAATTATCAGTTTAGAGCAAAGACTCACTTCATGTGGCTTCACATGTGTAACAGCCATGTAATGGTTATCATCTGGGGGGAACACTATGACTGGAGGCCCCAATGGCATTCCTGGCCCTTCCAGGAGGATAACCATTCACCGTTTATGTCCGTTCTTGCAGTTGTAAGTTCAGTCTTTGTCTGATGGATTTTTGCCAGTGCATTCCTGAAAGAGGAGACTCCTCCTGCTTTTTTGTAAGATGTGCATTCATTCTTTTCCACATCAGTAATGCATTACACAAAACAGCATCAAGTGTGATTCAGAAAGAAATAGGATTAGAGGTGCCACAGAGTACAAAGCATACCACACRCGCCAGACAAAGTCACAGATTCAAGTAATAAGCAGAGGGAGATTTAGCAAGAGGGCACGGGCAGTGTGGAAATGTACTTAGGAACTTGTCTTAGTTTTGTGTTTGAGTGTGACCACAAAAATGGGTTGACAGAGGTTTCCTATTCAGCAGCCACATCATGTAAGCCATTTCATAAGCTGATTAAATTTTATCTCAAAACCAGTTAGTCTCTGTGCTCCCTGTGGAAGGTAGTTCCAGACTCTTCCTGATCTGGTTGCTGGAAGTCTTCTGATATACAGCCTCATTGTACCTGTGGTCATTTTAGTCCCATTTGTTCCTCCAAAGCTTCCTTAGCTTAAGCCATTATGTTCCCATCCTCTAGTGTTTATCCCCCCCAGTTGTATTTATGAACAGTGATCGTTCCTTTACAGCCATCCTATTCAAGGCTAAATAGGTGGATGTCTGTCTGTACCTCAGAAAAAGGACCCTACCCTTAATAGCAGTACTCCTTTGTTACAATTTGAATTTATTTTCTCTGAGTATGGGTAATGGGGAGTATATTAGTCCTCCTAACCTTACCATAGCCTCATACAATGACATTGCCACTACAGAGATGTTCCTAAACGCATTCCAGGTCTGATTTTTGTCTTTCATGTATGATTGATGAGGATGCCACACAATCACCCTGCAACTAACAGGCAGAGATCTTCATGCTTACTTCCTGTTAATGAGGTCTCTGCTCACGTCACCAGCCATGAATTTCCATCCAACGCAAATGCAAGTTCAGGTAATACAAGCAAAACAGCTTGAGAAACTGAACAAAATTCATTGATGCTGATACACTGCCAACCTGAAAAGCATACAGTTAGTTTACAAAAATATACAATTGCAATTAAACCCTCGCACTGAAATGCAGACAGCTTCTAGTGTGGGAGGTGAAATCTATTAACCACCACCTACTAGGTGTATCTGATGAGGAGATCATCTCAAATGGAAATTAATTTTTGGAAGGTAGATGCTGATGTTACTGAGTATAGTTTTGCAAAATATGTCATGCAATCTTTAATGAGTAAGGAGAACCTTTCTTAAGTGATGGCTGAAGGATGCCAGATCCTACAGAACAAAGCTCCATAACTTCACATATCAGTGTTGATCCTGACTCAAAGGGAGTAGTGCCACCTACTGAATTACCAACACCATTTCCTGCAACAGCTGGATTTTAATGCTGCGTATTTGAGTGAAGCCCCTGGTCTCCCAGATGAAGTACTTCCCTTCCCAAGAATTTCAAATGCAGGACTAAAGTACTCATTTCAATGATCTAGAGATATTTCAAAAGTGGAGGAATATAATTTGCTTATGGTACTTCAGTGTTACCATCAGGATGAAAGTGCTCATAGTATTTAAAATAAGAAGAGGTTGATGAAGCTGGACCGAGAGAGTAATGTGAGGATAACATTGCTTCCTTAACAGAGGATGGGGTTCAGTGTAATCATCTCCAAAACCATGCAAGCCTATCACACTGGAAACTAGAAATAATTTTCTTTGTTATGTATTTGAAAATCTCCCTCACTCTATTTTTTTTTTTTTTTTTACCCCACTCCCCCAAATCAGTCAGTCAGAGATACATCAGTGATAACTCCTGGTACCACTGCTATATCGCTGAGATTCCAACTCTAAGGTCTGTAAGTAGTCTTTAAGAATTTGTTTTGAGAGAGAGAAAAAAAAGGTGAATATTGTTTTCATTTCCTCCTGTTCCTGTAATGATGTACAGAAGTAGTCAAGAAGTTTTTCAATAGCCTACTTAGTTTTTGTTATTCTTTTACCTTAAAAATACTATGCGTCTTGTCTTTCTGGTTTTGTTGCATGTATTTCTTGGGAAATGCCTAGGCCTCATTTTTTGAGCTGATTAACTGACAATTAACCCAAATTAGTTTATACTTTTGTAAAGACTAATTTAGCCACCCACAAGTATTTGTTTCAGAATACGATAATTCGTTCAAAATGGAGCAAAATATCTAATCTGGCTATTCTTGGGGATTAAGAGGTAGCAGCTCATCACTGCTGAAGATGTAGTGGTTATAGCTGGTTTGAATATTTTTGGAAGCTATTCTTTTTCTGCAGAACTCAAAATTGTTACATCTGAAGTATCTTGGTAATGTGAAACTTTTGGTGAATTGAAGGCTGGCTTCCAATGGAACCATGCTGGGGTTCATGACGGGCTTCTGGAGATCAGAGTGCTTTCAGCACTGGCGATTCCCAGGCAGACACTGCTGCCAAGCTCATCCCAGTGCAGCAATTTGAAAGCCCTAGGAACATGGGTGGTGGTGGTGGTGAACTACAGGAGAAAATAGAGAAAAGACATAGAAAGATTTTTAAACAATCATAATTTAGCTCATCTCAAATATCAGTTTTCCCATCCAATAATATCTCTGACATTGTCAGCTTATTTGTTCTCCAGCCATTCATTGTCTCATGGATGCACAAGCTGCCAAACTAATTACAACCAGTTCCTAGGATAGATCCAGCGGGTGGACGTGGCTGAGTCCAAGCTGAGAAGGTGCCATGGGCCCAGCTGGGCTTCGGCAGGCTGGTTCCCCGAGAGGCGGCAGTGGGATTGAGCGCCGAGCCCCGTGGAGGCGACTCTTCCCAGCCAGCTGGAGAAGTGGCTGTTGTTTCAACAGCTGGCTCTCCTGAGCCAGAGGGACTGACTTTGAGCAAAGCTTCAACCTTCCGTGAAAGGGTCCAGCAAGTCTTTGATAAACYAAAAACTACTGTCTCTTCCACAGATAGTTTGTAGACTTCTTCCCTTTTAAGGAATTAGTGAAACTCTGTGAACRTTTTCACCTCTGAAAAGCTCTGATTTAAGGAACGTGAATCAGCCGATATTTGCAACTATCCAGTCTCTCACAAAATTAATAGCAGCTTATCAGTCTCATCAGCGTGTGCTGGAGAGAAACAAATCACAGCAGAGTCAGTGCTCTGTCATTTGTGGCAGGTAGTTTACCTGGCATCTACAGTAACRCTGAAATGCCTACGCAAGTCGCAACATATTCCTCTTAAAGATAAATCACCCACTGCTCTGCAGAAGATTAAACGTACTTGACAAATGCAATTTACCACTGAAACAGGAACAACCTCACAATATTTGCTACTGAGAATGTAATAACTAACTATATTGATTTGCATAAAGTCATTTAGGGAATCTTGCTCAGAGATGTGGTGATGCTGCTTGGATACTATGCACCACTATAGAGTAGTTAAAAAGGGACATACAGTATCAAAGTTGCACAGTTCTTCATTAATTCACTATCTCAACAGGCACAATACAGGCTAGTGTAAACTAATATTCAAGAATGTAGGATGAAGGAGTCTCACAGCAAATGCCGGGTAAGATTTTTTTTTTTGTCTTCCTTTTTTTAAGGAAGAAATAAAATGATCTAAAATTGAAAGAAAACATTTTGGTTCGGAAAAAATGAACCAGATTGGCTTTTGTTGTTGTTGAATAACACATTCAGCAGCTACTTCTAAGGGCTACCAGGCACCTTAGAGACAAGATGCAGAAGACACAATCACCTGGAGGATGAAATGCTCAGTTTCAAGTCCTTCCCTCTGTTACACCTTGATGGTGTCAGCCAGGAAATGGGGGAGGAAGCCCTACAAGGCAGAGCAATTGGAGTCTGCAGCGTCAGGACTCAGAATCTAGCTGGGCCAGCAGCCTGCTGGCTTTCATTGAAAATAATCATGGAAATGGCAAATTCCAGTGGAACATCTCAGTTTGTTCAAATCAGCATTTTTCAACCTAAACTGCTTTCCATCAGAATCATTCATTTAACCAGACTTAATGCTCATGACTAACACAAGATAGCAATGAAAGGGAGTTTGCAAAGTCATTTCAGYGAGCGGTGCTAGCAGTGTCTCTTGAAATAGTTTCTTGAAAGAGAAGGAGATGAGGTTACCAGAGGCAGCCCCAGTTGGGGCTGAGCACAAAAGGTACCCAAGATTCAAGATCTGGCTGGAGAAAAGTCTGGGATTGTTACTGTTACTACAACATCGCAGTRTTTCTCTGCTCTCTAGATTTGTAGGAACTGCGAATTTACTCCAGGCAGCTTCTTTGATCAACCCTCCCTGACACTGGCTCTCACTCTAAGGTTGTAGGTGTGGGTGTGCGTGCACGCAGGTGTAAGGGTAGCCCCTCTCCGGAGGCCTACAACCAACTAAAAATGGCATCTTGGACTTCAGAAGTTTCAACTTTTTCCCTCAGCATCAGCTGGCAATTTTTTAATATACTGTTTTTTCAAAGCTGCTTTCCCTTGCTCCTTTTTTGTCTCTTCTTTATATTTTTTATCATTCAATGGTGATATTTCTACTGCTCTGAATAGTGGGAAAAACAGATATAAGTAAAAAGCAAGAAAAGATGTAAAAGTTTCCACACACTGTTGAGTGGATTTAGGCAGTAGTTCAGTATGGTAAAGTTATGTCAAAAGCAGGCACTGGGCTAAACTATATTCCAGTAAGTCCCTTACGTTTTGATAAAGAAGATGGTTTGTGTGTGAGGGAACAATTAGAGAAGAGAAAATAATACCTGGTTAGGTCTGCCAGACCTTCATACCTCTGCAGTTTAATTGTATATACAACTTTCTTCATTTACATTCTTATCTCTATTTTGATKTATACTTTTTCATGAAAGTATATCTTTGTAATTTTTTTTTCTGATCGTAGGTGTAGAATATATTTATTTTAGGGTGCTTTAACAAGAGGAAAAGAAGCCTAAAGTATTTGCAAAGATATGTTTGATTTCCTGGCCTTGGCATTCCTTCCTGCTGGAATGAAGAGTTTGCAAAACAAATTGCCAGAATATGGACTTAAGAGTCTGTCAGCTAACATGAAAAGGAGGAGATGGATGTAGGAGACATGGAAAAAAAAAGTACCATTTGGCAAGATTCCCTGTGTAAGAGGGAAAAATTAGAAGGCACAAGTGAATTTAGCATAATGAAACAAAGACATTCACAAATTTAATTTTGAAAACAGTGAAACATCTGAAAGTGCAGAGACCTARGACTAGTAAAGACACTTAGCTATTTGACAACACTTTTACTCTTCAAACTTTAGGACAAAAATGAGTTGAATAGTYTGTTCTTCCTCTGTATTTCGGATGAGATACTCATTTTGCATTGGCTTAGTGGGTAAGAACCTGCYCACTACTACAAACATGAGCCATCGTAGGAGGGAATGCATTCAAGAAAAGGAATGTATTTCTTGATAATTGGGTCCCCTGGAAGAAGGAGTCCAGATACAGCAGTGAAATGCCTGTCTATAGCTAGGAAAAAAAAAATTATGGGTTGGGATAGTGTCCAAGTCAGGATTTTCAAAGGAATACTTAGTTTGCGAGAGCACATGATAGATTACAGGAAAGTGAGGGGTCGTCCCTGCTAAACAAGCAAACAGGGATTTGGCCTACTTTACTGTGSTAGTACTCGTTTACTCTGCTCTTTGGTCTGCTGTAAATAAGAAATCAAGTTCCTGATAAAGCCAGTGGTTCCTCTCCCCAAAAATGAGTGAAACGGAAACTGAGAGAGGGTTTGAGGACTTGTTCCTAGCTAAGACCCAGAAGGGATTCTTTTTTAAGTCAATAAAGTTATCCTTTGTCGCAATGCAGTTTTCTACCTCGTTTCTTCCCTCCATGAAGAGAAGGCATCAGTTTTTCCTTGATACCGTGTTGTGCATAGAGCTAGATCTATAATTCATGAGCATGAAAACAGTGGCATTGAAAAGAAAACCTGTCATAAATTAAGCTATTAGGCTTTTAAATGAGCAGTGATGACTGTGGAGATGCAGAACATTTATTGCAATTCTAAATAYAGCAATAATGCTAAAAGGTTTTCATCAATACATGTTAAAAACAGAATACTGAAGGTTCTTTGAGCTTAWTTTTTTCCCTCTAAATAGCATTAGCATTTTTTTTTCCCTCAGTTTTGGGGTTAGGGTGGGAGTAAGGTGCTGAGGTTGTTTCATGGATGCTCTTGGAGACCCCTAAGGGTATGAAGGAGCTGTTTACAGTGAAGGTTCTCAAAAAGATACCATGGCTTTAATAGGTTGGGAGAGGCAGGTGAGCATCAGAGGGCTGGCAGGAGATGTTATTCATGTGGAGGAAGCCCCAGATGGGTCAAACACTCCCATGCCCCATTACAATCCAGTATTGCAAAAGGTGGTGGTTAACCCTAGGCAATTAGGTCCTTTTGCTGGGGAGGGAAAATACTAAACTGCTTCACTGTAGCGCTGGAGGGACACGTGGCAGTGCCACCACGGATCATGAAAGGCTTAAGAGGGAAGATGAACGCAGCTGTTTGGGAAGGCAGAGAATGAAGAGCCAGGGGAGGAGCCATGCAAGGATGTGGCCAGGGGCACTGCTCTCTCCAGGGCCCTACCCCATAAATTCTCCACTGCAATCAGAATTAAGTTTTAATGTGTTTATAGGTGTCAAGGTACGTACATACACAAGTCCCTAATCCCATTTGGGCAAATGYTGTCACCACTTACACCACTGCAAATGGACTGTTAGTCTGATGACTTTATTGGAACTTTCAATATTTATTCCAGACTGATTGGCAAAAGAAGTTATTCCATTGACTTAAATCGAACCTACAAAGGATCAGGCTTCTTGTACTGCAGTAAAAGGGATCAGGAAAAGATATTGTAAAATGCAATATGAAAGAAAAATAAAGCTGCAGCTTCAGCCTGTGTAAATCACTTGGCGCCATGCCCACGTTTTTTTATTTGAAGTTAAATATGATAGTTTTCTGTGGGAGTTGAAAAATACAAAAGTTCTCCTGGGATATTGTAAACATAATTCATGTTCGCTCAGGCAACCACTGATGTCACTTCCGGCCTGCGGCGAGTCCAAGTCACTGGATGTGCCGGGGCTTTGTCAAAAATAGCAGCTTCATAAATCCGCCCATTCCTTTAATTAGGCATCCCCGATGACAGGATTAAGATTGAATGCTTTCATTTCAGATTGGTTAATGAAGCGCTTTCTAATGTTTTTATGTCACATACAACAGGCTGCCCTCTAAAAGCACCCGAGGTGCTGAGATGCACCTATTGCACGATCATTAACTACTTCAGGTACAGCTGGAGAGGAGACACTTCCTTATCCAAAGGTTAAAAGGAAGATGATGTAGATATTTGATTATCTCGTCTTGTGTTTGTAGACTACATGCAATTTGCAGACAAATTAGGCTGGAAATTCAGTAAATTCAAATACAGTTCTGCTCATTTTTTTAATTAGTTATTTAACAGAGTAAACATTTGATCAAGATCAAAGAACATTTTCATATTGTGTTTTTCTCCTGTGTCTAGTTTGTATTGAAATATTATTAATTGAAAAAGGAACAAAACAAACACCCGAAGAAGATAGTCTTCCACTACTTTTGTCCTTCTATTTTGTCAGTGGATGGATGGGTGGAAGAGATGAATTTGCTGCATCTGGGCACAGGCTAGATAGCTGCAAACAAGTTCCTACTGACCCACACTTCCAACTATGATCAAACCACCCAGAGGAACTAAAAGAAATGTAATTGCCCATTCCTGCTAAGCTGTTATCCAGGGCATTGCAAGCACCAGGCAACTTTGCTGATACATTGAGATAAAAGTTRCCTAATAGCTGAGCTGTCAACACTGTTCTGTATGGGATTGGTGGCTACTGGTATGGCCTAATGAATTACTAAACATGTGCTTAAATCCTATTCATTATATTCAGTTGAATGTTTTCCTCAATCCTGAGTATTATTTATCATTTTTGTGTTGATAGTGCTCAAAATCACCAGGCCCCACAGAAGTCAGGGAGGAATGTGCACAGGAGAAGAAACTGTTCCCTGCTCTGAAGAGTTTATGGTCTTTGGAAGGATAAAGAAAAGGTGTTTGTATGAAATAACAACAGGCAAAATGAGGCCAGGGAAAAAGGAGGGAAAATCGTTTTTCCTGCTTTTGAGCAAATGCCTGTGGTGGCCAACTTCAGAACATCTGGTCTCCCAGTGTGTTTTCTCACATCATGCCAATACCTGACTAGGATAAACAACTTTATCTAGGTTCTTATTTCTTACCATCAGAGGCTGATAAGAAAACTTACTCCTATCAGCGTGAGATTCAAGCAGAGGGAAGAAAGATTTATGCTTGTTTGAAACCAGCCTCCACCCTGCCTAATTGTTCAGTGTTTGAAGAAACGTGTAGTTTAATCAGGCAGATTTTTATTTTCCAGGAGGCTGTAGATCACAGCATCAATGCTCCTCTCGCCACCCACCAAGCAGTCAGCATACAGCTCCAGTTTGTTTTCGCATGGAAATTACAGTGTGCTTCCCCTCTGTAATTTACTGTAATGCTGATATTTTGTACTTCTTCAGCACCTTCCCTTCCCCAGGCTCTGACTGCTATGGAAAAATGACTATATTAAGTATTAAGCCCACAACATACTCCAGAGATGAGAATAATACATATATTGATGGGCTAATGAGGGCATGGAATATGACCCTCTCCCATATTACTATTTTGATGGTATTTTGAGATGTTTCCTGCCCCAGTACTTGTTGTCACCAGGTCAGAATCAGATATCCATGCAGATTCATCTGGATCTGAATACAGCCTATGGGATCCGTCCTCAGAGCATGAGATTTCTCCTCCTGGATCATTCTGCAAATCAGTTTTGGAAATATATTTTGGGAAATATATTTGGAAAATTATCTATTTTCAGTACTTTCAAGAGCATTTGATCTGCCAAAAGTCTCTTGTCAGAAAGAGTTCAAAAAAAATTCTTTTCTGTAGGTGTACAGGCTCTTTTCAAGGGTTAGGGAGCTGGGCTCTACTGAGACTGTCGGAAGCAAAATGTGTCTTAGGAAAATGGATGAGATTCCCTATTGTAAACCAACCTCTTTCATACAAGGCCAGTTTGATCTGGGGGTCCCAGCTTGAACAAAAGCTGACTTAAGCAGTTTAAAAGTTCAAATGAAGTGCATCAGGGAGCTTTCAGTACAGTTCAGCATGACTGATGGTCTCTGCTACAGAGAAGCACAGGAACTGAAAATGAAAGGTTTTCCCAGTTGCAAGCCTTCTCCTTTTATCACTTCCAGGATTGAACAGGTGACTTGCACTCTTGCACTCTTGGCTAAGAACTATCTCAGGTTAACCTTTCACACTTGTGTATGTGATTATAATAAGTTATGATATCCATTTGTAGTGCTGATTGCAAYGTGGTAATAATATTGCTAAATAATTATACAACTATTTTATTCCAAGCACCGCATTACTTCAGCCAAACATAGCAAGGGCACTCTAAACAAGAAGTACCTACCTCCACTGCTGCCTTATCTTTTGAGCATGTCTGAACAGGAGATTAATTTCTATAATACCTCCATTTAACATGATAACAGAAAGAAAATAGCTACTCTAAGGGGATGTGGTGTCTAAGTGTTTTGACATGTCTGTCTATCTCTTTAGGCTCTTGTACTATATCCATTTCTATATCTGAACACCTTTTGACCTTCTGAAAGATGAAAAATCATTCTTTCTTCTGCTTTTTTTTTTTGAAATGTTAATTAAAACACCCTCTCAGTGCATGTCAGAAAATCACCTACTAAGCAAGGGCCAGTAGATACTAGTTGGCAGCATTCCTTAAATGTGTTTTCCCAAAGAGCTGGTTTGTTTYCCACTTTTGGTGATTGACTGAATATAAAGCTGTGTTTGAGGAAGAAAAACTACATCAGTCTTTGCAAGAATTCAGGTACCTACAGCCATAAAGAGTTTTAAGACTGCATGTTGTCAGCTGTGCAGTTTTATCCTTCTACTTTAATACTATTTAGCAACTGAACTCAGAATAATTAAATTTCAGGCCCATGCCCTCAAATGATTAGAAAAACTCGTCCATAGTACGCACAGATGTAAACCACGCCAGGACTCGAACAATGACTTTTTTAGAAGGCTGGTCTTCGAAAGGATTGTGTACGACTTCCCAGCCTCACCCCACGTGACTGTCCGCGCTCTGGATTCCTGCTTCCCCTCTTTGTTTCCAAGTGCCTTTCTTGTAACTCCCACCCCAGTGCTCCACATGGCTGTGCCCCACTCCTCCAGTGACCCTCGCTCTCTCTTCCTTCAGGGAACTCCAGGATCTAACTCTCATTAAGCTCAACAAAGCAAGTAAGTGCTCTTGAGGAGATGATCTTGCAATTCAAAGGGCTGTCCAGACAACCTTTTTCTCCTGGTTTTCTTCAGGCAAAGCGATAAAGTTCATGCTCCTTTGCCCCCAAACAGTGACTCTAAGAAGAATTTTAGGTTCTAAGGCTTCCAATGAAATTTTCCTCCTCTCTCACCTGCCATCCCTTCCCCCTCAAACTAATTTGACCACATTAAGTCATTTTTCTCACAACTCCAATCCCAGCATGTTTGCTGGCATCATTTCAGCTATTTGGGAGTTGCCTGGAGGCAGCGGACATTCTGATCCTGCCTCACCTGCAATTAAATGCTTCTCAACACTGTTTGGAGTTCAAAGTAGGTAGTATATGATTGCAATAAAAAAATCTATACTAATATACATAAAATCACAACTGTGTGTATATGCACATACTTGTTCAATAGGATGTTCCTAAAGTGTATTGTATTAGACAGTTCATTCATACTGGAACTGGGAAAGCAGAATGAAGTTTTAAATTACTCATTTTTCTTTATTCATATCCTCATTAACAAAATCCATTCTGCTAATTACAGTGGCCACATCAAGAGGTAGCAACAGTATTTTTATAGTAATTCTTTTTTCTCCTTTTTATCAACTTCTATCCTGCAGGTAAAATGATGTCTTCATTTGCTCATGCTAAGGTACTATCATTGGCAATAATGGATAGAGAGAAAATAATATGAATTTTATGTGTATTTAGTACTGCCAACTAATCAAAGAAAATCAGTACCTTCTTCTCAGAGTGCTGCATTCATTCTCTTTTCCTTTACAGATGCCTAGAGATGAGTCTGAGAGCAAAGCAAACTCCACGGAGACTTTTATCTAGATGGAAGAGACAGGAAGAAAGAACTTGTAAGTATGAAATTAATTCCAGTTGAAATCAAAATGATTTAAGTCTGTATCTTAGCACTTTTCTGTATCTTAGTGACAAACTTCTGTTGGTGTGTAAATTTAGGACCCGAGCTATGTTTTTTCCAAAACTTTTACTGCATTACTTGTGATACTATCATTATAATTATAGTTAACTCAACAATGGAAAATTGTCTTCAAGACAATAGAAGCACTAGAGACCAGTTAAAAACAAATAGTTTATATGAGCCCTGGAAGTACATTCTGGTTACCTATGCACTTGTGTCTCTTAATACAGTCAGCTGCAAAGTCAGGTCAAGAAAGATTTTTTTTGATCAGTGCATATACCTATAACCTTTCCTTTGTAAGTATATCAAGATACAGGTTGCTGTAGAAATTTTAGGATTAAGTAGTGGAAGAGAATTTCTTTTATTGTCCCTCATGAACTGCTTTATTACAACAGCATCTAGAGAAGCCTATCAGAAATAGATACACTCAAAACCTTTATAATAAAAACATTTTTGAAAAGAAATCTGTCATGTTATGTGTTTGTACAAGGTCTAGTCTGATGGGATTAGAGCACCTAAGAGTTGTGCTGCTCGGCTGCAGAGAGTCCTTTCCACAAAGCTAGAAAGCTAAGCAGTGACCAAAAAATAATATATATATATATATACCTATATATATAAAAAAGTGTGAATGAGACTCCTGAATTAAAATATGCTCAGCCTACCCAGCTACCACTTGTCACAGGCACAATACGAAAACATCTCTGGTGTTGGCAGACAACGGTGCTGATGGGTTATGTGAAGCAAATAGTTCTTTATTCTTCAGGGATCTGAAATGCTGATTGACACCAGTGATTATGGGAGCTCTGGGATCTCACTGCACGAAAGGTCCTAACAACAGCGCTGCCGCTTCGCTCACTTTGCTAGAGAGCATTTGCTCAGAGCAGAGAACAGACTTTACCATCCACTTAAGTGACTGAAGCCTGAGGTTTACGTGGGAAGGAAGGGAAAGAAGACTGACTTGATCCGAGACGACGACTCGTTTAAGGACATCGAGTCTGCCCAGTTGCACCTTTATAGAGGAAAGTACCACACTTTTCTGTTATTGTTATATAAGTAATTTTACAGTGCAACATTTTTCCCTAATAYGAAACTGTCCTCAGCACTCGTGCAAACTATGTCTGTGAAAAATTGTTTATAAGTGTCACAGGTTAACTTAGTTACCCTAAACAGGGGTGTTGCTCTTATCACCAATTGTAAAATGGTTCTAAAGTCCCATAGTGGTGGGTTCTATAGAGATACATCTTTAGAGGGTGCTTTTAACCAAAATGAACATTTTTAATAAATAAGTCAGAAAAATAAAAGAGAGCAAAGACACGGAAAAACAGTGCATCTTAGATCTCCCTGTTCTTTATGGTGCAATGTACTTTCCACTTGACTTTTTAACTTCTGTAGCAAATATTCAGATAAAGCTGAATAATAAACACGTAGATTGATGCCTGGAAATTTTCCCTTTTAATTAAGTTTATTAGACAGTAATTTCCAAAAGGAAATATTACAGGGAACAGTCCAGC
>NW_028186258.1:6976825-6987508 GCF_003343005.1 Rhea americana
AAAAAAAACCCTCCACAAATCCAGAGAAGCTTTGAATGTTTCAAGAAACTGGTGAAGATTAAGGGCTAATGTAATGGCCATTAAATTCAATGGAAAGATATCAGTGCAATGGCCTCTGGATTTCTGGATACAGCAACCGGTAACAGGCTACACGGAAAGAGGCAAGGACAACTTTTWCATTCAGCATTTGGGTCCTACTTCCTTCAGATTTTAGACGTGCCTCTAAAATAATATCATTAATAAATGGGTGTAACTTTGGAGTATGGAAAGGACATTTTAGACCTGCACCGATTCCAGCCTTGCTTGTCCTAAAACCTTGTCTTATATCAGAAGCGTGTAAATGAATTCACACGGGGATTTTTTTGCCTGTATTTTCTTTTCCTCTTCCTCACAGTCTCAGAGCTATTTTAGGGATTCTGATAGCTGAAAAACAGGCAAAAAAGTTTTCCTTTTCCTGAAGTTCATGCCAGGCTGTTGCTCCAGGGGTGCTCTCCTAGCAGTGGTGCGTAGGGGCACACGGAGAGCGCAGAGGGTGAAAGGTCTGCAGAGCTCAGCCCGCATGGGGCAGCGACCTGGCCCCTCAGCGAGTCGCTTGGCTGCTGCACGACACGGAAGAGCAGGGCCAGCCGTGCTCGCCTGAGGTCAGCGCAGAAACAGAATCCCCTCTCCCCCTCTCTCTCTAMCCAAAACTGGGATGGTAAAAATGATATATGCTGGAAGGGGAGAAGGTCAGGAGAGAGCATGAAAGGTATTTGTAATACAGCCTGAGAAGCATAGCCTTCTGCAAGCTCAGAATGATCCAGACCTGGAATAAAAATAGAAGATGGGAGATCCCCAGATCACGTTTCCTAGGGGAAAGCAATCAAAGCAAAGGAAGAACAGGAGGGACAGTGCAGATAGAGGCAAGGGAAAGGGATCTGCAAGAACAAATCTCTTATTTCTGCAAAACTGAGTTGCTGAATGAAGCAAACTCAGGGTCCACTGCTGTCCTAAGTGGGAACACTTAGCTTAGTGTGAATATTTTGGAAAGTCCCACCTCTATTTCCATTATTTTTTTCCTCTGACTCCAACTGTTGCCAGTTTCTGTACACAAGTCTGTCTCATGGACAGACAGTGGACTAGAGACTAAGCTTGGAGGTCTGCAGAAGGAAGGATAGGTGAACCTAGATTTGAAAGTAGCTATTAAGTTATAACTAAATTTAAAAGAAATTAAATTATAAGAGRCAGTGTAAGCATGGTCCTTGTACCTTTTAGGCTGAGCCATCAGGGCAGGTTTTACAGTAGGGCAGTGTCCAGTGGGGGACATCATGTAAAGCATTTGTCAAAACTTGTTTTTAAATTAGCCTGTCTATCCACAAAATTGAGAATGTGARTGAAGAATATTTGGATTATTTCTCCACACTGCAATTTGCTTACATTAAAAGGATAGTCTTCTGGCAGGTGCCTGTGCACAAGGTGTCCATCCAAGCGCCTTACTCTGTCTTTGCAAGAGCACTAATCTAACGTGCTACCGTTTGTCTTTTCTGACTAACTGCTGTGACTTTCAGCAGAGATGCAAGTGCAAGAGGACTGTGACTGGAAACTGAACGAGAGAGAGAAATAAAGGTTTGTGCCAGCAGAAGGTACAGAGTCTTCATGAGAGCTGTACATTGGCTGTGTCCATACATTTGTGCTACATGCATGGAGTACCTTGCAAGTACTGTAACAAGTCAAGACAACATATAGCTAGTGTATAGCTGAAGTTTCCAAATACCAGCTGTCACATTACATCACTTCATAGTGAGTAATGTTCTCTTATGTTATGCAATGTTATGAGCAGTAGTCTGTTATTCCAAAGGTTGCCAAGTGAAAAGCTTTGAATTTTTGGAGTTTTTTTTTTTTTTTTTTTTTTTTTTTTTTTTTTTTTTTTTCCCAACCAGATTTGGTTCCCTTTTTATTTACCTATAATTTTGTAATCTGCTTTCCCTGAAAAGTGGACATAAGTGCTTCCAAAACCATGGGCATGAAAAGCCAAGTCAAATTTTTATTGGGTACTAGGCAGGGCAGGTGGTAAAAGTAGCCTTGCTAAGTTGCTGACCAGAAGAGCAATGCAAATAATTTTTCTGTGTAARTTATACTCTCTTTCCTCACCGATGAGTTTATTCTGCAACGGGTTTTCATGCAGGCATACAAGAATTCATATTCTTGCACTGATTCCAAACCAGTTTCTGCAAGTGCTCATCCTCTCAGTTGGCCATGGATGATCAGATAAAGCTCCGGATGCCCTGGTAAACCACACGCTGGAGGAAACTGCAAGTTTGGATCCCACTCTCCTCAAGAGACAGACCYGCAAAACCCAAGTAATTGGTTTGCTGTGGTCACATGCGGTATCAGCTGGCGTCACTGGGACTATGCCCACACAGCAAGGTAAAAAGCCTTTACACAGGTGCTGAGCACTGCTGAATAGTGGTACTCAGCCTACCGTACTGGATGTGCCTCAGGTACATGGGCATTCATCCCCCCTAACTGTATATGCTTCTACGCTGGAAATGTCTCCATTTAAGACTCCTGCTCGTCTCCTTTTAGAATCAGCAGACAGAAACRGGCACTCCAGGTTTATCTCTGATGCCACCAGCTGAGGTAGCCTGATGCTCCTACYCCCACATGCTGCCATGCTCTAGAGCACAATTAGATTTTTTGCTGCCACAGTGGCCTGTGCCTTGGGCTCAAGAAGACTTCTAGCAAATCACAGTTACCGAGGGATGAGAGAATCAGCTGTGGAGCCGGCTTGGATCTGTGCTAAGCTGATAGGCAGCTAAGGAGGATCTTCTCGTGATTTCAGTGGAAAGCTGAACTCACCAATTTTGCTCCGAATCTCTAAAACGCTTTGGACTGCTTCGTTTGAAATGGCACATCAAATCACATGGAGTTCTCGACTACTGGATAAAGTCCCTTAGATTTGCAGTTTTGCTCCAGTTGTAGCAAAATATCTGAGGTTTCAAGCAAGCAAAATATGGTATGAAAATGTGTGTAGCCTCTCTAGCCTCTCTCTCCTCCAGGAAAGGATTCAGGGAGCTGCTGAATCTATACACCCTCAGAGTCCTCTGAAATTCAGAACATTGTAGTGTTTACCCATGCCAGAGTTTTCCAAGATGCRGGCTATGAGGAATGAATAATTCAAATTGCTTCATCTATCTGATGAAGGCACTACTTTGTTTAAAATGATGTGTGCATAGTAGTGGTGAGGCAGGAACCTTGGGTTTCCTTTTGCTTTTAAGGTCAAAGATTGAATCATGTGCTAACTGTTGTTACAAGCTGTGCCTTTAAACCTGCCCAGAATTATGACCTTTCAATTGTAGTCTAAATACTGGGTTCAGTCATAGGATCATCTTAGTGTCCCGTTCATAATTTATAAAGTCACGTGTCAGTGAGTAGTAAAAGGGATTTACAGCAGATTGTAGGTCAAAAGGGTTAGGGCACACTGGAAATATTGAAAACAGAAGTAAATTTAGCATAAATGAATGTACTAGATATTGAGTGGATGCCAAAGTATGTATGGGATTTAAGCCATTGTTTTCTATGGTCTTGAGCCAAAATACAATGTATAATGGTCCCAGATTGGTGGATTTATGAGCAAACAATTAAAAAATAGTAATCAAAGCTATTAAAAGGTGGAAGATGTGAATGTCATTGCTCTGACAAACATTAAAATTAATCCAAACCTAAATCTCAAAGGGAAAGAGAAATCTYTCAATAGGTAAATTTACTCTCTTCAGAGAATTTCCATTGAACTATTTAAACATTTTATCTTCTACTCTGAAAAATGTGAACCTCCCTCTCACTTTGGACCGCACTTAGCATTTTAATTTCCTTCTGCAAAATCAGCAATTTATTTAATTCTTTGTAAAGCATAATTGCCTAGAACATACAGGGCCCCGCTCCACAATGTTAGGAATAAGGAGATAGTTTAATTACGTGATTCTGATAGGAAACCACATGCCAAGTATTTGGCTTGTTCTTTATGTCATCTGAATCCCTTTTCTCTCCTTGCTGCTTTTAATGAAGCAATCAAAAAATACAGCCAAAACAAAACCTAAACTAATGTGGCGCTTTTTGTGGTTTCTAAATTCCTTGTTGACAGCAATAAAAGAAGAAAAGCCTCCTCCATATAGGAATTTCAGACCCCAGAATACCTGCAGGCGTAGGAGATAAGCCACAGTGTCTTGCAATAACTTTCTCTCTGCCTCTCTTTTGTGTCTTTTGAGTGTGCAAAAGAACGCAGACTTTCAGATTTTTATAGCGAAAGGTTCCCATTTCCTTCCTCTATAGCTGGTTCTGGATTGGGATTAAACTAAGGGTCTCTTGACAGTTTTCCACTCCCCCTTCCCCTATCTTTCATTTTAAGACAGAATGTAGTTGCTGGGAGAGTTTTCTCACAAGTGCTATTTCAGTCTGATGTGTCTATCCTCCTTATTCTTTCTTGTTTTTAATATCCACCTTCCTGTCATTCGTAACACTGCCCTTCCTCTCCCTCTTTCCTGGTTTTGTTTGATGACACTCATCTCTCATGTCTTCCAGAGACGTGGCACTTTAACACTCTTTTTGCTGGTTATTTACACTCTTCTGTAAACACAGGCAAAGGGTGAAAGTAAACCTTTGGATGGGACTGTTGCAGGCTCCTAAAGGCTCTTTGGCAACATGCGGGTGCCTCAGACCTCTTAAGCTTCAAAGCTTTACCAGCACAGCTGTATGGAGTACGTGCACAGCTCTCCCCCCTTGGCACTGGAAAGCTGATGAAAATTCTTGTATAAGTGCAGTCATAGTGATATCTCCTATTTCRCTTTTGCAAACTGGAATAAGCTATAGTGATAAAAGCATTTTTATACTGGTACAAATGAGGGGGAGCAGGTTATCCCTCCAGCTATGTTGACATCGTTTAAAATGACAGAAATGCAAACCTAGACTAGATTTTAGGCTCCTCTCCCCCCTGCCCAAATCTTATCCTGTATGTTTGCTCTCCTCTTTCAAAAAAATGCTAAAGGAGTTTGCTTATGTCTCAGAAGGAATGATTTTAACTGTTACGAGAATGTTATTAGAAAAATGTGAGCCAAGCATGCTAATATCAGGCACCAGCTCCGCGAAGCAGGTTAATAACTGCCCCCTCCGCCCGGCTAYCATTTGGAGGTGGGAGGCGGTGGGAGGCGGTGCTGCTTCCCCAGCAGAAGAGACAGCCAGGCAGAGACAACGCAAGCGGCTCTTTTTTGCTGTTTTTATAATAGGATTTGAAGTTCMTTTACGTTCCTCTTTAAATAACCTAGACTGGCAAAACTTCTGCTCAGCTGGAGAAGCACAGGAAATAAAAAAAAAAAWTTTTTTGGCCCAGCTTTAAAAACGCGGTAGAATCAGCATACTCCTCTCAGTCCTGATCAGGGAATAACTTGCAGGTGGAGAAGTGCTGGGGCCGAACACGCAAGGGGCAGGGCTGGCCACACGCAGCGCCTGGCTGCTCCCTGTCCCCTAACGGCACGGGGTGCTGCCTCGCGGCGGACGGCTTTCCCGCTGTTTGTGCGTGTCAGAGCGAGGGTCACATGCACGTGTCCTTGCCAATTTGCCTGTGACATACACTTTGACAACAGCTTCATTTTTATTTAAAAAAAAAAAAAGGAAAAAAGAAAAGTGCAGCTAGAAGAGCCTTCAAAGAAGTGAGTTCACATTACATGGATTCTGCTATACGCTACGCTAGCACAAAAGGGTATTTGGGACGTGCCCRTGTTTGGGAGAGCACTTTTAAATTCAGCATAGCGCAATATAGTTCAGTGTTTAGAAACATCAGGCAGATGTAGATAACATAAACAGGGACTGTATCGCTCAGGTAAGAATATCTCCAGTTTCAGGTATCTGTGTCAGACGGCTTTCTGCAAGGACTTTGAATCCCCTTCCAGGAAGCCAGGATCTGTGATTGCTTCTTTGTAGTAAATTAAGGGCAGTTTTGGGGGAAGGGGAGCAGGGAGCTTCCGAACGTGCTTTGCACATTGTGCCCCTCGGCAGCTCCGCAGGGCTCGGTTCCCACGCGCGCGGGAAGCATCGATAAGGTCTTTCCTGTCTGTTTGCAGCTGTTAAACCCAGCRAACACGTGAAGTCCGTACACCACCCGAGGAGGATGAAAAAGTAAATACAGGAAGCCGACTAAAAATTGAAACAACAACAACAACAACCACCCCTCCTCCAAAGCCAGAAAATAACGACAGGGCTTCTTCATCCTCACGACTCCCACGACGCCAAGTTCGAAAGAGCGGCGGGCAGAAGACCACAAAGCCCGGCTGCCCCCGGCACGGCTTCCCGAACGCCCAAAACCGCGCGGGCGACGCGTGCGGGCCGGCGGCGGCTGCGGCAGGGACCGGCCTCGCCGGCGGGTCCCCTTTGTCCGCTCGCGGTGAGCTTCAACAACAGCTTCCCGCGGCCGCGAAATCCCCTCCGACCGTGCGTATGAAAACAGCTCCGCGTCCCGCGCCGCTGCCGCCCCGGGCAGCGCAGCCCTCGGCCTGCTTGCAGATGGAGGTGGACATTTGGGGACAGCTATAAATACCCTCGCTGTCACCCCTGACGATATCTAGCTGGCAACTGAGAGCGTGAAGACCTTAAACGTCGTTGGCCAAGCTCTGAAGGATATTTAACACATAAAGAGGAAATGCACAGAAACGCGTGCGCAGCGTGGAGAACCTGTATTATTTGTGAATTAATCTCAGTATAGCGAGTTAGTTCTGGTCGCTCTGCTACAGATTCATTTTTCGTAAATCATCTGTAGGTTTTCGGTCCCTCTTCACCAGAGTGGATGGCACAGGTTGCGATCCTGTGGTTTCAGGATGACAATTTTTGTCAATTCAATATAATAAAAATATACAGACAATAATGAGAATTTAAACCTGAGATCTCCTGAGGTGCTCTGTCGCTTAGTAGAGAAACTGGTAGAAAAAGACCTCACATTTTTTAAAGAAAGGTTAAATGTTGAGGTAAAATATTGTTAGGAAAAACAAAGAGAGTACGTTTCAAATTTTATCTCCATTCTAGACAATTTTTCATTTCAGAAAAAGTTTCAGGTTTTCTTTCAATATTATTAAAACTGAATCGCTCCATAAGAAATATTGCAGCATAAACAAAGCAGCACTTGATTTTTTTCATTTTGGGTCTAATGGTCTGTTTCTGCTCCAGAACAAATAATCTTTGGTCCTTCTATTTTGCTGGAAACTGAAACCAAATTAGGTCTGGTTGCCACGAGGTGAGATGATTTTCTATATTCTTTCTCGCCTTCTTCCTGGATCTGCCAGGTAACGAAAACATCCAGGTATTTGTACACCGCTTTGAAAGACGCCTGTTGGGGTTTTCAGAAGCACCGAAGGACCTGCCTGCACCTGTAAGCCCTTAAACAYGCACAGCCTCAAACACAGCCCTAACGATGCCGTGAGGTTTTCTCTAAACCAACCTGCCTCTTGTCCACGGACATTGCCAGCTAATCCAGCCGAGAAAGAATGGAGATTTCCTAGCTCTTATCTTTCTAAAGGTCCAGGCTGTATATATGCAAATAATTGCGTATGTTTAGAGCCCCCTTCCGAACATTCCCATGTGCCAGGCACGGCCTCGCTTATGGCCTTCCGCGGGGGAACAGGTTTCTCTGATGGCTGCCGGAGTCAGATTCTTGTTGACATCCAGCCTGTGAGTCACGGTTGTCATGCGCTACGATCGCAAGCTGTGCTGATATTCTCATGAAACAATACCTGACCATCCAGGTGCAACAGAGAAGCCTGCCACACGCTCGACGCGTGCCGTATCACGTGCCCTGTACAACCCAGCAAAAGAGAAAAGATGAGCATCAGACGTCAGTAAAACTGAGCGGAGATTGCTAAACGTTCAGTTTTGGCATTCAGTTAGAGGTAGCAGTTAGTTAAGAGGTGTGTAAGATTAGCTCAGTCACAATTACGTTTTCCTTCGAGCATATTTTTCCATTTGCTCCCTAACCAACCTTCTAGTTTTTTCTATCTTCACCTGAGTCTTGTTTTCTTAAAAAGGTTAATGAAAATCTGTTGTYTCCCCTCCAGTCCTGCTTTAGGAGACTCTGCTTAGGACTCCCCTGTTTAGGATTCCTCCTCCCGGGTCACGCTTAACAGCATCGCAAGGGCCAGGCTGCGGGCAGGCAGGGCCGAGTCACGCCGACGGGGTAGTGCGGGGTGAATTAAACACCAGAGACTCCTGCAAAGCCGGAGAGCTGTATGGCACGAGAGTGCCACAAGCTGGATTTCCAGGTGGTCCGGAGCCTAGCTGGAGCATCGCAAGGGCGCAGACACTTTCTGCCAGATTTGTCACGGTGTTTCGGAGCACCCGGTTGTGTTCACTATACAGTAGGTGCTGGGAGACGAAGTAGGGCTTTTCCCTTGACCTGGTTTTCTTTCTTTTTTTTTTTTTTTTTAATGAAAAATGGACTGCTCTTACAAAGGCACAGATCATAAATTTTCCCCGATGCACAACATGTAAACGGTGCCTTCGTTGCATAAGTACCTCCTACCTAATCCTCAATTCTGTCAGTGTGTATTTACCGTCAGTAACTTGGATTTAGGTCATCACTTTGATTTCCATTTCTTTCAATGTGTCCAAAGCTGCGGCTCTATTTCTGTCAAAGCTAAATGCTTGGTATTCCCCCTAAGACCTGGGCAGTTTCCAGCTTCTGTCTCACAAAATAAAACGAGCTATAAACAAAGACTCTCTGCAGCCAGGCACTGTATTGTGGGCACAAAGGCTTGCCGGTATTTGAAATTTCTCACCCTTAAAACTATGTCAAAGGTATTTTCACAGCTTCTACCCTATGTCATTTCTCCAAAACATCTCAAGTAATTTTCCTTTAGGAGAACAAGGGAGAGAAAAAAAAAAACTATAATGCATGTGTCAACAGGTGAGATCTAAAAATTTCATTAGGAAAAAAAAGGGGAAGCAGTAACAGCTGCATGCATGTTTGGAGGAAATCAGAGGGGCACTTTCCATCTGGCATGTGCTCCACAGGCAAAARAGCTTTTATAAGACTTGGAACTCAAAGACCACTTATATTTTGGGGAGCAGGCTATTCTTGTGCAGCTCATTTTAGGCAGCACAGCAACAGCTACCATTCAAAATAACCTCCGGCTCATTCCCCCACAGCGTTCACACTGGAACTTAGAGGGGGGGGAAAAAAGCAAAAAAAAAGAGCAAGAGAGAGAGAGAGAGAGAGAGAAAAAAGCCAGCTCCAAGCAGGAAGACGGACATGGCCAAGGTGAGGATGTTTCTTTTTTGTCTCAGCCAGGCCCTGTTGTGAAATGGACTTCTACCCTGGGTATTTTCCTCGCTTATCTGAGATTTAACAAGAAGGAAGGAATCTCCACTTTCAACCTTTTCTGCCACTGTGGAAGGACTCTACAGTAATGACACAGATAACGGTTCCCTTCACCTCGATTGAGAAGCAGAGCTCCACTCCTGCATCATCTGCTACGCGAATACAGACAGTGCGTGCAAAGGGCACCAAAGCAAGATGAGGCTTTACTTTTTTTTTCTATTTTCAGATTTATCTGGGAAATATTTTTCCTCTGCCATGCAGCTTTCTGAGACTTTGACAAAGCAGCTCATATGCAACAAAATGAAGTTAAGACTCCTGAAGAGATGTGAAGGGAGAGGGCAACGCACACACTAGTAAGTGAAGAACAGCCAATAGCCTGGGAGTTCAAGCAATCACTTGAAATATGGGATGAGCCAGACATAAGTCTCTGCTCTGCCATGCTTTTGCATGCCAAGTAAGAGCCATACTGGTACTGCGCTTTCTTTGGTTTTGAGGAGAAATTCCATCCCAGGAAACTTCTATCAAATAACATTTTCCCCAAACCAGTATGTTTTAATTTCAAGAATTCTGCTGCATCTGAGGAACCCTCACTAGGCACATGCATCCAGAAAACACTAATATTAGTTACCTGTATTGCAGCAAGTAAGGCTGTCCTAGCCATGGCCGCTGTCGTGCTAAACCCAGTACAAACACAGAACCAAAGGCACCATTCCTGCTCCAGGGAGTTTACTAGCTCGGTGTARATAAGAGACTGACAGTTCCAAAGCACAAGGCAGCATTTCTCACTTACTTTCAGTTGTCAGATCTGATTTGACTCATCAGCTCTCACACTCACTGGATTTTATGTAATAGCACTCATATTTAAACTTGAGATCATCTYTGGCTCAGCATCAGCTGACCACTGCCGGAGATGGTCCGCGTTTTGATGTTATGTTATCAGGCCTCACAACAAATCACATGCCCTCACTCAAGCTCTGATGCAGTAGAATRTTTAAATGTATTTTAACTTCATTCAGGCAAATCCATGGCACCAAAGGCATATCCCTTACCCTTATCTGGCCACATTAATTTCTCTGTAGTGTGCTCTTTGGGGACCCAAGGCTTCACTATAACCCAGGTTTTTCAAACTGTTTGAGCAAAGGCTTWTGTCCAGCTGAAGGTCAGATACAAATGAGGCTTGTGCATAAACACTCAGTTCTTTTGKGGTCTCTGTACCTACTGGTGTTACAGCAAAAGCTAACTGCTTTTTCTTTCTAGAAATTCCTAACAGGCATTTCAGCTTTGACATTTTTCTGATGAAAGATTATTTGATAGTTTGTTTCAGAAATAAAGAAGAAATCATTATTTTT
>NW_028186258.1:6987584-7006065 GCF_003343005.1 Rhea americana
CCATCACATTTTAACTTGATAATCAATTCAGCTTGATGTGTCAGCAATTAGAATTAGCAATGTGAATTAGAAAGCTGAGCAGCCATGCTTTTCCTGGTCAGTGCCTCTCCCTCAATTCCTACAACAGATTTTATTTTTTAGACTCTTTCCTTTGCCATCTAAAGCAGAGATATCTTAGGAGCTTGGACAGACCAAGTTAATTGTGCAAGAGTCAACTCTGCCACCTTCGAGCTGTTGGAACAGCTCCTAGCCTATAGGTAATTCATCGTAGAGCAAACAAAGGTAACAAAATGCCACTCCRAATAGTATTAGAGAGAGGAATCAGACAGGTCAAAGAGAGATACTCTCTACAAAGAGAAATAAAAGCACAGGCAAGATTTCCTATTTTGAAAACACGTAACAAGGTTGTTTCTCAGTGTCCAAGCTGGAAACAAGCTGATCAGACATAACAAAAAGCTAACACAGCAGTTCAGTCCAGTAGGCTAAGTGCCTACAGGACTGTACTATTCTTATGCCAAACAGGAAGATAGCAGCTAATCAAATCTGCTAACAAAGCATTTCTCACTCACTTGTGTATATCTTTTGCTCTTTCCTAAAAGTATGAGTKCAGTTTAGAGTCTATTATACTGCAAGCAGCATTATACTTATTATATTTGTTTTAATTCAACTACCCCAATCAAAGAGAAGCTGCAATGAAGGAAATGAGCCAAACCAGTTACTTAAGTTCACTAGGAAGGAGCCACATGTACTGGAGTTATTTGTGTTTACTACAGTGCATTTTGATGGACATACAGGCTGGCTCTGGAGGTCCATCTAGTTCAACATCCTGTTTTTGAAGAAAGAGTTAAAAGAAAAGCAAGCCCACAGCCATACATCTGACAGTGCACCCTGCTGGCTTCCCCCTCTCTGCAGCTGGGGGACTCCGATACTCCCATCCAAATTCCAACCAGCTCATCTAAAAAAGAAGGACAGCAAGCTGAGGAAAAGGGGGATAGTTTTGTGGAAATCAATGTTTCCAAAGCACACCAAGCTTTATGCTTCCACTCCTGAGAGCCAGAGAGCATAGCAAGTAATGCTGGATAGACGCCATATGAAAAATAAAGGCCAGATGATAGTTAATTTTAATTGTAGCACCCCAAAGGTAAAGCTGAGGAGTCATTCTGGGCTGCAGTGTCCCTGCTGCCCACTGCACCCAGTGGGGATGGAGAACCACATGGAACCACTGGATCAATCCCCAGGTCCACTCTTGGTCCTCTTGAACCTCCTTAGCTTCCATTATCCGGTACATCCACACCGAGCAGTGGCAGGTTCAGGGAGGTATGGGGAGACTGTAGCAACACACATACCTTTTTCAAGAGACACAGATGTCATTAGCATATTTAAGAGCCTTGAACCAGTCAATGTTGGGCTATTTTTTCAGTAAAGTGCCCTTTAGAGCCAGCTCCTAGACACATGGAAGAGAARAGGTCTATTCGTTGCAGGAAGCTTGCTGTTTGTTGGTATAGGTACTGTTTTTTTTTCCATCAGTTATTCAAATTCCATCATAAAAATGGAAGAAAACGTGAAGAAAAGGGGAAACATTTTCTGACCTGCTGAATCTCCTAGCAAGCTTCAGAGAGAGGTGGGAATCCTGCTGTGTTTGAGTGGGTTTTATTTGGTTGCCTTTGAATTCAAAATCTCAAGGCAGGAGTAACAACTGATTTAAAGKGTCTGAGCAGACAAGTGCATGCCTATATCTGTAAAGGGTTGTTGTATGCGTGTTATAAATGCACGTGTGTGTGTCTCAGTGGCATTATTCCTGAAAACAATTTCCTAATGTTTTTCTTTTCACGCTTTTAAATGTAAATGTTGAAAGTACAGAGAACACTAATAAAATATGAATGATGAACATTCCTTACTCCCTGGTTTAAAGAATGGCCCAAGTCACGTGTAACATAAAACCACAGATTTTTCCCAAGAGTATTAGTAGAAACTCCATTACTTGAATCATTTGTAATCAAACTAGACAAAGCAGAGAAGATTGTACTCAAGGGTACAATCCCGAATGTCTCCCCCCCAACCCCAAGAACTTTTCCCCAGCTGCTGCCATGTGTCTTTCCTTGCACGTTACTTGCCAAGACAGGTCCTTTGCTTTTCTAATCATACTATTATTAATGAACAAATATAAACTTCTACATCACTGAAAGCTTCCAAAAATATTGCATGTACTCTATCTGAATATTCAATTATGTTCAAGACTATTGGAATAAAAATTATTCACGTGCCCCTCTGAAAGCTATTAACAGTATATGTCTATCCTGGTCTTTCTTGCTAGTCACCTCATTGAAATTAATCAGCCACATAGGTAAGAAAGTAAGAAAGGTTTCATTTGTAAAAGAAATCATTTAAAGTTCCAATGGATTTTTCCTAATACCTCCTTGAGGGCTTCTGTTTCATTGCAGAAATGTATTCTACAGTCTTCGTTGCACAAACTGTGTAGACAATGAAAACTCAGTGTGGTATGAGGATAAACAAGGCTGAAGAGTATGTGTTCAAGCACTCCAGAAATGTGGAATTCTGATCTGAATCAGAAATGTGAAGATCTGATCTGAATCAGATCCAAATGCAGGGATTAAGCCGAGTCCCAGTGCTAGTCACATTGCTAGAGTGAGAATGTGTGAGTCTGGATTCTGTTTCTGAAGTTTCAGTTTTGGCTCTGAATTAGGATCTTCTGCTCTAAACACAGAGCCCTTCCTCTTCAGTTGACAGCACTGAATTTTAATCTATGTCTGTGGTGGTCCAGGCACCCTTTTTTAGGAGACCTATAAAACATGGTTAAGGAAGTTCAAGCCTATTGACAATAAGCTTCACATTCCCTTTGCAAAGATTCCTACAAATGCAGAAAAACCTTTAGGTGTTCACAAGCTGAGAGAAGTGAAAAATGCAGAAGTAAAAGGGACTGAACTGCACTGTTAGACCAGAGAGCAGGGGGACATGCAGACACAGATCTTCCCACACATTTACAAGGCACAGCCTAAAATGGACTGGCTCCTCTGTGGCAGTTTTCTGAATGTTATAGTCCACTTAATCTCAGAGATGGAATAAGAAACACGTTTCATTTCAAATCATTTTGAGGACCCTCACACACATGCTAATGTAATACTTAAAAGYAGGTTTGTATCAAATATACAGAGTAAGTCTTCTGGCTTTCACGGCTATCTGCATGCACCTTAACCTTCATCCAACCTTCTTCTGGTCGGCTTCTGCTCTGTGGCAGGGAGCAGCTCCACGCGACCTGGCAGGTGTTCCCTCCAGCTTTGACTGGCCTTAGGCATGCAATAGAAATTGCTTTGAAATCCACAGTCTTTGTTCACTTTGCAGGAATGTGTTAATACAATAAAGTCTTAACAATCAGGAACGGCATCGAGTCCCCATGAATCACTTTTCACACTGTTTTACATCCTCTGTGCATGTTTGTCTTTCTTTCCAAGGCTATTCCCAAGCTATCGCTTTCCCCTGGAGTCCTATTAGAGTCTATTCTTTGTATTTACTAACAGGAAGCATCACAGTTCTGTCCTCACCAGCTTCACTCAGAGGCCCTCTTAATTATTAGTATCTTTTTCTTTTTTTAAGCCTATTTGGAAAAATCTATGTTCCTCTATTCTTCCTGGCTAGCAGGTTATTTTTTCTTCCTCAAGGTGCAATCTGGTTTCCTTTTGTTGTTAAATCACCGAATACTGATACTTTCCTGGATATTGTGGGAAAGAGTTCTGGTTGACAACCAACTTCTTTTCATTTCCATCCTGATTAGCAAACAAATAATAAGTGGAAGCATAATTTATGGTTTGATTTAAGCCACCTCATTCACGTTTGGAAGGAAATCTAGGATGACTAAATCTTGAAAGAGAAGGCAGGATAAGCAGTATTAAGAAACTGWCAGGGATTGGAATTGCATTAAATGTTCCTGTTATATTGTCACAGACTTTGCTCTCTTATATTAACACAGAGAACTAGAGAACTCTTTAATCTAGCAGCCAAAAGATATGAAGCCTAGAAAATAAGCTAGAAAATMTGACCACAAAAAGAAATTTAGGTTACTGGCATCCTGCACCTCACTGTCTCTTAAGCTGACCAATATTCTTTCATTAATTTCTTGCCACTATTCCTCTGTTGAAGACTATCCRTTATCTGAAGTGTTGCCTTAGATTTCAGGCGCTTTAGAGTAGTAATATATATATAYACCTATATATCTATATCTCTCTMTATATATATCTCCAAATTATTCTGAAACACTTCCTCTCTGCTGGATGCTCAGAGGCTGCACTCTCTCTTTCAAGAGCAGCTCAAGGTGTCTGGCAGATTCAGCAGAGAGCCCCCTTCTTCCCCCTCGAATTCAAGGCTTTCATTGACCATGTTCTGGCGCAGGGAAGGTATCAACGCCCGGCCCCAGGGCAGCTCTCTCATCTTCTCTTCCCCCCCCGGCTTACCCCCCAGCATGGGCATTTCCATTCCTTTCCCTTTAGGCTTCAAAATCAAACACAGTCAAAGCCACATCAGTCTTCAGATTTTCACTGAAGCCGATGATCAACCTAACATTATTTAGCACTGCTTTGGCTCTTAAAAGATTTTTTTCCTCCACTGTGAGGAGAAATGTTAAAGCAGGAAATCTCTCCTTCCTGATCTGCCCAAATCAAAACAGATTGGCAGAAAAGAACCATTGCTTTCCAGCCCTGAAACATTAACTTGGCAGTTTGTGTTTGTCTCTCGGCTGTATAACCTGTGGAGAGGTCTGGACTGGATTTGATCATTGCAGTAACTGCCAGCAAGGATACAGAATCTCTTTCAAACTTATTCCTGAAACTGAAATATAAATCACTATTAACATGTCATTCTCTATTTTTCTAGTCGCATCTAACTTAGCTCTGGCATCTCTGAAAATGTCAAGCACTTCCACTAATAGCACTTATCTAATTTAGCTTCAAGTGCATATTTTTTTGATTTTGGGGATACAGGTGAATATTGCTTTAGAAGAAACACCATTTTGTGCTACTATAGGCCTTTCTTGCAAACTGAAGAGCGTCTCTCGTGTYGTTTGCCTGCTGACCAAGGTCAGCACACTAATGTCACGTTATCTTGGATCACCCGATCCAGCCAGCCACAACTCCTTCCCAGCTAGAAGATCTGGGGGAAGACTCACCCTGCCCAAAGCTCCCTCGTGACTCCTGCCAAGAGCAGCAGCCCTGGCCACACTAACAGGAAAGCTACGCTGACCGCGTTCATGTACCCCCTCAAGCTGAAAAACAAGAAAGCTTGCATCCGCCCTCTGCAGCCAAGGAAATCGGAATTTCACTCAGTTTGAACAAGTTGTTGCACTAGCTCTTTCACTCTTTTTTTGGAACCATAAACGCCTTACGCTTCATTCACAGGACTGACATGCAGAGGCTCAACAGGTCTAATCCTCGTGATCAGCGCTACACCCGTTTTCTTGAGTCATCTTTGGCTTTGGCGCCCCTTTTCACGGGCACCTCACACTGGGCACAGACGATCCCCTCAGCCGAGCCGGCAGACTCAGGGGCTTCAGAGAACACACAGAATACCCAAGAAATACATCCTATAAGGACTTCTCTGTTCTGCATTCCTCATGCTCGTCAGCCCCTCTGAACCTGGACAACATTCTTTTTTGTGACTTTTCTGCTGAGTTTCAGCCAGATGAACTCTTATCTTAGCCAAATCAAAGTTCCTGGATACCTCAATAAAACAATAATACATGAAAATGTCAGTGAGGCATCATGGGAGAGAAATCTCTATGACAACTAGATTTTATTGGTTCACGCCACTAGCTAAGCCAAAGGACAGAATGTGTCAAAGGACAGATCACAAGGAAGGAATGTTCAAAGGAAAGCTCAGAGAAGAAAAATGCAAACCCCGCACAAATGTGAGCATGCCCTAGCAAGCAGAGCTACGCGAAACGTCTGCAGTGCAATTTGGGAACTCATCTTGGGCACACTTGAGGCTCCCCAAAGCCTTCTGAACTAATCATGGCCTCAGCTAAGCTAAGCCTGATTCAGTAATTGCTTTTACACTGAAATGAAGTGCAACAAGATGTCTTTGTTGCACAGAAATTCTATACTTTCAATCAAGAATGGAATGAAATAGTCTTCATTTTGCTTGACATATTCTGAAGGAATTTTAATTTTGGAGTAAAATACAGATTGAAACATTCTGTACTTTTTCTCCATTTCCTACCCCCATATTGGAGAAAAATGGAAAACAACCCCCAGAAAAACCAAGTGGAAAAATTCTGTAATCTTTCACATTAAGCAAAATCAAACTCAGAGCAGTCATTAAAATTCCACTTTGAAATGTCACCCCTGATCAGATTTAATATCAGAACAACAACAAAAAAAAAAGAGCTAAGAATCAATGTAAATTGAAACTGGTATATACAAAAGAAAAACCAAAAGCAAAATCTGTGCTCAAGCT
Source organism: Rhea americana (assembly GCF_003343005.1). Lineage (NCBI taxonomy): Eukaryota > Metazoa > Chordata > Aves > Rheiformes > Rheidae > Rhea > Rhea americana. The sequence goes on from NW_028186258.1 coordinate 6,994,047, forward strand.
GCAGCGAAGCTTCCTCTGCTCTGCTAAGGCACGTAGCAATGCTTCCCACTGCAGTGCTTTCTCGCGTTTCCCTGGACACACACTGTGCTCGAGGCTGCTGGACAATATCACACATGGATGAGCTAAGGGAGAAACGTGGCTCATGGAGTCAAGATATTCAGCAGAGTATCTTCTACTGCACAATATCAAAGGGAGGTGACGGAAAGGAGACAGTCCGGAGCAACGGACTTGCATGTGAACGGTGAGCTAGAAGACTAAGAAACTGTAATGGAGCTCCTGTTTTCCTGTGAGAAGGTGACAACTGAAGTATCTGGAGTCATCTGGATGTCCACAGCATCAGTACATATCTCATCAACTTAGGGGAGCCCAGTTTGTCCTAGTAAAGCAATGCTTTTATTGAACAGATCTAATGAATTTCCCAAACATTCGGACAGGAAGACAAGCTTGTTGTAACACAAGCTTTCCACAATGCTAACTTGTAGATCTATTGCTAAGAGTTACTGCAGTGAAAAATACTGGTCTTTTCCAAGCACGTARTTATTTCATCTCCTACCCTGTTGCTGCCTCTGCAATGAAGGCCAGGTAACCTGCTCAGCTTGTTTCGGAGTCCGCTGCCTTTTCCCTTATCCACGTGGATAATCGTCCCTTCTGTTATTCACATTATATAAAAAGAGAATGAAGGTTATGAAAAAAATCCAGGTAAGGAGAGTATAACTTTATGGCAGCATTTTACAACCTAACATTAGGCACATGCAAAAAGCATGTGTAGGAAAGTTATAAAGTTAAAAAATGTCTCAGAGAGAACTGCCCACAGCCTAGTCAGTATTAGCTGTTGAACCCTATTGTACAAACACTCAACGCAGTCTCTAGTAAGTGAATATAGAGGAACAGGCAGTCCCTGCCCCAAAAAAGGAAAAAGGTTCTTCAGAATCCTAAATTGTCCTAAACCTCTGAAAACCAGCCCTTCTCTTCTAAAATCAACTCATCAGCAGGTGTAAACTGACAAAATATCCTTATGCACAAAAATACACCCAAGGAAGTAAAATACAGAAAAATCTGACCTCTGACAGAACTGTTATAAATAGGATATTTGAGAAGTTTTCCATACAGCATCAGCTGCCCTTTAACCCTTGATCTGCAGGCATTTTCCATTCATCCCTCTAGCCAGCTACTTTCTGTATGTGCATATATATATATGTACACGCACATAAGTACTTACATATTTTGGGACTGTGGAGTGGGTATAGTAAGATTCTGCTTTGATAATGTGGTTTATTAATATTCTTGCCAAAATTACTCAGTGCAGTTGAATACATACAGTGCCTTGTGGAGGATATAGAGGAGGTCCTTTAAAATCTAGTTTTTGAATGGGAGAATCTTTTTGCAAAACTCACTTGTGCCAATTCGAGGAAGCCGGTGTGCACACAAATAGGAGACCAAATAGGAGACAAACTGGAGACCAGTAAGGTGCTTTGTACCTTTGCAGCTAATGAGCAGATATAATGATTAGGAAGCCAAGAGAAGAAAGCTACAGCAAATAACTAGTCATCCTGGACCACTGAGATGCTCAAAGATGCTGTGCTTTTTTCCACTCAAGGAATATATTTGCACAGTCGGTGAAACACGTGGTTTGATTCTGAGTCTATATAAGTTTCCTAAAGAGGAAAGAAACCTGCCACAGGCCAAATAATCCATCCTTAGAGATGTTAGGATTTCATCCCGGATCACAGCTTACAACCTTTTTATGGTGCTTTTTGCTTGCTTTTTTCTTTGCTTTTRCATTTTACAGAGGTCTCAACAGTATCACTGTGGGACTTACTTGTCTTAATTTCCCAACAGATCAGAATATTAACCTCATCAATCTGCACACTCCTGATTTGTGTGCATACATCTCAGGGCAGAGCTATCCAACACAGCAGAGCCCTGCAGTGGTTCACTTCAATGAAACTATACCACCTTACATCAGTAAGAGCCTAGTCTCAGAAAAACAAATTTATAAGAGCAGGAATGAATGACCATTAGCTGTCAGATCCACACAAGAGAAATGATGAGCAGAAGAGAACTACTACCCAGATAGGATAGAGCAGTCCAATAGGATGAAATGACAAAACAGCTGGTTTATTGCGTCCTAGTAATAGAAATGAGTCCTCCTCCACCCCATCTGTCTGTGGGTCACACAGTTGTTTGGTAAAGATATATGCATTTAAATGAATGTCTATTACTCATAAATAACAAGGTTGCCACCAAATGCTAGGCAAATACAAGCAATATATCTCCTTGAACTGTAGCAGTAATTTTTTGCTCTAATTCCGGGCCTCTCTGATGATTTTATACTGGGAAGATCACAATACAAGGCTGCATGTAACGCCTTTAGAAAATTTCACCCTTTTTTACAAGGCATCTCCAGTGAGATTGGCCGGAGCGTAACCTGGCATCATTCCTCAAGGACAGTAAAAAGGAAAATTGAGAAACTTTTCATTAAGCAAGTGTTGAATGAATCAGCTTAAGAGAGATATTAGGATCTTTGGCAGACAAAGCAATGGAGTTCTTAGCTGTGTTTGTGGTGCCTTTGCACTTTACAGACAGGCATATTAGCAGAGACTGTGCCTTGGCCGTGGATGCAGGCATGAAATCAGAATGGTTTCCTGCTGTTTTTTGCACCACTTCTGAATTAAAATTCAACCTGAAATTCTTGCCAGCCCTCTATGCACAGTCATTTCACAAGTTTGACTTCATCCTATAATTAGCTTTGTTTGGTCAAGGCCAAATTTTAAATCTAAACACAAGGGAGGAGAAAAACGTGGGAAAAGAATTAACTTTAAAAAATTTTTTAATATTTAATTTTATTTATATTTTGCCTTTTAGTGGCAGCCAGGTCTGGATTCAGCCCATGAAGTACCTGGAGGAAAAGGAAAGCATTTTCCTCACTGCCAGGTAAGGAACCTCAGCGAGCCACCCTTCAGTGGGCAACACGCGTCCCTTCCCCTCACCTCCTCAACAAACCTCTGCCTGTGCACAGTCACGCATGCAAGAGCTGAGGGAAGCTGGGAGCAGAACTGCCACTTCATATGATTTCCAGGGTAACTAGAATCTGCTTTTAAATAAGGATGCCAAAGTCAAAAGGTGAACTAAAGGGCCACTTGTCCACGGGTTTTTGACTGCCTCAGCTAGATGACTACCCCTTTTTAGGTGGTCATTGTTTGCAATACTCATTTATGTACAGTTGCAAAATATTGGTTAAGCTTTATTAGCTATCAGCTACAAACAGATATCTGAAAGCTGAAGTAGCCTTGCAGCTTTTGGGAAGTTGCTACCTGACTTCTGAAAATTCAATGTTTAGACCACAGTTTGCCTCCTAAAAATGACCACATGTAGGAAAGCTTCTCCCTCTCCCTGTATTCATTATCTAGAAAGAAGATTGTATGCTCTTAACTTAGGCACCCTCAATAGTGGTCTAAATCTGAGTGAGAATGAACCCAGGCACCCCTAATAGTGGTCTAAATCTGGGTGAGAATGAACCCCGGCCTTACTGGTGAGTGCCATGGAGCCATGCATTTCCTTTTTAAGGCCGAGATTTTCAAAGGACCTAAAATAATTAGATCCCCCAAACCATCTAACCCCTTGGGGCTCTTTTGAAAATCCTAAGCTAATTTCAGCTCCTGATAAGCATCCAAATGTTTGGATCCCTATGGAAACCTTCCCCTGGAGTATCTAAACTGTAAGGTAGCGGTATTCATATTCCCACTCCTCATGCATTTCCACTGGTATCATTAATATATGGCAAGAATGCAAGTACTAGGAAAATATGTTCACAGTCCCTGACTGATTCTTCCAAGATGGTGCTGTTGTAGGAAAAAGGATTAGGTGAGTTAAAAGTGCACAGGGCTCAGCAGTCATTAAGAGCTACAACTGCTCCTAGCAAAAATACTTTTTGCAGCTGCACTTTGGAGAAATGTTTCACGTGTTTTAGGTTGTTTGGTTTCTTGTATAGATGTCAATATTCTTTGGCAGGCATCTTTCTCCACCTGCCATTTGGCAGGCATGACCCAAGGTGGGTGGGTGGTTGGATTTTGTTTAATTGATGAGATCTGTCAGCCTTTGGGGGAAATGCAAAAAAGAAACCTTGAGCTTAGTGTGAATGTAGAGTAATCAAAGGGGGATAGAGGCATTATTTAGGCTGCTTCAAACTAAATTTCTCTCAGTAACTGTGCTGCCAATGTTCTGACACATGTAATGTTCTTAAGACTTCCCAGACTCCCGAGATCCTAATCAATGGCCCTTTGTAGTTTTCCTGACGTACATCCATCCAGCTCTGMAAAAGTCCATGCTTTTTAAATCCAGACATCACTAAAACTGAGAGGGTGACTTGTACAGGGTAGTATTAAAGAGAATTGCGTTATTAAAGCTGCAGTTTTCACTGTGATCTCAGTCAGGATATAACCCAGCACCTCACTTCAAAAAATATAATGAACCTACTTCACCATAGCAACTAGCTTTGCAGCTGCTGGGTTTGACTTGGGATGAGCTTTCTTTGTGTAATTTCTTCTTTTCTTCTCTACTGTGAGGACAGGAAAAAGACATCTTCCTAAAAGTCACTCCTTGACCATGACTTGAAAATGGTTGAAAATTCAATTTGCATGAATCTTTCTGAAGCACGATTTAAACAGAAGTTGTGAGGTTAATGGCTATAGACTGAAATTCTACAGCCTTTGCAATCCCCCAAACAAGAAAAATAAGCTTATAATGGTGTTTTAACTTACTTTAAATAGATTCCTAGAGCTTAAGTCAAAGCTGACTTTTTGGACCTTTTGGTCATGACCTTCATTATCATATTTTACCTTGATCTGGAACCTATGACTAGCATCCTGGCTTGTTTTGAGGATGTTAAAGTACAGACAATCCGTTGTTTCTGTTGATCATTTATTTTGTCAATTAAATGTCATTTCTCTAGTCAAAACCCACATGTCTGCCTGGCCATATCTCTCATGTGCTGTGAGGTATAGTGAGGAGGGCCTCAAATCTAGCAATTTGAACCAACAACTCTCTCTCTGGCGTCTCGGCAGCCCTGCAGAGACAGTAGCTTGAATCTGGAAGGTATGAGGACACAGCATCACAGGGCATTGCCTAAGCCAAAAAAATGTGCTTATTAGGGCTTAGAAGACGGTGCCTTGAGTGAACACCCTCACCAGCACAGTCGCACCAAGAGTAGTTTTGGAGTGGGTTGAGCTCTGTCCCTGGTGTGCGTGGTTAAATGACATCGGTGCACCTTTATTTTAATGGGAAGGAGGAAGCATTTTAAACACAGAGTACAGAATATGCATGTAGAAAGTGAACTGGAACAGAGCGGAATAAGGTTTAGTCCAACTGAAATGGTCTTTTTGGAATCCAAAAGGCTATCTGAGTCTTATTTTTTAGCTTTCCAGTTTGGCTAGCTCTAACGAAGCCTCAGCATTTGTTCAGCACTGAACAGAAAAGTGTTCCGTAAAACCCAATTCAATTCTGCTCCAAGACCACAGCTGCTTTTTAACYGGTTGTGGGGGTCACAGTACCTTGAAACCTTAAGCTAATCTTTCTGGCTGCAAGTCAGGCCATTGTTGCTAGGTTGTGATCTGGGATCTGCAGCCTATTGCTTTCACCATCCACTTGTCCAATATTTTCTTAGCAGAATCCTTTTCTAATCAAATGTCAATCTGTAATGCCTTTGCATGGAGCAGAGGTTTAAAAAAAATCAATAGCATTAAGCCACTGTGTAGAGCTTCTAATTTATCTAACAAATGTTCAGTAAACAATAMTCTACTGGCTTCTTTCTTGCCAGGCAGACATCTCCTAAACTTGGAATATTGTGTAAATGAAGTAACAGCAATAAGATAAAAGGTTTAATAAAATCTGTAGACATACTGCAAATATGTATCTATGTCCTCTCACAGTGACAAAAGACATGGACACCAAGGATGTTCATAGGACAGCAGGACACCCCATAAAGGTAATTGAGGAGCATCTTTACACAAAGATAAAAATGAAAATTTCTGCTCATTCTCAGTTAGAGGGTATTTTAAACTCTGCCATCACAACTGAAGCTCAGAGACATCTCATCAATACATGGGTCTTTCATGACATACAAGAAAGTGGGGGCTGGTTAATACAAATTACGGTTTGTTTATATTGCTGAAACGCTGAGGATAGCTAGTCCGAGAGCTAGACCTAGCTGAGGCAGGCATTTCAGAGGAAAAAAAGGTGGTTGCTGCCCTGCACCATTTACAATTTCTGCATAAGACAGAAGACAGCAGTTGTTTGCAAGGAGAAAATAACCGGTGAGCACAAGAAAGGACTGAAGCAATTAGTCAGCCTAAGACAGAATTAGAGCAGAAGGAGGTCTAGTCCTGCAGGCCAAGAGCGGCCTCAAAGACAAAACCAAAGATCTCATGTTTGTAATGTGAAGTCGTGGAAAGGGGTGCAAAAGGAAATATGCAAAAGGAGACTTACAGGTTTGGGAAAAGCCATCTTTGCTGCAGCATTCTCAGTACATCTGGGCTGCCAGATATTTCCTACTGAGCTACAAACGTCACAGTTCCTCCTCCCGCCACCACTGCTGGAGAGCAGAAAATAGGAGACCCACTGCATTCGTGACTGCCAACATCCATGCTCTTGAACTGGGTATGACCTTTGTGCAGAAATGGTTGCCAAGTGACAATCTTGCATATTAACATTTGTTTTAGCAACATCATAATAAAGATTTTGCTCAACAATTTTTGAAACATAAATTTAAAACTAAAAGCAAATATGAGCTTTTGACAGAAGCAGCTAATACTAGGGGAAAAAACAAAAAGCACACGTTTCTTGTGTGGCAAAAATACATCAAAACATCCACTTACGTGATGATGTTTTATAAATCTGCTTTTATTTGAAATAACTCGTAATGATTTGTCCTTAACTCCAGATAAAATGCATCAAGAAAAAACTTGAAGTTTCACAAAGCAAAACCCAACAACAAACAAATGCAAACCTTCATTAAAAGATATCAGTTTTCTGAAACAAAACCTGGAAGTTACAACCAGAGAATATGAAAAAACTTGTGCCGGGCCAGATCAGGCTCTCGCTTTGAGAACGATGCCTGCATACTGCAAGTCACCCRAAACTTAAAGGGAAAACAAATGAGCTCAGTTCAAAGTGGTGTCACTTGGGCTGAAAATGCAGTTTAAAAAATGGCTGCAAAAACTAATATCAGAAGTTTAATTGAAGGAATACGCAACTGAAGCTCTTTTTAAGACATATCTAGTCTTACTGACAACGATAACAACAAGGATGCAAGAAACTTGCTCCTATCCTGTTTTTCCTGACCATTCAAACCTCCGCCTGGCTGAAGCAAGCCTCTTAATGCTCTAAACTTCTGCAACGACATTTGTACCACTGCCACAGCAAAAGAACACTATTGTGAAAATCATGGATGCGCTCATCTCCCTTTGTTCCAAACCAAAGTACTGCAGGGTCCAGAAAACACATCAGGTCATCAAATCAACACAGTAAATCTTCCTTCCCTTTTACTTAGAAAGACAAAAATAATCTGGACTTTTTAATGAGCTCACACAACACTAAAAGACATTTCAGACTCAGGAAAGTATCTCATTTCTGCTGGCGAAATACAACAGGAGTTGGACTGGGCTGTGCTTGGATGGGTTCTAGTGCTACACACAGAATCCAATTATATCACAGAGAGGGAGGCATCTAAAGTCACAGATATTTGGTATAAACATCCTACATCTAGATCTCTTTCTGAATTCAGCTGGTGGAGAGACAGTGGTGTACTTGATGCCAGCCTTAATATTAAATGCAGAAGGAAGAAAATTATTTCTGTAGAAGTACAGGATGGACCTCCTGAGCAAGAGATCCCAGCTGCCACAGAAAGCATGTAATCTCATTTCATGATCTTCATTTTAAAATTTGGCTTGATTTTTTTTCATGTGTCCTCACTATTCCTACTGGAAGGGATTTCTAGCGCCTGTCTATTTATACTCATTTCTTCTAGTGCCAACATTGTCTTTTAGCTTAAATAACTTTGCCTGCTGCTTGCCTCCTTGATGCATTCATAGGCAGCTGTTAGATCTCTTCTTAGCCTCCCTCCTTAGGCAAAACAAGTCAATCCCATTTAATAACCTCTTGTGAGAAAGAGTCCCCATTCTCCAGTCTCTTACTAGCCCTCCCTACAATAAGTTCCTCTTTTTCAATGATGATACCCTGTATTCCCCATGAAATCTCCACTCAAGGCTCCTGCACACTACTCTCTCTTTGGATGTTCCTCATCAAACACATTTTAGGATCATATCAGAAACTGAAGACTCAGAAGAAAAGTCAGTTTATTCTTTCTTCTCTTCCCCCCCCCCGCAATAAAACAATCACTTCTTAATACTAAAATTATTAATCATGCCTATTCTGTGTCTCACACAGATTTGTGAGAAAATGTTGTGTATTATCGCATCACAGCATCTTACTATATTAAGATCTGCAGCTCTTCCATTTTGTCCTCAAAAATAGCAAATAACAGCATTGCTTTTTCTTCTACAATATAAAGGCCTGGTTTGATGTTTGAAGATTAGCAAATATATACATATATATTGGATAAAGAATAACAGAGATAGGCAGGACAACATCTTCCTCTTCACAGCTTTTCAAAAGCAACTAATTCGTTTTACTGTCAACATTGCTGCCTCAAGTCTTTTTCATCAATGTTGTATTTATTCAGGACAAAAAATACTGCATAGGCAAATTAAAGATTTGTTTCTGCTTCTACTAAAGTCAGTGGTAAAGCTCCCATTGACTTTGCATTGTAGCAAGGAGTGGTCTGGGATTTTTTTTTTTTTTTTAATAAGGACAAAAATGTGCTGAAATAAAAGTAATTTCAGCAATGACCCAGTTTAACAGAACACCCTTCACCAAGACAGGAAGAATCTTAAAGGTTTTCAAAAGGTACATACAGAAGTTAGCTGCAGAAAGAAGAGCTGAAGTGAAGCAAATACTCCTGAAAATGCAGATGAAAATTCCTGCTGAAGAGCAATGGTTCACCTTCTGCTTAAATTGACTGAGGACAAAGACCTCTATTTACACACTTTTTATTATTTACAGATCTATAGGTGTTCTAGATGGTGATCTAGACATGATCTTTGGAATACACCTTCCACGAAGTTCCTGACATATGTATTGTAGAAGGCCCCTTTGCAAACAGAAGAAAGTGCAGAAATAAGAAGATCTTGCAGGAAAAGTCTGTCCAGCTAAAGAAGAAAGTGTGTTAGGATTCACAAATACCTGGCTTATGTCAGAACCTGTTCATGATAAGAGGAAATATTTTTAATGAAATCTAAGCATAGCCCTTGCAGATGTGGAAAGAATGTAACAGGAAGATATTTTCAATTCCCACTTGGCTACAAGAAACAGGTTTTGCAACCAGGTTGGGTTTAGGGTTTTGGTTTTTTTTCAGTTCCCCCTTGCCCTCTGCTATGTTTCCCTCTGACTTGGGGGATGAGAAGCACAAGCGCCCGCTGCTTCAGCCATTACAGGCTCAGGAGCATAAYCAATTTAACTTCTGTTCAAGGCTGCGTAATCGGCGTCAGGACGTGTGTAAAGGCAAAAGGAAGTCTGTAACTTAATGACTAGTTCCAGCACTGATTTGAAATTTATGATATTGCACTAATTACTGTTATAGCAACAATAGAATTCCGTACACAGCTTTATTTCTTCCCCAAACCAACCTCACTCAGCCTTCTCACTTGAACACATGCTAAATTCAGAGAATATTAAGATTTCACGTTGCTTTGTTTGATTTATTTTACTTACGTGCTTCATTGTGGGTGGTGTTTCCCCCCCCCGGCCACCCACACACCCTTTTTCTTCTCTGGTGTAGAAAGGAGTTATTTACGAGGGAGATAAAGGAGACCACATATCCTATATGAGAGCTTGTTTGGCCTAGATATCAAGTTTTAATAAGTGTCCGTCATGAAAGAGAAATGAGGTAATAACTAGAACTGGGTTGAAATATTTTTGTACAAATGAAGCAGATGGCAAAATACTAGTGCTTGGCAGAGATGGGGTTAAGTTTCTTAGGCAATATTATTTAACATCTCTTCTTTGAAAAGATTTTTTTTAAAGAAGTTAGTGTTACACATTAGATAAAGGACACCTTTATCTCTTTATGGTTAAAAAGTACAACAAGATATTCCAGCTTAAAATCCTTTCAAATGTTTTGGGTGGGAAAATTCTGTGGAAATTTGGGTTGAGTTGGGTTACATTTTTTCCTTACAATGACTTCAGTACAATCCAAATTTCCAGACCAAACAACATTTTTTTTCCCCAAAGATTTTTCATCATACGGTGACAATTTGCAATGTGTTATTTCAATTAATTGTCAACTATTTCCAGATCTCTGACCAGATTACTGTATATAAAACCGTCACTGCTAGTCAATTTGCTTTTCTTTCCTCTCATTTATTTTCCAAGACAAGAGCTGTTGGGTGACCATCTGCTTCTTATTTCAAACCTGGCTATTTTTGTTAATACCTGATGTCTTATGTCTCATACAAAAGCTCAATTAAAGATTGATAAGCAGCTTTCTTGTTTTGACATAGGTCTTCTGTTCTAGAAGCAATGCTTTACAATTCCAAGTTACTTTTCTGTTGTCCTTTTTTTTCAAGTTCTCCTTTAAATTCTATTTTAGATTGATGTTTGTCAAATATTTCCAAGTATGCTTGGCTTTATACATATCAGTTACCTTATGAAATTAAATAAAGACATCAGCCTGCTTAAATACAAGCATTTGTGGAACTGGGGCCTTAGAAAATGTAAAGTTTGGGCTCTATGTATTCTTCCTTACTGGTTTCCATATTAAACCTTCTCAATTTTCAGACCAAACAAGTTTTGTTTGTCTAATGACCAATACTACTATCACTGTTAGGATCAAGCTGGGTCCTTTCCACTCTTTTACCTCTGATGTAACTTGCTGCCAGGTAAAAAGCCCCAGGCAGAGTGCCAAATACCAGCCTCACCAGCTCCTAAAGCGGTGTTTATTCTCTTGGCTGTACTGACTTCTTGTTTCCCYTGGTAGGATAAAGCAGCTTTAAACCTTCCCCAGAAGTGCTCTCTTAAGTGGCAATAACTTAGAGAAGATTTGAGAGTAGAATAGGAAGGAATACACGGTACACAGATAAAAATAGCATTGTTATCTCTACTATAACAATCTGCTTCCCAAGCTCCATTAGGAGCAGTGGGTATGTGAGTATAACAGGCTGTGGCCATGGGATACGGGAAACTCAAGTGTCCCTTAAAAACAGCTTTGTTTCTGGATCCTTTCTATAAAAGATCTGATCTTGCATTTATCCCACCTGATTTTGGTGACCTGGGCATGACCATTGCATTAAGAACATAGGAATTTTAGGAGAGACATGAGTATCCCTAGAGGATCTTTCAGGCCACCTAAAACATAAATCATTCTCTGTATCTGTCTGTCTGTCTGTCTCTGTCTCTCTCTCTCTTTTTTTTTTTCCTCCTCCTATATTAGCACAGGTATCTAAGTAGCTAATGTTAGGAAAAATGAATCTTAACCAGGAACTGCTACCCAGAAGTTCAGGTGGGAAGGTGTCACTTGATTATACCTTATTTTTCCCAACCATGCTGGGCAGAAAAACGTATGTATGCAAAGTGGGGACACTTATTTTTTTGGCCCTTTCTCCGTCTATTTTCCTTACTCTGTTCATATTTTTCTTATAATATCTGTCACCAGTGGGTACTTTCTTTGTCTGTAATGGAAATTTTAGGAATGATTAGTTAGGAAAAACCCAAATCCTAAATCATCAGGCAATAATTCTGAGAGATTATCTTACAGAGTAATAAGCAATTCTATAGCAGATTTTTAGCAGGACATATTTCACTTACAAAACCATCATTTTTCTCCCTTAGGTTATAAGGTGCTTAAATCACTTCTGAAGGAAGAAGGAAACAGCTGTGGCTAAAGTATGCTTTTTCTGTCTGTCATTTT
>NW_028186258.1:7006186-7023905 GCF_003343005.1 Rhea americana
TAAATTTGAACTCAGATGATTTTGGTTGAGGTCCAAGAGGAAGGTATCTTATTTTTTGTCACTATTCTTTTTGACTATGTTAAAGGTCATGATTGCTCTTTCAAAGTCAGTCTGAAGTGTGGCAGATACTGAGATGTGCTAACTCCTACCAAACCCATCCAGCCCCCCACTCGACTTTTCCCCCATCCTTTGAGCTAGGCTGTATGTAACTCACTCAGCTGCTTTCATTTGGTCAGAGTGACCACCTGGAAAAAGACACCAGATTTTTAATCCACCAAATGGAAGGACAAGCACTAATCCAATACTGAAGCTGATTTCAGTTCAAGTGTCTGGTTCACTGGGGATCACTGGAGGCTGTGATCAATGAAGTACAGAAAGTTTGCAGAAGCATATAAGGGAAACAGGTTAATGATCCACRTTTGGTAGAGAATACATCCAAACTCTTAAACCACTTAAATTTCACTTTTTCCAAATTGTCCTTAGTAGCACATGACTTTTGCCCTATCCATCACCCTTTTCTCCAACCTCTCCTGTGCTCTGTAACAAACCTCAGATTCATTTTCAGAATTGGAACAGAACCGTATTGGAACGGATCAACAGTCTACTGGCTGTAAAAATGTCCAGCCTGGTGTTCTTCAGAGGAAGCTTCAAGATGCCTCAAACCAGAAAGCTGCAGAAAAGCCCTGAAAAATGGCTTGGAGAAATACCATCATTAGTTAAAGACTAATTTGAGTGGTAAAACTTGACAGGAAATACCTATCTCATAATATTCACAAAAATACTTGTCATTGCAACTCCAGTCACTTGTTCCACAGTAGGAGAATACAATATAAAGGTGACAATATGGAGAGACAGATCACCTTTGGGGTAAAATATGGGCGAAAATTTCAAGAAAGTTTTAATTTCATTTTTTCCCTAATTCCTTTTGTCCCTACTAAAGAGCAGAACTGATGAGGTTCTGAGCTTGAGTACAAAGGGAAGTGCTGCTGTCTTCTCCTGAGCTGGGAATGGTTATGAACTACAGAACAGCTAGGGGAAACATCACACAATAAAAAATGGTGATTATTTGGATGAAAAAAAGAGCACATAACCCCACAGTTATTGTTCACTTTTGTGCCAGCTAAAACCGGATTGGCATCTATCCCAAAAAAGCTAACACATATTTTGATTCTGTGTGATTTTCATTTTCTTCTTCCTTTAAAAAACTGCCCTTGCAAAGTCAGCCAGGATTTAAACAAATACATCTATAGTATGATAATACCATCATTAAAAAAAATCATTAGGAACACGGCCTGAAATAACGATCTAAAGACACTTCAAAACGTAAATCCGCCCAAGTATTTTAATAACAATAAAGTGATGATGGAGACAATGTGAGGTGGTCTTGCTTGAGAACCAAATGGTTTGTTTTGATACAAAGAGCACTAAATGGAGCAAAGCAAGCTACACGCGTTCCAGCGTGTCTCAGGCCAATCCATCTCTAAAGAAAACTGTCAGAAAGGGCAAATGGGCAAAATAATTCTTCCCACTATTTATGCTGCTTTTTTGGAGGGAGCAGTTTTCRAGTGATGAAGACAGATCTAACTTCTGAAACCAGGGCTCCTTATCTTCCCCCCAACTCCCATGAAAAACACTGATTTTCTATTAAACCTTTTTTTCACCTTGAGGTTGCTGGAATGCTGTTATTTCAGAGACATATATCTCTCCTCTAGATCCCCACAGACTTGTTATTCACATAGAAAAATATCTTGTCTCACATTCCTTTCTATCTTTTGCTGTCAAACATGCTAAAGAGCTTGACTCAGCCGTGTATTGCAATCAAAGGGAGTTTTTCAATGGTCTTTAGATTTAGTTCTGAGTTTCCTTTTTTATCAAATCATCTAGGTCTCTTCCACATACATTCTCCAGAGCCACAGAAGCACATGTATGCCAGTATGTCTCTTCTGCTGGAAAGCCAAGGAAAACAAATTAGAAGGCAGCCCAGAAGGGAAACTGTCACAGTCTGGGGAAGATACTAATAAGACTCAAGCCTGGGAACAAAAGTAGAAAATTCCCTRTGGGAGCAGACAGAGATTTCCACAGGCTGAGGGCCTGGGAGAAGTAAGCCTGGATRTTGGCTGATGGAAGAGGTGCCTGACTCACAGACAATCTCAGCCCATCACAACTCTCAGCTGCACTGCTCACTCCTCTATCCTAAACATTTCTCCTGCTGGAGGTAAGAAAACACTTCTTTACTGTGAGGGTGGCTGTACACAACGAGGACAGGTTGTCCAGAGAGGTTGTGGAGTCTCCATCCTTGGAGATATTGAAAACTCAATCAGACAGAGCCTTAGGCAACCTGCTTTAGCTGGCCTGCTTGGCAGGGGCTTGGACCAGATGGTCTCCAGAGGTCCCTGTCAACCCCGAATATTCTGTGAATCTGCGAGATTCCAGATTCTGTGTGTACGTTTACATCATATAAGCAACCAATGTCTTTCCTAACTCTCTGCAACGTGTTCGTGAGCCCCCTGCCATGCCCCTCTCAGGTAACATGGGTGCCCACCAGCTGGCCAGCAGGCAGCCCTAGACTGCCTTYGCGGTCTAAGCTTTTTCACAGCCGAAGTGTGAGCCTGTGCTTACAGCCCACAGGCCCCACAGGCTTTCCAGCTCCGTCGCTGTGTCACACGGAGGGAGGACTGCCTGAGTAAAGGACTGCAGATTTCAGCCTATCGGCTTCAACCAAAACCAGGGCTGCTCAGCACTTTACAGAGCGGGACCCTGTTTAATCACTGCACGTTATTACGCCTGATGCTGGTCACTACGATGCAAGCTTTTGCTTCCAGCTTACTCTTTTATTCAGTAAGGAAAAGGTTGTATGGATTTTTCTCAGTGCCAAATCACAACCTGTTCCTTACTGTCTCAGCAGGAGCTGCGTCTTAGGCAGGATATGCATGCGCCAAATGCACAGGGCTCAAGAAACGTGAATGTGTCATTGTTTTATTTTTTGATATCCTGCATTAATATATGTTAATAACAACTTTTAAAAATCTATTACAAATACCAATTCATTTCATGTTATCATTTCTTTACTGTATCACTGAGCTTTAATAGCTACTATAATTGAATAGGAGGTTTAAAGGCAGAAAATAAATTGTTGTCCAGTTACGCCGTTGAAAATTCAGTTTTGGTCAGAGGTACGTGCACCAAGATCAAACCACTGAAATTTCATTTTTGTGGAAAACAGCATGTTAGCAGAACTATTGACATTGGCTCAGAAAACTAGATCTTCATCAATAACAGGGAAAGTTATTGCTTTTTCTATCATCAGAAAGGTTGGAAGTCAGGAGAGATAAGACAAGGCATATTTGGCCATGCATGGTATTACCACAAATCAGTATTTTTCAGATCGAATKTTTTTCTTAAATGATCTGCTTTTGCAAATAAAATTTAGGGCATGAGAACATACTTTTAGGACATTTTTTATGTTTTKCAGGTTAAGTTTTAATGAACACAAAAATATTGCTCAATTTTTTTTCAAATTTAGCCCTGTTTATAAGTTTTATATGTTTGAATGGCAAGCATGAATTATCCAAAAAATTCTCTTACCAACTTGCAAAACATAAATACATTTAAAATTCAGGATTTTGCCCTCTTTCATCTCTCTCTGATGAAAATTTTCTTATAGAAAGCACTTGTTCATGGACTTTTAAATGGCATGTAAGTATAGTGTAAGATAAAAGCCAGGAAAATGTGCATAGAAAATGATTATATAATGAATCCAATAATAGCCAGAAACAGCCTTGTACGAGAGTCCTGCAAAGGTTAAAGTGTTTGTATTTGACTGTGTCTTATAATGATAAGGATTCCTAGTCTAGAAAATATCATCCTTAAGCCAAGATTCAAGGTCTGTAAGGTTGTAAAAAACCTGAAAATGCGCTTTGGAATGGAAAGGTTTAGTCAGCTTTATAAAGTTTCATTTATAATGCATGGAAAATTGTTAGTCTCACCAACTGTGTCACCAAACCAATGCTAAAGTATGAATGGAAAAAGTTTTGCAGACATTTCTGTGAAATGTCATGTAATTTGCAAGAAAAGAAGAAAAACAAGAGAGTGTTAGTTTTTTTTTTTTTTTTTTTTTTCTTGTAGGATCTAACAGTTTGACTTTGGTATCATGTAATGGGGAGTCTAGACTTCAGTTACCTCTCTCGGGAAAATCCTCCAGTTATCAGGAAAATCTTGGTGTGGAGAAAGAGCTTTGACACGATTCCCTGCATGACCTTGGAGTCAAGTTCCCTAGCTTCTGTGGCTGCTACTTCCTGTAGGTAAAATTAGCAAATTTGAAGTAGTAATTACTATGATTTCTCTTCTTAACACATCTGAATGAATACGTTAAGTACATTTTATATTAATCTGATTAACAGATTTCTTCCTCTTTATCTCAAAGAAATGCTTTGCAACCATTGTTTTGCTACTTAACAATTCTATGCTGTCACTTTGAGGCCAAATGCAAATGTAAACCAGATCGTTTCCATTTAACCAATTTCTGAAAAAAAAATTACACTTGCTGCCTACATAACAGATTTCAATACTAATACATCATACAGCCAGCCAGAATGAAAAAGAGCAAAGCAAGGAGCCCACATCACAGAAACGTAACTAATGCAGAGATAGAGTAAATACCAGTGTCAAAGGAAACTCATTAGCTAATCTTATCTAAAGAGCATATCTAAATGTGTCAGGCGATAAAAAGCTAGACCAGCTCAGACCGGCTCTGCCTATTTGAGCCACGGAAAGAATGAAAACGCACATGCTGCATTACATATCGCTCGCTSCTCGTACCGAGCACGTCAGGCAGCCCGATCTGACAAAAGTCTTACCGAGCACGTGGCCGATGAAGCTGCAAAAGTGTTACGGGCTCTGTCGCTTTTGCTCTGCAGTGTTTTGGACTAGGTGGACAGTGTCTCACGCAGAGGCTCCTTACAGTAAGATATATTTCTAATACCAAAGTATTGCATGGTACACATGCTCTGCCTCATTGCAAGCCATCAGCAAGGCATGTTTTTCTTCTTCAGCTGAAAGAGTAGGGCAGAGGAGTCCTCTGCCCGGCCCAGGGCTGCAGCCCGGCGGATGGACGACGGCGGGAGTCCTCCCCTGCCTTGGCTGCAGCGGCGATAGCGTTTGCACCCCTGGTGCAAAGGGAAAGCAGAGGCACGGGAGGGAGGCTGTGGTGTGAAGTGGTGTGGTGTGGTGCAAGATGCTGGACTGGAGGAGGCAGAAAATATGAGTTGTGAATTCTCTAAAATTTAAAGGTCTTCAGGAGTTAYACAAGATAACAGGAGAATTACACCCCCCCCCCCTTACGACCAGCTCTCTTTAATCAAACGTATCACCCTTCAGGACTGGCTTAAAAAATAAATTAAAAAATTAATGCTTTTCCCATTTAAGTTCTGTTAATCTTCCTTGATGTTTCCCTCCAATTTCATCTTTTGTACCACCTCTCTACATTGCCATATGCCTGACAGTTTCTTGGAAATACTGTTTCTCACCTCTGGATACCTACCCTATCCTTACAAAACACCCCTTTACATGTTCTCGAGTTCATAGACAGAACAGCTGTGCATCTTTATTACACATATGCTGCATTCTGGTTTTGCTTATTAGCCAGCAGACAGGAAAGTTTTATTTTTAGGCAGATGTGAAAGCCCTAATTTGTTGCAGAGGGGAAGAGAGAGCCTAATAATAGCATACAATACAGCCAATGCCAAGTTAATTAGTGGAGAGCAAAACAGGTTACAGTCTATGAGCCAAAGCTACTATTTTCCACTTTCCTAGTGTTTTCCCCTCTCTCTGAGAAAGTGTAGGAGACAGACTGAAAATCAGAAGGACATCCTATAATATTTGTTACTGTAGGCCTTTCACTTGCCTTTCCGTCACTGCGCAGCATAATTTCTCTTGAGCCTGCAACACTTTGGTTGAAGACACTGGAATGACTGTGTCAGCCACAAGTGATCTTCCGCGATTCCCTTCTCGAACGCATCCCCGTGCACTTGTGGATGAGTCAGCAGGGCAGGAAGGGGCGAGATGGAGGAGACGCCAGCTCCTCCGAGGAGGGTGTTGAGGCATACAGCAAGCTGCACCCTGCTCTCGGGTGCATCCATCGCCTTGGTCACAGCCTCCATCTGCCAGAAGCGAAGGACCCCAGAGGAGGCTCAGAATAGCGCGCTGCCTCGCTTTCTTTTCTCGGATGACCACACGTGTTTGCTGTCAGCTCTCTCCAAGTAGGAGCAGGAGCCTATTTTAAGTGCTCCCTTTCCTCACGCATACACTGTTGCCATAGCTGCAAAACTAATGCACATGGAAAGAAAGGTTCTTACTCTATTGACTCAGCAGAGAGGCATGTTACTGAATCTCTCCTTTTCTTAATTCATGYAAGTGAAAGATAGTGGGTCAGATCCTTCCTCAGTTGGTGCTGCAACRGCATAATTCTATTGGCTTCATGAATCCATATTGGTTTAGAGCAGTTGAAACACCAGCCCTTTGTTTTCCACTTTTCTGGCTCCCAGAATTGTTCACAGTGTATTGTAATTAATTCAGTTTCTCCTACTATACCTTTCCTTAAAGGATAGWGTCTAATGGAGATGGAAGGAAATTGCATACATTCTCTCTCCTGCTGTCCACCCTCCATTTATCCAAGGATTCAGMGTGAACATGCACATCTAGTATCCGCTATATCTCAGCCTTTAATTTGCACCAAATTTCTGGGGCCACAGACAGCAGTGTTGGGAATATTTAAGCTAAGCTTCAAATGCACTGGCAGTAAGCTTTCATTCCAACCTGGCAATAGCATGTATGCTAACAGTGGCTTCCACTGATTTTGTTCACATTGCAAACTTTCAGCCAGCTCTGATTCAAACAAAATTGCTAGTACTTTGAAGCTGTTTTTTGCCAGGATACTTTAAGAAGAAACCATCAATACTCTTGAAACAARTTCACTGCGGGTTTGGCTAGCATTTTGAAAGGATACTTGATTTAAATGTTTGAATTTTCCCGCGCATTCCTAACCTTAAGCAGGAAAGAAAAACAAATTAACATAACTTTAATAAAAGGCAGTCAGGTCTTTGGTTAATATGAACTTGCATAACTCCTTTGCATTCCAAGTTTACTGAAATTTTAAAGCAAGGATGACACAAATRGATCTGATCCTACGAACTTTATAAGCTGAGAGTTCCAATATATGAGTTTTCCATTCTTTGACTCATGGTAATATTGTGACTGCTCAGGTTCTGAGTAGAGTTGGATGCTCAGGTATCTGATCCTGAAAAGGAGGACAGGAGCGTACTGTCTGCCTTTGCAGGGTGGGGAAAGACAGGTATATGTCCTCAGTGAATCTTGAGAGAGAATACCAAAGGGGAGAAACCGTTCCTGAGCTCCATCAGCTGGAGAAGGACAGACCGCAGATTCACAGCCACTCTGCAAGCAGGTGGCTGGAAGGTATCTAAAGATGAAGGCTRATTTTCTCATTTTGCTTCTGGTCCTCAGCAAGTGAATAGCACAACTGGACCTACTAGCRGAGAGCAGCAATGATCCTTGGTAGCAATGGAAGAGCAGAGGCCCACAGTTCTGCTCAGCAGCTGGATCATAGAAATAGCCAAACATAAGGAGAGAGAAGAAAAAATTATCAGTAACTGAGGTGGATACAATTTCTGAAAAGGAAGCTAATGCCAAGAAGATGAGAAGTTGAGCAAAGACTGAACTACTGGAACAAGGAGAGGAAGAAGGAAGGAACTGGAACGAGGAGAGGAAGAAGGAAGGAAATTGTCCTTTTTTTTTCATTTTTAACTCTGTATTGCAATTCTTATACTCTTTCCTTAATAAGTTAAGGATAGGCAAGTTGATCATTTGCAAAACTCAGGACTGACTCATGATCCTTAGCTAGTAGATGATAGGTGGGAGAGTGGGAGACGGGCAGATTTTCTTCAGGAGCCAAATGAGATTACAAAGCCAGCTGTAGGAGTACACTGCATTTTCTACCAAGATGCTAGCGTAGGCGACACTTCATTCACTGTTTCCAAGTAGCTTCGCTGAGGCAAGTTGCCTCTTCATTAACTATTAAAATGTTATATAAGTGTTGCTGAAGAATTAATAAGTATTAATTCTGGCATAAAGTATTCCATATATTAAAGACTATCTGTGAAGGTGTGCAGTGTAGTGCTACAGGAATGAACTCCAGAGACAGAGATTTACTCTGTTCTTTTTTCCCCCCATGTTTTGGTTTTTCTTTCCATATTTGTGGCAATTACACAAAGTCTATAACAGGGATGTGCAGCATGTTCATTCAGGTACAAACTGTACACAGTGACCCAGAAAAGCATCCAYGTCTAATCCAAATACATGAGATTCAGAATCTGGTATCTCATCATGTACTCTTTTAAAAGCTGAATGTTCTGCTGACCCGGATCCTAAATTATTTCAAGTATATGCTCATGTTTCATTCAGATTTCTGTGATTTATCTGTGTGTAGGGCTTTGCTGTTTCAGATAGTAATACTCATTTCTGTCTGTGCTGAGAAGAGTTCGCAAGACTTTAGCAGCATTAAATACAGCACCATAGCTCAGCTTCAAGCTGTCAAGCATTAAGATCTAAGTATCACCTCCTAGCTATTACTGTTCATAAAATGATCCAGCTCTTTAAAAAGTCAAGCTATATCATATACACATGTGGCTTCCTGCAACAGTTAATTCCAAAGTCTGCTTAAACATGTATGATATTTTTCCTTTGACATGCTTTAAATATATTTGTCATTAATCTTGACCCTTTGACTGTACCCTGAGGGACAATGAGGTGATCAGACAGCTGTGCCCCTCATAACTTTTAATACTTTAATTAAATCCCCTTTGGACCTTTTTTCCTTCTCTATTCTTTCTTTAGTCAGCCACCAAGAAATACAACCGCAATTTTAACATCTAAACACTGGAAACTATGAACATATAACAATGCAGAAATAATTTCTTATTTTTCAATTTACTTAATTATTTTTAAATTTAATTTCTGGAATGAATGAATGAGAGTTCTGTTTTCTTCTGAAAATTCTTTTTGAAGTCATAGTGGTTTTGGCCTCATGTGTATAACCATAAACAGAACTGTACAGCTTTGGACAGATACTTTTAAGAAAGAGTTCAAGTTCTGCATCTTCCATAGTTTAACAAGACAATAGTCTTTATAAAACTTTTACCCACAGAAATAGTTGATCTGTCTTGAGAATGATCAATCTCGTTTAAAGGTAACAGACTTGGCTCAAAGATAAAACAATCTCTATCATTTTACTATCCTATTCTCATATTGTGCATCCAAGTTTTGGTGTTTGGTATTTACTGGCATGTATAGTAATTGTCGAAAATGTCAGTGAATTGGCAAATTGTAAATATCACTGGCATAAAAAAAATGGAGAAATGATTTTCCACTGCTTCAAACTTTCCACTAATGCACTGTCAAAAGTGAGTATCACTGTCAGAAGTGCGTATCACTTCTGACTCTATACTTCTGAGAGGATAAAGAAATCAAGAGGGAACAGAAATGTTGCTAAATTACTTCGCATTATTTGTTCTGCRTAACGGGAGCGTGAGCACATTACTAGAGTTCAGTTTGGTTTACACCTCTTTTCCCCTCTCCTGGTAACCATGGGAAAACTCATATATGATTTCAATTAAATAACAGATTGATACTTGACTTGTAAATCTACAGGTAAATCTCAGCTCAATAAAGGAAGTTTAGGATGTTTCTAAAAAAGCCACAACTAGTTTGTTTTTTGTTGCAAGCTGAGGAAAAAAAGCGGTTTATTTGAAAAAAGAGTAAAATTTTAAAGCTTTCCAGGGAACATGGGCCAATTTTTAACTTTCACAGGGTGATGTGGAGAGTGTCAGTTAGATTTTACATAATTTTTAAGCTAACCGTAACTCAGAAATCAAAGAGAAAGCCAGCCATTCACCCACAAAGAGTCAGCTTGTACAAAACCCCTGCGGAAAAAACCCCGGGAACTTACGGTACGTCTGCCCCATCCGCCCCCCGCGCTTCCATGGTAAAAGCAAACCCCTTYTGTATTACCCTGTAAAGCAGCTCTGAATGCTGCAATCTAAAAGATTGCTGCTGCTACATCAGTTCTCGGGAGGTTCTCCAGTTTTTCTGTTCTGCAAACCCACTTCATCGGAGGGAAATGATTTTGTGGGCTCCCTTCTGCTGCTCTGCTCTRCTTGGGAACCCCTCATCCACCTGTGAACTGAAGTGACCATGACGACTGGGAGAGACCTTCCTCCTATGGAGCACTTATACAAGGGAAATGAAATTACTGTACGTAAGCTTTCCTATTCGGAAGAGGCACATAAGCCATGCTAACACAACAAGGCTTTTTACATCAGTCTGGTAGCTAGAACACAYGAACACCTCTAAATACGCGACTGTTGCTGCACAAGCAGATGTAACTGTTCAACTCAGGCAGGAAACAACCATAGTTTTAGGTCTAGCTACCCCAGGCCCAGTCGAGCCCTTTGGATAATTTGCCCAGCAACGTCAYCACTTCTACGCACCAGAAAGCGAGCTGCAGTTCTCACTCAGTCCTTCAGCATGCACTAAACATGCTAATAAGTACGTGGACATAATCAGGCACAGAGCAAGGACAGCTGATAAACAGTTACCAGAGGCTGAATTCCCTTTACCTTCGGCGTACAAGGAGCCCGTGCCCTGTCGAGATGAGATCTGCTATCTTCCAAAGCAGTTGGGCAACGACCTCTGGGCTAGACAAAAGAAAAGGCTCAGCGGAGAAGCAGTGGATGGGGCAGATTTGGACTAACATGGCAGTGAGGAAAAGGGTGTCAAAGATAAAAGTGGCTTATAAAATAACTCGGAATGTCAGCACATGATTATGTTGTTTTCCCCTCAATCATTAGACTGCTCTGTTGCAAAACACCCTGGAGCTTGAGAAACTGCTAATGGGCAACAGCTTTTGGAATATCATAAATGCTAAATTTTACTGGACTGGAAAGACAATGTATTGTACAGTCAGAATTCAGATGCGGAAAGATTTGGATGTTGCAGCTTGTAATAAAACAAGAGAGAAAGTGGATTAGTGGGATTTGTAACTCATTAAAAGGGGAGAGCTGTAAAAGAAAGATTTGTGAGAAATCTGAACCCACACCACTGACAGCACCTTGGACTTAATTCTTTACTGCCCTCTCTTGAAGTTATTTACACCTGGACAAAMGTGATATAATTAACTCCCCATCTCCCTATCAAAAACAGCTTCATGATTTCCAAGACAGCTTGCAGATTGGTTACAGACTTCGCTTTGCATTTGAAGTTAACATGAGAATGATTTATAGTCATCTCAATCTGCAACACTTGTTGTTTTACCTTGTCATTTAAAAAAAATCCAAGACCTGGTGGAGAGAGGTTGGATGATGGAGATGAGCACTGAGGCCCTCACTCCTACAGAGAGGTGTGAGAAAAAGCAATGCCTGTCTTTTGAGACAGTAAGATCTTCAGAACGTAAGGTAAGCGGCTGCCATTTSTGTAGTGCTCAGCCCAAACTGAGAAGACTATAGGCTTACGTGGCTTTTGGCTAAGGCAAGGTGTAGGATGAGCTTGTATCTGCCTTCAATAAATTATGTTGACTTGCCCCAAGACTAATCATAATGGAATGAAAAGGCCTTTTACTTTAATAAAGCGGAGGGTGCTTCCAAAGGTAAATTAGGAAGAGGTACATTATATAGAGTAAAAATTCCTTTCAAAGTTATTGGAAGACAGAAAGACTATAAAATATCTCACTGGCAGACTCTATGCCTAGCATTAGCTTTCTGTTCTTTGTTCTGAGAGAGCTAGTTCACACTCCTCAGGAGATGGACACACAGTGGTGACGACTTTCATTTGCTAGAATACATCAAAGTTGACCTGTTAGATAAACAGATTTGTTTAATGATTACATTTTCCTGTGCCAAATGAAAACACATAAAAGTGCAAGATTCAACAGCTTTRTATATACTTTTTGCTTGAGCTGCACAATGGAAATTGTTTGTACTCTTCGCCAAAACAGTAAGGCTCTGTAACTTTGAATTTGGCAAGGATATAGCCTAGTCCAAATCACTCTCCAGTGATGGCTGGAAGAGAAATGCCAGCAATTTGTTTTTAAGCTTACAAGATTTGTCATGTACAGTACAGAGCAATCCTAAACAATTTTAACTAACAATCTGATGGCCCTTCATCAATACTGGAAGTTCTGAAGAGCCACCAGAAYGGGGTTTCCCTGTGGGAGCGCAGTCTATACAGGAGTGGTTTGTACACGGTATGCAGCCGTGCTAAAGAGGACGGTTGAACACCGATTGAGCTTTACGGAAGGATTATCAGAGACTTCAGTGAATGTTGGGTCAGGTCTCAGATGTGGCTTGATTACAACCTCTTAATTAGATCCTGCCAGTAACATCTGCAAACTCTGCAGTAAGCCATGTTAGTCAGTACCAGTGCCATTAGCTAATGATACCAGTAACAGTTCTTGGGATGTTATTAGGCAGATAATGCAAAACTTCAACAGGAATTAATTGGAATTGCCAATGTTCATTTTTCTCCAATAACGTGAGCAGTTAAATAATTGAGCTACATTTACATTTAATTTTTCCTTACTGCCACTATAAAAACATATCAGATTTTCATTTTCTAATGTTTAGTTATTTCATATCCTGACACTCTATGGCAGTTTACATACTTATTTTCTTGCTCATTTGCCTTTCTCTATTCTCATAAATGTAGGCATGAATTTTCATTTGTTTTATTTTTGTACATATTTTTGTATCTTTTTTATACAGATATCACTTCTTTTGTTAGAGCCTACTTGGTGCAACTTTTCAGGGACATAATGCTTGTTTTTGCATGCGTGAAACTAATAAAAATTGTAATGGGACTCACATTTTTGTCAGATGTTGAACCATCAATCTTACTAAATGCATTTGTCAAAGTGGCAAGTATGCTTCTGCAAGCACAACAACTGTCACCTGGTAATTAAAACACAAAAAGCTCGCTCTCCCCATGGAAAATGAAGTAACATTTATATGCTATAAGCACACACTTGCAGGCTAAATATTGTGTTTGGTTTTATTTTACCAACAGATAGCTTAGCTCCATAACTCACTGAGCCTTGTAAAGCACTGTATTAGTAACTGTTGATGTGCTTAAGTCTAGAATAGTTTATAGGTGGTATTTTTTTCAGACAATGCTGGCTAAGTTACCATTTGGTGTACTGGAAATTCTTAAATAGCACCAACAACAGTGAACTAATAATAACCTGAGTGACTGTAGGAGACTTGAGCAATGACCCTTGTCCAGCCTGTTGCTGGGAAAGAATCTTGTTATATAGCAGTTAGGCTAGCTGGTTGGGATTTCCAGATTTACTTGCACTTTTTTTTTTTTTTTTTTTTTAAATCTCCTAGATTACAGAGGTCTGATTTTAGAGACAATGTCTGACCCTTAGACTCTTCAAACCTCATGTGACAGAAGCCAAATGGTTTTTGGCTGTCACTGGAGTCAAGGCAAGACTGCATGACCAACACTCTTTGGTCTGTCCTGTTTGGACAGGACAGAAGCCTTCCGCAGTTACAAGTTTCTGGCTTTGGTTATGCTTAGCAAGGAGGAAGACATCCACGTAACAGGAAGCCAAAGTCTTCAAATAACTCCACAGACYGGCAACTTCATTACTGCTACCTTTATCCTTGCGCAATTCAATACAGCTAYGGCTTGCTCACCTAAATCACCTTGCTCACCTAAATCAGATGCTGCATCCATTTACAGAGCATCTTATGATGCTCATAAAATTGAATATTTTTCCATGATAAATCTAGCTGTGACATGATGCAATTTCTCTATTTGCATTCTAAGGACAAATTACTTTTGTCTCAGGCCACTTTTTAATGGGAGAAGAATGAACACTGAGTTCCTTACTAGAGCTCTAGACAAAAAAAATTTAACACATTTTTGATAAAGAGTATGATCATAGTAATATAAGAAAAGAGATTTTCATAGATACAGTATTTAAAAGTGYAATGGGTTTTAAAGCCTGATATAGGGTGCAAATGTGATAGTGGATAAACAGAGACAAGAATCAGATAACTGCTAGGRGATCCTGAAACGTCTGCAGATGACAGAATAACGTAGGCAATTAAGGTAAAGCCTTAAAATTACTCCTATAAAGGATTCTTTTATTTAGGTTATGTGGGGGGGGGAGGGGGGGGAAAAGACTGGAGTCATTTTGATCATTTTCACATTTGCTTTTTGCAAAGCACTCCAATATCCATACTAAAGAATCAACTTAACATGAAATCA
This sequence comes from Rhea americana, assembly GCF_003343005.1. NCBI lineage: Eukaryota > Metazoa > Chordata > Aves > Rheiformes > Rheidae > Rhea > Rhea americana. The sequence continues at coordinate 7,020,524 of NW_028186258.1, forward strand.
GTATTTGCCACTTTCACAGTCACAAAAAAGGCCCTGAAATTCAGAGTGAAAAACTTGTCTCTAAGAAACTCAAACACCCTAATAAATATGTCTGATTTTAGCTAGAGCTCTAAGTTTTACTGAGACTTTAGGAAGCAATTGAAATTACCATGTCCTTAAGAAATTATCATGATCTCAAGTGAGATCATGTGATGAATGTGAACACATTGCCAACTTTTTTTTTTCTTTAATATATAATAAGCCAAGGAGCTCTCCTTAACTTTCTTCCTGTGTCTGGGGCCAGAGCAGCTACATCTGTCCTGAAGGACAGGACCTTGCACTTCGGCAGCTAAGCGGAGGCAGCGCTGCGCAGAACATCCGCAGCACCGGCCCTTCTCTAATCTTTGCTGTGATCAAGAGTATTACCTTTCCCTGTATTCTGCTTTAAGCAGGCACCGTCTCATCCTGAAAACCTCCTGCACATCTCTGAAGCAACACAGAACCTTAAAAATCTGGAACATGTCGTTTCTTCAGATAAATACTTTGTCATATACGGATTTAAATGTGACACACACCAAAAAAGATTTTTTTTTTTTTTTTTACTTCTCCGACAAAAGGCAAAAGGACTTCTCTTAAGTCAAAAGACCTTTATGGAAAACAAGGGTCTTTTAAATGACTGCCTCGCTTTATTATGTGAATAAAGCTTGCATGAACAAAGCTGTTTCCATAAAGATCTTTGAACACTGCAGGGCTGTTGCTGTGAATGGACCAGGCAAGAAACAGCAAATATTCTTCCAGCTCCTGGGCTTCACACCTGCGACAAAGTTCAGCAGGACGCTCAGAGCATGCGCAGCTCAAAGGCCAGATACATGACTCCTCTTCTTCTAGTCATCAGAGGCAGATATATTTGCTAGAATACAGCTTTGCAGTAATTCCAGATTTATCTTAAACTTCTCGTTTGGTGTATCAATTACCTTTCCTATATGCCTATAAATAGCAATCAGAGAGATCTACATAGACAGTTGGACAAAAGCAGTGAATGCTGTATGACTCAAACCATTTCCATAGCTGAAAGCAAAATGGTCACTGTTCCTGGGTTCACAACTGAAAACAAGGTGTTGTGCTATATGGGTTACTGTGACACTAGGGTGGAACGTAGGAAGTGCATAACCTTTCCCCACATATATATTTTACAGCCTTGTTTTTCCACAGTTACCATTGGGTGTAGCACCACAGCTGTCCTTGCTTGCTGGCAGTGTATTTTTATTCACTTATCTCCAACCTGGCAGTTATTTTTTTCCATCAGTGCCTACTTCCCAAATCCCTGACCCAAGCTGCCGGCAAAGAGGAGAGGGTCCTCTCTTCACCTGTGAATTTGGTCCTGTTAAACAACTTTATCAGGGATACCCTGTATTTTAGTGACTTGAATTGGGGTTTTGGACAACCATTCTTTCACTGGGTTTCCTACTTCATAAAATAGATGTCATGACATCTCTGCTGGTGTGAGAATTCATAGGTAACCTTTAAGAACAAGTGAAGCAAAATAGCGCACAAAATGTGACTGTGTTATTTGATGACTACTTATTTTGCTCTGCGATCTGGAAAATGCCACATTTGCCCAATAGAGGTACAAGCTTCAGTTTAACTCATTTCCAGCTTGACTAGGTCTCTTGTTTTCAGCCTGTTGATGTGATTTTATTAATTTGAATTCATTCACACACAAACTATATGCTTCTAAATTGGAAATACAGAGGCAGTATTATTCAACCAATCAAGAGAGTTTTTGCAGGAGTCAAAAGACTCAGATTCAGCACACTGCCACAAAACTGATTTCACGACCTTGACCATTTGTTTCTTCTGCCTAAATTTCTCACTTGTAAATCTGAAACAACATGTCCCTGTACTGCTGCATCACTATGTGGATAAACACATCGAGTGTTAGAAACATTCGGAGGAGAAGTCGATAAATCAGTGAAATTGAACATTTGACCTATGAGGAGAAAATAGGGGAAAAAATCAGCTGAAGAGTGAACTTTTGGAACAGTCTCCAAGAGGGACAGTGGAGGGAATCAGTAGCAAAGGATGAGCCAAAGAGCAGATGCTTGAGGAGTCACACCACCTCGTAGCCTAAGGGCTCTCTCAGTCATGCAAGCAACACAACAGCAACCTCTGTCATAGGAAGTCAGTAGATAATCAACCAACAAGCCCTGAACTAGCTAACTTGGCCTAAAGGGAAAATATTAACCATTTTATTGGACTTGGAGAAAGAAAGGAAAGTCACAGAAGGGAGAGTTTAGAGGTGGCACCCACAATCCCATTCTGTAAATCTGGCTGGACTTTAAGCTGCTGCATTCTGTAAATAGTTCTCTTAATAGAGAGCTAGTTTAGTTTTACAACCACCCTTTGCAAGCACGCTTTCATGCTATTATTCAACATGTGATACATGAAGCAGATTTAGGCACCTAATAGTAGGCAGACACATTTGAAATTTTTGGCCTTGGATTTTAGGAACAGAGATGGGAGAAGAGTCCCAAAAGCGGATCCAGAGCATCTTAACAAAGGGATGGGTATGCATACGGCTGGAAAGCACCTGTTAGTAGAGATTAGAAAATAAATCTTTGAGAAGTAGAGTAGATGGGTAGTTCCCCTACCAATGCCACAAACAGTATTGGAAAGAGAAAATGTCATCAATAAAAATAATCTGTAAATATAAAATCTTGGATCTCTAGGCTGGAAAGCTTATTTTTAAATAGTTATTTTTATGTGTTATATGTTTCCATTTAACATTACAGGGCTAATCATTTGCAGCTTAGTAAAAGGGTTGAAGCCCACTTGCACACACCCATATTTCCATACACAGCCTGTTTGGGAGACTTATCTTTGTAGGAGCAACTGCTGATTTGTGCAAAAGCAATCTTTATACACTCAAATGCACTTTTCTTTGCCTCTGTCTTCACTTTGTGACAATAAGTACCCTCTTGCACTATTTCTTCTCAGCATGGATTTTTATAAAAATGCAATATTAAAAAAATAGCAACCAGTAAAGCTTGCCTTTGCTACAATAGGGGAAATCATGTTTAAGGCTATGTTTGTTTTCCAGACAGATGCACCTTCCCAAGCGTGGTTCTGAGTTAGAGTCACCAACTTCAGTACAACTTATGTATGTATATAATAGCTGGTCAAAGACAGATTATAAAATGCCTGTGTATAAATTTGGAACAGCTCCAACTAATTCAGGCATAATTGAGCAGATTTTCATCAAACTTTTGCATTCAATTCAAGGTTAAGTAATACAAGAAACTTCAAAAGTAAAGGCATCTTCCCCTTTCCCAGGAATTTTTAATCAGCAGAGAAGACCGGGTGCTGCAAATAGGTACTTGCTGTTTGTCAGAAAAGGGTATTA
>NW_028186258.1:7023965-7105107 GCF_003343005.1 Rhea americana
AACTACTGCTGTTCATTTTCCTTGCTCTAATCTGTCCTCAAATGTTAAAAGCCTTCAGTCACTCGTTAGCACATGGGATCCAGGACCTTCCACATCTAAATAAACCTGGTTGTATTTCAGACTTCAGAGCCCAACAGTGGAAATTTTCGTTTCCCCCATGAAATAATTGAATTCTGTTCTGTGAATCAAAGCAGTTAGAAGTCTACATGTATCTCAGCATAGACCTTTCCTAATCTTCCCCAGCTGGGATTACTTAGGTTTATTGGAGGCTGATAGGTTATACCACATCTGGGAACTAATAACTGCTGTAGCATGAGCATTAATCAGCTGTTTTAAAGCAGAAAATTCACATAGGGTCAAGACAAATATCTCAAAAAACAATCAAAATCAAGTATTTAGAAGCATGACAATCTCGTTGTGTTAGGTGGTGTCTCCTGAAATAAACGTGAGTGGTGTCATCCAGCGGCTGCGCTACATACGCACAGGAAAAAATGCTATAAACCAGCAATCGCATGGACAGAAGCTCTTGTCAGTGAAGGCTGCCACGTTTTAGCACTTCGCATAAGTAGAGCATTGGCCAGAAGCATTCCCCTTACTAATCCTCCATACAATAAATTCTTATGTTGCAAGAGGAGTCCCTGATAATCCAACCTATTTACACATGCATTTTTGCTGCTTCTTCTTGCCCTTTCCCCAAAAGGCAGAGGAGAACTGAAACAGGGCCTGGCTCAAGGCTTCCAGGAGAAAAAGCAAAGCTGAATTTTGTCATGCTAAGAAATAAGAGGTGACTGCTGGGCTGGGCTGCTCCTGCCTTAGAGAGAGGCGAGCAGAAGGTGCAGACTGGGACAAATCCCAGGTTGGATTTTCTCCTGCTGCTGCTGGTGCCAAGGAGCAGAAATCCTGACCCTTCAGTGTTTGCTTGGATCTCCAAGGCACTGGTGAAAAGTTTGCTGCCTTAAAAACTGTCTACCTTGCCTGTGAATGTGGTCAGCTCTGATATGATGCCATTCTTAAAATGATGGAAACGCTTTTGTGCGCGGCGGATGAACTGACTACCCGCATTAACAAAACCACAGACTCACAACACCTCTTTTGCACTTTGCCATCTGCAAGTCTGAGAGAAGCGAACAAACGTATTTCCTCACCACTTTTAAATGGTGGCCACTGTTCTTAGCTTGTCATTTTTCCATTGCCTGTTCCAGAATTTCTTTCCAAAAATACTGTGCTAGCTGCGAGGGGTAGCCAGCCACTGCTGTCTTTGGGCGGCTAGTATGTATGCTTGCTCAGCCAACTCTTGTCTTGATTAGAAAACAAAAATCATATTGCAACTGATGGCAACAGTGGATGTAACCTACTCTCTCTGGGGAAAGCTGAATTAGTGCTTTTCATTCCCTCTAATCCCCTCGGGGTTTAACACCGCTCATGGAGGCTCTAGTAAGGTCCAGAGACTTGAAAGCGATACTGAGCTTGCGAGCCAGGTGGTTGGCAATATTCCTTTCATCCAACCCTATTTTTGCTTACCTGCCATTTTAAGGTCGTTTGTAAATATAGATCAGAGGGTTCATAAGCAATAGGACATGGAACACCTTGCAGAAAAGCTTCTAGCAACAAAGAAGCTCCTCCTTTTCTCTGAACCTTTCCATTCTCTAGTAAGTATTCTCTTTTATGGGTGGAAAAAGCTGAAGCCCAGAAAGCAGAGTCCAATTCCTACCACACACAGAATATCTTGCACCCCACATATGGAGATCACATTTTACAAAGCATGGGATCTGAACCTGAGAAATATGTACTAGAGCTGGCACTGACATCTCTCTGAGTTAGTGAGCAATGGTCCTGCAGGATATATTTGCAGAGTACAAGGAAAAGTTTCTCTGCTCTACGTTCAAGATATATCTCCTGGTGGATAGACTGCTTAGCCTGCTCTTTCAGTAGTGAGGGTGCTCAGGGCTAGTTTTATGGAGAAGTGGCATTCCTTGCAGATGCACAGTGTAGCTTACTTCAGAACAACTTTTCCGCATATCTAGATCTAGAAAAAAAAAAAACCTTTCAAGGCTTTCTTTTCTTAGGAAGCTGAGCATAGCTAAATTGCAGAAAGCTGCAAAAGTATGCGTAAGACAGGTTTGCAGAACAGATGCGAGTTAAGAGGTTTGTCTTCCATTTAAACTAATGGGACAAGAAAAATATTATTGTATAAAAATATGCTATGGACACAAGGATATTTTTGTCTGAGCAAGTGAAGAAGGATGTTACAAGATTTTGTATCAGATTATCAGTTACTGACAGCTTGGTAAAACTAGCTGGATTTTTCTTTTTTCAAAATGACTTTTGAGTAGACTTCAAGAAGAAAATGAATAGTCAAACCAAAACACTAAGAATTTTCTTTTGAATAAGATTTTCAGATCCCCAAATTCCAGTAAGGAAGGTTATAGAAAAGGGAATCTGTCAAAAATTGTCCTCCGTTAGCTCTATTCTTTGGTATTTCAATGGGATTTTCTACACTATTCTTCCATCTCCCCTGCATGCGTGGGGCTGAGCTAGCCCCAAGCACTTTTAAAAACCCCACCTGTAATGACTAATTATTCACAGCATTGTACACAAACCCCTATGGCACTCTGACAATTCATTTTAACAAATTAGTCATTGATCGGATTTTTACTTAAATTTATGCAGCTTAATGTTATTTGTTTAAGATGTAAATACCTTGCAGTGCAGTATGTTTTCATAGAAACTGAAAAAATTAATTCTGCTTCCAGCATACTTAGAGGCTCCGCTACCCTGGGCCAGATCCTCCCAGTGAGTCACTAATGAAGTTGCCCAGGGTTAGAGCGACTGTTTCAGCCCCGCTCTTGGCTTAGCTACTGCATGCTTCAGAGGGAAGAGCAAGAGGTTAAGGCAGACCATTCGTCACGCAGATGGGATAGGTGTCTGCATTCCTAAGTGCTACCAAGCTCTAAGTGATGGGAGGACAGAATTTCTTTTGGTAATTTTATATAATTCTATGCAATGTTATTTTTTCACTCAGAGAAGCTTCTGAGAAAACAAAATAGATCCACAATGGGTACAAATTCAAAGCATTTCAGTTGAGCGTCCTCTCTTAAATGTCTCCTTAATCTACAGATACTGAATGAAAATGTGTCGCTCAAAAACCAGCCATCATCAGGTGCACTTGAGTTGAGCCAGAGCACTAAGACTGTCTTTTTAACCCTAACAGTAAAGAAATAGCAAGAATCAATTTGGAATAAAAATAAGAAAATAGACTTGATTCAGTTAACTGATGCATTCACCAGATGTAATCCTTAACCAATGATTATACAGTGTTCAATGCACAATTTTGATCTCAATTTATAACAGAATAAAAAAGATCTGGTCTATTTTTAATTTCCTGGAAAGTTTAAAAGAAAAAATTTTAATAATGCATTAAACAGCAAGTTTCAACCTTTTAAAAATAATTATTTGTATAGCATGTATCAAATATTGAAGTCCTATGCTGCTACTACACACGCAAGTAGGAGAGGTAAGAATAGCATGTAAATAACAAAAGATAGTAGTTATATATCTTGATGTACTTGAGTATGGATAAATTATTTGTTCATGTTTAAGTCTGGAAGTCCCAAAGAGGCCTGGAGTTTAATTCTTACTCAGATTAAGAAAAGTTAGGTAGCAGGAACCCAGTTGCACATAGGCATTTCACTCCTTATGGAAACATAATCATGCTGGATGTAGTTCTTTTTGAGAAAAGTCTCGTTAGTCTGGCTCTGCATCTTTAAGAATTCAGAATCTCACTTTAAGAGACTTTCCATCATTTTTTCCCCCTCCTAATGCACGTTTTCCAGCATTTTTGTGCCCTGTATGTTTCAGTTAAAAAAAAAATCAGTTAATTAACTGTTCAGTCCTACTGGACAAAGCTTGTGCATTAGAACATCCTAAGGCGCGTCGGCTGTGCCTGGTCCCAAGGGAAAGCTTTCCCTAACGCCGATAACGTACTGTGAATTTCTGCTTGGTAAACTCTGAGAGCCTCTTTTGTAGTAGTAATTATTTTAAACCAAGTATCAGGTGACAGGTGACATTTTTTTCTAAACGTTGCCTATTACGTACATAAGTATGTCCACCCACAGAAAATTACCCCTCCGCCGAGTTTACAAGGCGAGCTGGGCGTTTTGAGCAAACTGCCCGCTGTTGCGGCAGGAGACGATCAGAAACCAAACCAAGCTGATACAACCGAGAACTGCAACGCCAGCACCAACAGCAGGCGCGAGAAACCCGTTCGCACAGCGCCGGCGAGAGAAACGGATTTTTATAACAGCGAGATCAGTTCGTAACCGTCCTTTGCCTAACGCGCTCACAGCCCTGGGTTGCATTAAGCAAGATTAATATTCACATTATACCGTGATGTTAGAATAGACTTTCAGAACTGAGCATGCCGAGTCTGAGCGCGTACGGCCGCAAGCGCCCCGTGCGGACGGGGCCTCATCGACGTGCGCCGGCACGCTGCCGTTCCCGGCTCTCCTTTCCCCAGCGCCCCGGCGGGCCGCGCTCGGCCCGAACAGCCTCTCTCACGCTGGTAGAGCCTGGGCCAGACCTGGCTCACTGCAATACAGCAGAAAAAGCAGGACAACTCTAATTAAAATGATTAGGAATTCAGCTTTAAAGCCCTTCAGGGCATATCACTATTCCCTATACTTAGGGTGGGAAATACTATCCTATACAAATACTACAGTAAATTTAGCTGCCGAAAGCTAGCAATGGTACCGCTTTTATTGGCGCTCTTTGTCTATATGCGCCCTGGCTTCCATTTCCCTATATATTTTCAGTGCCTGCTTCTGTGCGCATTCGTACCTTATGCAGTTGTGCCCTGTAAATATAGAAGACTTTCAGCCTAAAGCTCAACCCCTGTCTTCCCCCCCAGTATTTTTAAGGAGAAAAGGTCAGAGTATTCCAGTGAACTGACGCACTCCGTCTAATATATACAGCAAGAAGCTTAAAATTGTGCGTCATTTGACCATTTTCCATTTGTTCATGCTGAGATTAAGAGATGGGCTTATTGTTGGGCTTATAGCTGAAATTACAACTGAGAGAAAAAAGGGTTAGAGAAGATCAGTAGCTGCAGCTGGGCTTTGATTTACTGCTGCCCAATCGTGGCAATGTAAATTAGAAAACTTGAAAAAAGCAGCTCATAGGGATTGAAAGCAGCCAAGTAATTAACCATTTCTAAGGTAAAAGGTTTCCAAACAAAACAGGGGAGCCACGACTCGATGTGAGCAGTAACAGCTTGTTTAATTGCCAAAAAGCGTCAGTGGCATGCAGCTGGGACCACGAGGGAGAAAAACCCAGCGCAAACATCAGCAGTCGTCTGCAAAGCTCGGGAGTCGGCGTGTTTTACGCTACTGCACYGCTCGGCACTACGCCTCTCGGCCAGACGGACGGCACGCCGTACGCGCCCGCGGGCGGACGGCTCTTCCCTCAAACACCGCTCCAGCGTTTCTTTTGACGTACAAGATGTTTTAACAACATAAGTAAGCGTTCAGAATCAAAAACAATCTCACGCTACGTGTTCCTGAAGGGAGCAGCAGGAAAGGCAAGTCCAAGAAAATAATCGAGGTGATCAAACAGTGAATGGATGCGCATCTGATGGCTGTACAAGTTGATTACTGCAAGTCTACGTACGTCTGTATAAAGTTAAGGTGAAAGTTGCAGATGATGCAAATTCAAATACTGCTACTAAAGTTAGTGGAGCCATAACAATTTCTACAGAGAAACTACAGAAAAAACTACAAAAACTGAAAGATTTTATTCTAGTAGTGCTGATAATTAACATTCCTCAGGTTTTTAGTAAAATTGGAGTTTCTTAGGAACATTTGCAATTCTTTTATTTCCTCTAGCGTTCTTTTGGTTAGTATTTATGCGTCAAAAAATCCCCCTTCTAGTACACATCTAGCAAGCAGGTACTAATGTGTCACCAGTCACAAACTCCGAAAGACAAAGATTTCCTGTATACTGCTGATGAAATTTGACAAGAAGGAAATACAGAATCTTTATGAGATGTCTGGCTCACCAAATCACTACTTTGAAAGTAAAGAGGATTCCCTAAATATGCCTTAGATAACAGGACAGATCTCTAACTCGCTCCCTGCTGCAATAAAATACAGATGAATATATAACACAAGCACCTCCAGACGACATATCTTATAGTCAGTGTAACTATTAAGCAAATTAGTGGTAAGGAGGGTAACAGATTTGCTGACATTTTCCTGGAAGAATTGTTGCTATCTATAGCATTTTCCATTTTCATCTGGGATATTTTTATGGGACTGGAGACAGATGGATTTTCTAGTAAGGTGAAAATAAGAACATTGAAATTTAAATAATGTATTTCCATGTGTGGCAAATCACTAATACCGTAAGATTTTGCTCAACAAACTGAAGTTAAATCATTTTTCACCACAAAATAGCTTCCTTTGCTGGCTGGAAAACAAGAAATTTCACCCTCAAACTAACTTTGTAAACTTTTGTGAACACTCAAAAACGTGAAAACTGACAATTTCTCAAAACTCGGGAGCCAAATGCTGCTCAAGTTGCTTGTAACAGCCAGTCTCCAGACACAGTAGGTATTTGGCTGCTTAGTGAATGATTTATTATGAAATACCCATTAACAAACTTTTTTCTTAATAACTATGAAAAACACTTGACAATTTCCAGAGCAGTATCACTCCTGAACTAAAGTACTGGCAAAATAGGAAAAAATCTAGCTGCAAGAGATCAGAACATGCAAGCTAAAATAGGTCACCTAAACATCAGACTGCTGATTCCAAGCCTGCAGAATTCATGAGCCAAACTTGAAAAAGTAAATCAATTAAATACTTTTTTTAAAAAAAATAATATATATTTCAAGAAACAACCCTGAAAGACACGATTTGTTTATTGTCTGTAGTTACCTCCTGCTGTTTGAAGGTTTGAGTTTTGTATTTTCTTCACTATCCTGTGGACAAAAGTCCTGGTGATGGAAAGGCTTGACAGGTGGCTTTTGTAGTATATGGAGGTCAATGTGCATGCCTGTTTTCTGCCTTTCCTTCATTTACAGCTATCTGTCTTCTGTCATTTTATAGCCTCATCGTAGCGCATTCAGGGGCTCATCTTGGTCAGACCAAGGACTAATCTTTCAGTGGGTTGTTTACACATCATCCATCGTGGGTCCTCACTCCTGAGTGGGTGACTTAGGTGATAAAGGAATATACTTGAAGATCATATGCAAACATACACATAATTTAATTTAAGCTGAGATTCAGACTTGACCCTTCAAGATACTGTCCTGAAAGCTGGTAACTTTATCAGAATATGACTGCGACACTTTTCGCATTCTTATTTCAAAGGAATGGGATTTCATCCTAAAAATGCCAATCCAGCAAAGACTTACATTTTTGGTCTCAAGACAGCCTACAGGCTGCAATGACACTATTCTCAAAGCAAAGTGACATACAGGCTTAAAAGCCTGCAGGACTGAGGCATTTTCCCTCCATGAGTCAGCCTGTGCTTTGCTTGGCCAAACTCCCGTTTTCTACAAAAAACACAAAACAAGCAGGCCCTGCTCATTCTTTGAGGCTGCACACCTTAAATACCTGTGCACAATTAACCAGTCCTCCCCCGTTTGTTGCTGAGTTCATCAGTCCATTGGGGAATACTTTTTTGTGACATATTAGTAAACTCTAGATACACTGATGCCTTAACATGCACCTATAATGTTGGACCTGATCTTCATCGGTATACAGGTAAGGGTGTTCATGAACATTCACATCAGTACATTTTTAATTGGATCATGTCTCACTGTAAAACCAGCTAAGATTTTGTTTTGTTACCTTCTGGAAAGAGCCACTGGAAAAAAAAAAAATCCTAGAAGTCCTTTGCAGCAGCAAAGCATCTTATAACCTTCCAGTCTCTAGTGTATTAAGAAGTTCTGTAAGATATGGAAGTAATTTTATCCAATTCTGAAGTGAGGATCTCCAGCAGAGACAAATTATTATTACTGCCTAGCTCTAACATAGTATTTTTCTTCAGCAAACCTCAAAGTGCTGACAGAACAAGAAATTTAATCCAGGTCTCTCCAGTCCAGTTCAGTATCCTCACTGTCAGACCATGCTTTTTCCAGCTTTAGCTCTCAAAATGAGGTGCAAGTGGGACCTTTGCTGACCCTCCCCCTCAGAACAAGTTTCATTTCAGCTAAATGCATAGGTGAGAAGAAAACAAAACATGAGCCAACACAAAACCATGAGCCAGCAGCTCATTAATTATCAAGACAGATAATGCCTTTATCACTTTAATGTTGCTTTTTCAATGATAACTAATAGATCCCAACAGAATCTCTGTTGTAACGATGTTTATTTCTGTTGCCAGACGAATTTATGATCCTTCTGTCAGATGAGGAGTCTCTGAGAGCATTACAGAAAAATGCATTTAGCCATGGATGCACTAGTGCAAAGCAGATAAACTTTAGTGACTAACGTTATAAAGATTTAAACACTATGACACGAAATGCATATTGTGCCAATTTTCCAACTTTAGTGACTGTACTAAATATCATTGTCTTTCTAAGAAGAAAGGATCTATTCTCATTTTCTTTTTTTTATTGACTGAAGAAGATTAAGGGTAATCTCACTAAATCCTCAATCACCCCACATGATACACAGATTTTTTTTGGGACATTGCTGCGTCATTCTGAATATTATATTCAGTCAACAGAGAAAACTATTGTTTTAGTCATCTCTGCTTCTTTCCTCTTTTCCCTCTTTCCCCTTAAAAATAACCCAGTTTCACAAACCTCTGTTTTTGCCACCCAGTGAGACTAGCTTAAGTTTGGCATTGAACCCCAAGTGGCCAAGGTCATCATATTTTACTTTAAACAGTTAGACACATCCAAAAAGGACAGCAGCCAACTGCAAGACATTTCCTTCCTGCTTTGGCTGCAGGATAGAAAGAGAAATTAAGCTAGCCAAATTGGATTCAATTTCCTGCTCCCCTCCACTCTTTCCCACCTCCCATTAGGAAAAAAAAAAAAAATTGAAATCTTAGTTCCCTACACCTAACAAACACATACTGCTAGTAAAATGCTAGTTAAAGGTGTCCTCTTTGGATCTGTGGCTGTGAAGTCTGATTTCTTCATGAAACTTGACAAAGACAAGACCTGCTGCAAACACACACACCTGAGACGGCAGCATTACTGACTATGGGGAATTTACTTACTGCATTCTGATCTATCAAAAGGAGCTGGCAGAAGTGGGGTTTTTTTGTCAGATTATTTTATTTCTGAAGTTACTGGGGACAGTCAAAACCACAGCAGAGTCCTGCTGAGAGGTTGGATTAATATTTCTTATAAGACAAAGTAAAAGAGGCCAATTCTGATATAAACTAAGCTTTTTTAAAACATACTCCCTCTCCCAGGAACACTAAACAGCTACTTCCTTCCACCCAGCACTTAGTACCCAGGAAAAAGCAAGAGATATTTATTCCCAGGAAAGGCTTCTTAGCTGCTATAGAGACTTTCCACTGGCTCCATTCACCTTTGGATAGGCTTCTGAAACCAGCAGTAAAATGGCATGCTGGAAACTTAGCTTTTCTTCTTCATAGAGACGTGTCCATCCAGACAACCAAGGCACTTATTCCTTGAAAGACCTGGGGAAGACGAAGTGCAGAAAGTATCACCCCAGCCTGTTCAGCTGCGTGCAGCCCATCATTAATTTATGACTTTGTGATCCCTAAAACAGCATCTYCAGAGGACACTGGGGCAGGTGCCTTTTTACAAGGGGTAAGCAGCAGCCTTCATCATGAAAGCCATCTGTAGGTCTAAGAACTGAGCTAGGTGTGGCAAAGGGCTAGTGAACAACTAGGCTCTCCTCTGTGGGTATCGCTCAGGAGACTGGGGTTCGAGGGGGAAACCCTTCTCCTCCCCTCGCTGCCGCCAGAACGCCTCCCTGGAAGAGCACGGCCCGAGCAGCCTCGCCTGCGCTCTCCAGCCCAAAGCAAGCCAGCACAAAAGGCCACGTTCAAATGCAGGAGTCTCAACCTGCCTGTAACACAGGCAACAACAGCAGCAAACAAATGACAAAATTAAGGGAGAAATAACCAAAGGCAGGTGGTAGAGTCTCCCTGCAAGCGAGGGCATTGCCTTCTTCCCAGTTCTTTAAAGCCAGCCCGAGGGTCTATTTCAAAGCTCACAGCTCCACAAAACAAGCCTTCCCCAGCCCACCGCTCTAAAATCATCGAGGAGGAAGAAATTCTGGAGAAAAGAATTATCGCTTAAAAACTTTCCCCCTGGATTTTGTGACACAAAGACACTAGGGAGGCAATCTATCAGGGACCCTGTTGCTTCCTGCATTTTTTTAACGAAAAATCTTGAATATGTAAATAGTCAGTATAAAGTCCAAGACAGAACAAGTATTTCAATGCAAAAGGGTCAAATTCTGCCTTAATGTCTTTACAGACTGGTATTAGTGGGAGTTTCACATCAGTTTGACCTTTTAATTTTGGCCAAGTGTCCAGCAATCACAGTCCTTACTTTAACTAGTGTGGTATTTGTCTGACTAATGATGCTGCTGTGGGTTCCGATGAGAAAATATTAATACAAGACTCTTAATGAAATGAAGGTGCTATGAATATTGCTGCTGATTTTACTAATCTAAGGCTGGCATTAAATCAATGCATATATTTCCCCGTAACAAAAAAGACCCAGTACTACACAGCCATTTCTAGTAATTTCATTCAGTAAAAGACACAAAGTAAATTCTCATGGTTTAATTAGAAATGATGTGTTTAATAGGAGGCTGTTTTTGCAATTACCATTAAAACCAAATGTCCCTTTAGCTTTATCAAAGCTATGCCTTTTACTAATGGTGTTCTCTTGGATTAGTATTTCTTTTTATCAGTTGTATTTTTATGAGACTCGTAGGACCCAATTTGATGATCCCAGGTATTTCAAACAGAACACATTGTACATTTTTCAAAAGTATTATTATTAGAAACATGGCTGGATACATAATGTCATGTTACAAACCATCTTTTTTTGTTGTTTTTAAGAGAACTGAAAAATGCAGATTCAGATTCTCTGAAGTCTGACCTTATATTATTCAACAACTTTTAAAATTTTAACGGTAAGAGATGCTTAGTGGGAAGTATTGGTTGGATCCCAAATAGTCATTACTGGCTCAGAAAATCCCCCCTCCGCCCCTCGCGCGCCTCTGCCCAGCAGCACAGAAGAGCCGCCGTCTCGCGGGGAACCTGCCGCAGCCGGGCGAAGCCCTGGCAGGACCGAGCAGCCAGCGCTGCGTCCGACCACGGCCGAGGAGGAGCCCAGCCACCTGCGACGGAAACGAGCCCCTCGGCTCGCTGAAGCCCGCGATAACCTCCCTGCGCGTGTGCACGCGCGCACAATTCTCGATAAAAAGCATTGCCTCAGTCTGAAGCAGGAACAGGCCTCGTAAATACCTTTTATCTGCAGATAGGCAAGGGAGGAAGACAACTGTGAAAAGCCACTTTATTCCTGATATTTATTATCTCAGTCCAGGCAAACTGTGTTCCTGCACAGGACAGCGGGCAGGAGAGATGAGATTTCTCTTGTTGCTGCATTTGAGCTTTGGAAGTGTAACACTTGTGAACACCTGTACATAGGTAGGAATTTGTTTTCTGTAAGAACTGAAGCAACTCAGCTTTTTGATTAGACAGTAAAGCACTAAGTGAATCACCTACTTGAACCTTGTTACAACAGGAATTATTTAAATGATCAAGTAATGCAGGTGTCCTCACCGGCAGTCATCAGGTGACCACGTCTCTTCCATTACCTGCTGGTGCACGACGGAAAGAGTTAACTCCCAAAGAGACGAACAAGTAGGAAAATTACCTCATGTCTGTATGATATCCGCTCCTGACAGGTGTTTTGTTGCTTTAACACTCCCTTAATTTATGACCCCCTCAGTACGGACAGACTTATGTCCCTCTCTGATAAAGCTCTGAGCAGTTCCAGCGGTGTTTAGCTTATTTGAATTAACAGTGCTCAACAGGTCATCAGAAGTGCCAGGGGATTTCCAGCAGTTAAGCCAAAATGATAGTAAGCAAGGATTTGAAGGACACATGGCCCTATTCCAGCAAAAAATCCCACTGAATTCAAAGGTATCTACATGAAGTTGTCCTCAGGTGAGCCTGGGTTCCCAGGATCAGACTTTATTTTTAATAACCCACACTAGCAGGTGCTCATTCCTTTTCCCTCTCCATACATTTAAATTTCAGTTTGTATTTTTTACCTCATGTTAATATTTGCTTTAATGGACAATTTTAACAAACAGTGCATCCATCCAGTGTCTGTTTGCCTGAGATTACATATATGGTTGCAGCAGGTATTTTAGTTTTGGGTCATATTATAGGAAATCTGTCACTGAAGAGCAAAAATTCCCTGCTGCTAACCAAGCCAGAATTTGCTATAGCCTCCAGCTTAGTAACACATCCTGACTTTCACTTTCTTTGAGGAAAAATGCGCGTTGTTACAGGATTACTGTAAGACAACCAGCAGAACTGATTGTCTGGTTGCTTCCATGTGCTCCCAAATCTGTCTGTACCCATCTGTCACCTCAGTATTATTCTTAGCTCCTAAGCTCTTTGGGACAGTGACTGTCCTTTTGTTCAGTTTGAGACTGCAGAAAATAAGACAGCTGCACTGCATTTAGGATCCCAGAGTAGATGTAAATGATCACAGTCATACTCCTATTAAAAATAATCATAATTCCACCTAGCAGAAACCAAGTAGAGCACCATGACTCAAGCACCACATACTTCTGCTGGCCTCCTACTGACTGCTAAGATAACATACAGAGCCAATACCATTTGCCATTTTAGGATTATTGTTTAAAAAAAAAGGCCAAAGTTTGGATATCATTCAATGCTTAACTGAAATATCAGCAAGAAAATTGCTTTAGAAGATAAATGGCTGGATTCCTATTTATCTATCATTTTTATTAAAAATTCAACTAATAAAATAAAAGGCAGCTAGAAGAGCCTTCAAGCACAGTGAAAGATACTGAATGTAAGCACTCTGCCCAGACTGATGAACTCTTTGGAAGAGAATCCCCTTTGTCAGCAAAAAATTAATTTTCCCAAGCACAAGTGAGAAAGCAATCTTGTAGGCTGTGAAGAAAACAAGCCATCAATGCTAGGATTGCTCAGAAGGAGAGGGAAAGAGAAGGAAAAGAGGAGAGAGAAAAATGAGATGAGAGTAGGAGGGAAGAAAAGTAACAACAGATACAAGCGACCTAAAAAGAGTGAAAATTACACAATCTAGGAAAAACTTATTTTGTATGATAAAGCTTCATGTGCTGGAGTCAAAGTAAAATCTGGGAAGGGCAGGATGAAAACAAAAATGAGCTCCTTGATAAACAGTTTGAGTTTTGGTCTATTTTCACTCTATATTACTTGTATAGATAGATTATTTTTTTAAAAAAAAATACAGTTCAATAGACAAGTCCCAGCTGCAACCTGCTGTTCAGGCTCAGAAAGAGCAGGGCAGGAGTGTTTGCCAATTGCTCTTCCTATAATAAGATAGAGCCTCATGCCTCATGCTGTTGCCCGTTATCTAACCATTTGGCATCTAGGTCAGACACGGTCATCCTGACATCCGTGTACTGAGCCATTCCTGCTTGCTTCCATCCCAGCTTAGCAAACAAGCCAGATGTTTGCAACACATTACAGGACAGGGGACTGCACACCCCGAATTGGTGAAAATGGCTGTGGGACTGAGTTTATCCTTATGTTCTGCCATTTGACTTTTCTGAGCCTTTCTAGCCTCATCTAAACTCCAGAGCCAAATGAAATTACAGTGAAACTCGTTATAGGCTTGTGAGATTAATTGAGATATCCCCCATCCTCTTGCAGCTTAGCAGTTGAGCTTCCCTCTTACAGAACTGTTCTTGGGAACTATCCAGTGCTGGATCAGTCGCGATCAGCATTGTTAGAACAAGTTACATAAGGAGTAAACCACAAAAATTACATTTCAAATTACCTTGCTTCTTCTGTAGATTCAAGGTAAAGGGGTATTTTTTTATTTTGTTTTTATTTCCAGGGAAGATGAAAGGTAACTGGGTAGGTGCACTGGACTACTGCAATACTGTTGTTAGTTCATGCCTTCTGTGCTTTTTATTTCTTCTCTGCTCATACATTTTGGATGAAGTAGCCAGAGTGTGCAGCTTAAAAGAAATTCGGACTGTCAGAGTCCAGACTCTAAACAGAAGAGGTTTATTTTCACACCCGAAACCAAGGCAGGGGCAAGTATGAAGCTATGATCTGAATAAGCTGTCAAAGGGAGAAAAATCAGCCTATATACAACTGAAGAAGTCTGAGAAATTCAGAGCTGTTGCCAAACCCTAAGAGAAATCGTGGATGTGTATACACAACCGACTTAATTCAGTGAGGGTAGACATGCCCCTGATTGTAAGTACTCAAGCAATTCTACTGTGCCGGCAAAACTATTAGTAAGCATAGAATTAATCTGTAGAAACCTTGGAAGAAGTTCCACTTGTTTCCATATAAGGCCCTTGTTATGAGCTATGTCCTTATGATAGAAGCAGCACAGTTATTTCTGGCCATAAACCTCAACAATCCTTTACAAAAGCAGGTCAGCCCTTGTGATGAACTATCAAATTAGAGAGCAGACATCAGGCCAAAATACCCTGTCTGTGCCCCAGCCTGTTCCTAAACACTTTTCAGAAGTATGTGCAACCAATCCATAGGTAAACGAGTCCAGCAAGGAGAGCTCTTGCCCTACTGCTAGTTCTGCAGGTTTATAAATGCTGAAAAGAAAAAAGACAGCTTCTTCAGGCATGAAATACTACGCAAGCTTCACATCCTTAGATACGGAAAGGAAATCTGGAGATAAGGGAAATCAACCACAAAACTTGGAGACTCTCATTTATGCTGAAGTCACTCACACCACAGGGAACGCAATCAGTTTTTACTGAGCATTTTTCCCCCCTCTTCCTTAAAATTTCTAATGGTTACGCTTAACAAGTCACTGAGTTGTGTTACTGTTAGGCAAATAATAGCAGTAGCACATTTAGCAATGTATCATTCAACACCCTCACAAATGCACAATACTGAATTTTTCCTAGTTCTAAAACAAGTTTTCCTTAACTCCTTATTTCTGTAACTGGCAAGTTGCTCTGAAGAAAGAATCTGGAAGATAATATCATTCAGAAATCTCCTTGCTCTTTTCAGCCTTGTTCCTGAAGACCCCCAAAATACACAGAAATATTTGCTCCCCAAAGGGGATCTATGCCATTTGTCTTTTTCCTCCTTTTTAACTGAGGAGTAATAGCTAGTACAATATTGGTACTGAGCCTGATTTTTTTTTAATCCTTACTGAGCATTTGATGAGATAGTGTGCAGTATTCTACTAAAGCAGTAACAGGAACAGCTGTAACACACACATTTGGTCACCGAGGAGAAATTCATATTCTAAACCAATTGAGAAACCATCTGAAAAGAAATACACAGGCCCTCCAAATAGGGCAGTACAAGAGCTGCTTCCTGTTTGGAGTTGTATTCCGACTGGACAACAAACTCAACCAACAGATACTCATTTTCCATTTTAACTTTTATGGCATATTAGATTTAGTCACCTTGTCTGGCATCACTTACGAAAGAAGCATTAAGAAAAAACATCTACAGAAGATCAATTCCATTTTAACCTGCATAAACAACAACAATCATCAATGCCAGTTAGCTGGTCATGAGCTTGCTATTACATTAATAATAATAAAAAAACAGAAGAAATCCTCCTGGCAGAGTCTCAGATGTCAGGCTTAAGTTTATATCCTGAGTTGCCACAGTTCATCATTGGACTTGGGGGGGGGGGGGGGGGGGGTTGGATAAGAGAAATCTTAAGATAGGTGATAAAATTCCCAGCTAGAACTTAATTTCATCTGGAGAGAGGACAGGGAGAGGAAAAAAAATCACCTGTAATCTGATAATAGGAAATAAGGATGTCAGTAAAGTGTCAAGAAATTAAAAGAACCTTACAAGATTGTCATTTTACGTCTGGGACAAATTAACAGCTTTTTGAAAGTCATACTGCTTAACCATGGGTTCATTCTGTAGGAAAATGAAGTATTGACAACCAGCACCTTCAAATGAGTATTATCCTCAAGAGTTCAAAAGGACAAAAACAGCTATTTTGACTATTTTCAGTTAGCTAATTTGTGTCACTGCCATGTAACAACTGCAGTTTTGTTTCTTCATCCCAGAGCTATGGAGAAACATGAATCCCAATAAACAAATAAATAAATAAAGTAAAAGCAAGTTCAAAACAGATCAGGAAACACTTGACACAGAGAACCATAAATATTTTATTGAGGCAGAATTGCTGCTTCATTCAGGAAATTATTTGATACCATCAAGGGCTGAATAAGAGTTGGAAGTAGAGAAGGGACTGCAGCAAGCCAAATAATTATTCTAATTGTCAGAATAAGTTTGCTTCATCCACAGTGGTTGCAGTGCAGAATTTAAAATTGCTATTTTTCATCTGCACATTTACTAATTCAACACCGAAAGGAGTTATGAGTAAACATACACATTGTAACAAGAGAATACTGCTTGTCAGGTCCGTGTGGATTGTCAAAGCAGGTTAGGGGATTTAGAAACAGCCTCTTAATTTAGCAGGAGGCAAAATTGACTCCTATACAATATCTTAACGTTCTTCAGTTTTTACTTCAAAATTACT
Source organism: Rhea americana (assembly GCF_003343005.1). Taxonomy (NCBI): domain Eukaryota; kingdom Metazoa; phylum Chordata; class Aves; order Rheiformes; family Rheidae; genus Rhea; species Rhea americana. Next base: position 7,040,710 of record NW_028186258.1, read on the forward strand.
AATATGAATATTATTGATTACATCAGATATCATTATATCACTAATCTGTGGTAATATGCTGGGGGCCCTGTTCATCTATCCTCTACTTAACCCATTTTCTTTACAGCATTTGTCCTCATTAAAAAGTTTTCAACAACATTGGCTCTTGCAATGTCACTGTCTGCAGATAACCTCGGTCTTTTGCAGCAGAGGTACAGCAAGTTCTATCTTCTGCTTTTAGAAATAATTTTATTTTTAATATCAGTAACTAGAGCATATTCCATAAGTACTCCAAGAACAGCTAGTATGTAACAAAACTAAGTAATGTGAAATGACTGCATACCGATTATCACCACACTTCTGCTTGCCTGCTTTGCATAGGTGAAGGCGAGCAGAGCGACACAAGCACTGTACTGTCATCCTTTAGATAACTCTCCATATGTTACAGGCCTCAGTATTCACATATATGTTCAATTTACCACCTTCTATGGACACTAAAGGAACATTCTGTGAATCAGGTCTTATAGCCAAAATATGTTTAGAAGGAAGATAGTCTGAAAATTAGTCACAAATCATTCACTTAGCAATTTACTATGTCCATCTTTCTGGTCCCTTTAGCGAAAGAAAATATCTAAAAATACATTTATTATTGGAACTTATCTTATGGATCTACAGCACTTCAAAAGAGAGGCCTGATGTGCCTCTGTGCTGTAGGATGGAATAAACTGTTCTCTGGAGGTGCCTCTACAGGCTGTTTAGAGGCCTTACGTAAGAAATTATTCTAAAGGACTTTCTGATAGCTAAAATGTAATTGTCACTCCTGAATGGATCGCACTGCCATTTCCCAGCTCAGGACACATGCCCAGCGGTCATGTCAGTACTGCAATAGGAGAACGGTCCCCGTAAACCACTTGAGGGCCGTGCTGCCTTGTGGCAGGGCAGCTGWGCGCTGGAGCTCGGCATCCAGCCCTCGAGCAAGGCAGGAGGTCACCTCACACCTTCGTGGGCTACAAAGCGGTCGGGCTCGTGTTCACGGCACACGCTAGGTTTGTAACCTGCATTTATAATCCAAATCTGATTTACAGTGGGAAAAGTCTAACCAAGTATACTTGCAAGAAATCTCCTGGTCTGATTAATCCTGTAGAGCATGAGATGATTAAGCTATATCTGCATGCAGAGAAATATTAGTAACATTGACAGGGAAAATGGCAGTTGTCCTACGGTATCTGACTGTGTTCACAATCACTTCCAGCACATTGAAAGTGCACTGCTTGTAGTAGCAGCAACACACAGATGATAATGAATCACTATGGTGGACATGGATGTCTCCAGAGTTTCCGTAGGAATTCCATGAGCAATTAGTGTTAATATCAGTGTTGCTAAAACAAGAGATTACTAAAGCCTCTGGTAATTACAATTATATATAATCACCTTGAATTTAAGGTCAAAACATATACTTGTTGTCACCGTTAAGTTAAACGGTCCCATTTCCAAATGCAAAGGTGTTAGCAGAGATGGAAGGCAAAACTCATCGGCTTTATTTATTGCAGGACTATCGCTGCAAATACAAGTTGTCCAGCAGACTATGTTATAACAGCACTTACTCAGTAGGTTGCCTTAAGAGTAAAGCTTGATTATTTACAGAGAAAAGCAAAAGTAGTATCACTTACAGTTACTAGAAGACTTTTAAGAGAGGCATAAGTTTCCAATCCCCATGATAATTGCAGAAAATATGTTGCTATTTGCATTGTATGGGGGAGGGGAAATGATCTCATTGTTTTTATTTGAAGAGATGCTCTTAAAATTTACGGTCAGCTCCTTGTAACGTATAAATCAGCCTGTCTCACCCTGCCGATCCCCATAAAGCTGAACATCTCCCAGCAACTGAAGAGCTAAGTCTTTTGAGTCCCCTTGCTGCTAGTTATCACTTGGGTGATCACTCAAATGATAGATTTCTCCAGCTACCAAAGGCTGAAAAAATACTCCGGGTAGATGAAGTGCAGGGGAAGAGGAAGCGTTTTCAGAGTCATGTGCTGGTGAGCCTGCCCGCCTGCGCCCGCAGACGGGCTCACACAAGCTGTTCCTAACTGCAGTCAAGCACTCCTCAGTTAAAGCTGGCCCCGAGTAGGCTGGCCCCTTCGGCTTCCAGGCCCTCAGGCAGGAGGCCTGCGGGGTGGCCGGCAGCTCTCCGGGGTATCACAGCAGCGCTTCACGGGGCCGAGGAGGAGACGTTGGACCACGCACACGGCTGCTGCCCTGGCAGACAGAGGCAGTCCAAGAAATGTACTCAAGAAAGCAGCACAGGGTTAATAAGGACCTATTTAAAACCCTTCTGAACCAGGGAAATTACTTCCAACTGCTGCTTCTTACATTAGAACATTTTTTTTCCCCTCCTACTGACATTCATAGTGTTGTTATGATTCCCCAAATGTCCATTTTCAGATGCAATCTATTATGTTCTCTTTAGCTATATGAAGTTATTGAGACCCTTGGGACATTCCCTGCCGCGCAGCATTCCAGTAACTGACATTTGGATGGATAACTGTAAAACAAAATTACGAGATGAAGCAGGAAGGAGTGTGATGTGAACTTATCACCTATTATGTCACCCTTGGGTGTAGCAGTCAGTCAAGCTTCATGCTGAGAACCAGATGCAAAGGCAACACGTTTACAAAAAAAGTTTCAAAAGTGTTTGCAAAAGGGCCTCAAAAGTTTGAGAGCAAGAGTCTTGTCTGCTAAGGACAAAAATTACTCATCCCCTGGGGCAAATGGTGGCCATCTGACTTCAGCGTCAGCTTTCTACAGCCAGACATGGGGATGTGGTAGAGCTTTCCATCTAATATCTCAACACCAATTTTCTATGACAAAGCTAGAACTAGAACAAGGAAGATTGTGATAGTAATAGGTCAAGTACCAGGGACTACAGGATAACTTTTTTCCAGGTAAAAAAAATGTTTGGGAAGCCTAAATATGCAATAGATCTAGCTTTTCCCTTCCTCAATAGTGTAAATCAAGAATAAGTCCACTTGTTGACTTTTACTCTTAAGTTAATACTAGGATAATGAGCAAAAGATCAATCAGGTTCTGTAAACTACAGCTCTTCAGAGCAATTTAACAGCTAGAGGGACTGAGATGCACTTTCATCTGCTTCTTGCATTATAGTCAGAGTTAAAAGGAAAAGCATTTCACTATAAAGAGCCTCACCTTGCCTTGCAATCCAAGAATGTGAACATAATGGGTGAGATTACAGCACACAGTAATTATATAAAGTTGGTTTATTAATCCTGAGGTCATGAAGTTTGCACTTTCATATTCCAGCTCACACAGAAAACCAAAGTAGCACAAAGTAGCAGTAAATAATGGTGCTTCCTGCCAAATCAACCCCAGGAAGTACAGGAATCTCAGCATTAGAAATCTACATTTCACCAGATTTCCAGCACAAAATACAGGTGGTAAATTCCCTATTTATCACAGGTGAATGCCAGTTGTACTAAAGCTTGCCCAGGAAAGTTAAATAACCCCACCAGCAGAATGGAACTAAGACATCTGTGCTACTGGTTTACTCTCTCTCCAAATTTATCTCAGCCTAGAACTGAATAAACAAGGAAAAAAGAGGTGGTGGTGGGGGAAGGTGGGCCTTGCCTAAAGCTCTTAACACATTAAGGTAAAATCTGATAGGGAATTCTGGGCAATAAATCTGCTATTTAGTTATGTTTAAAATGAAAAGATTCAAACGTTCATTAAAAAAATTAAGTGAGTTAAAACATTAACCAAAGAGGAAGATAAAGTTCTCCAACAGATTCATAGAGGTGAAGTGAGTTGCCATCAGCAGAACAGTTCACCCAGCCCTTACATAGGCTCTCGAGGTATCTTCGAGATAAAGGACCTCACTTCACCTACTGACATTTTTAGCAACGTATTTGTGTACTGTTACTAAGCCTGCACTTGGGGCTGTGTTCCCACAGCTGGGCTGCTAGCCACACAGCTGATATCAAGGGTATGCACAAGCTGCAATTGGGAATACCTTCTCTCATATTCTACAAATCCCAACCTGATTCTCCATAATACATACCTGCCTTTTCATGCCAAAGCATTTTTTTTATTATTATTATAATGTAAGGACAGAAGAGTCTGTTGAGATTCATATAAAAACTAATTATTCACATAACGTGACTCGCACAACACTTCCCTAGAAAGCTTCTGCCTTCTGATCATGGCCATATCTATGATGGCATAATTTTGATGATTTTTACTAAGAATCCTTTCCATAGTTGTCAAAAGGAAGAGCAAAAGATCTGTCTTCAGAATGATGAGAAGAAATGTTTGGCCAGTGATTATCAACAACTAAAATCCCACAAATTGCAAGCTTGTGACTTTGCTTTAATATCACCTTTTAAACTGATGCAGTTAAAAATAAACAAGCCAAACTTTTGAATGCAAAACTTTCTCCATAAAATGGGAACTTCCACTTCTTAAAAAGAAAAAAGTTTTGTTATATACTTGGTTTATAAAAAGAAAGTGCTCCTGACTGGCCTGTGCTCTAGCAATTATTACAAAAAAAAAAAAGCAGTAAGACCTTAAGTGCATACCTAGTAACAAGGATTGATCTTGCAGTGAGAGAGGGTAGATTTGAATTACATTACAACAGTTCTACTCAGTCCATCCTGTGTAGATTTTCAAAACAAGCAGACTGAAAATGCAGGAGTCAGGAGAGGGGCCTAGAGCTTTTTCCAGCCCTCACGACTTGCTGTTAACTGCAGTTCCTGTTTCTAAGAGACCTTACAAATACAACTTGCTACACCTGGCAAACTCACATTGACACCAACAAAATAGTAAAAACATCTGCCTGCACAGAGTATACAGAAAAATCCCAGTCTTGAACTATGCAATATGCTTTACTTGTAATTTATATTCATATCTCCACACACAGAAGAAACCTATGTTTCCCTTCTATAAACTTCCAGGTAAAAATAAGAATAAAGATAAAAAGCAGGAAGAAAAAGTCCACATACAAAACACTTCTGAGAAATAGAGCTGGAAAAGAAAAATGGAAATACTGTTGTTTCTTTGCTTTCCTAATCAGAGAGAAAAGTGAAAGCTGTGATTGCCCTAGGAGACAAATGCCTGCAATTCTAGCTCATGCACAGCCCGCAGCCCTGGAATAGCGAATGACCTCTGCTGGCTGAGGATGCAAAGCTACAGCAGCCTTCAAAGTTATTATCTTGTGCTCATTTTAAAAAGCAGTGTGATTCCAGATTGAAAACACAAACAGTGTGAAAAGAGTCACTGAAAACAAGCCTTTCAAACTGCACTTGTGGCCAGCCAGAGTCCTGTAGGAAATTTAAATCACTGATAAAGGATTGTGTCCTTGACCTGGCAGTAGCTGACTGATGCAGAGCATCTGTTTACTGACATCTGGGACTTCCAGCTTTCTGGATACTCCGTGGAACTTCCCATCTTTCTTTTTATTAAATCCTAGCCATAAAAAGGAATTTCCCTGCACATTAGACAGTTCTGAGAAGTAAAAGTCCTTCCACCAGCCTCATGTTCCTGTTAATTAACAAACCCTACTTTTCTGATAAAGACTAATTTAAAATGATTTACAAAGAAAAAAAGGAAGTGAAGAACTGCTGTGTAATTGCACTTAAAGTAAAACACAAAGCAGCAGTGACTATGGAAGGCTAGTCTACTGGATTTGCTTTTTGGCAGGCTATTATTTAATGAAAGTAAGCATAAGAAATATGTTGGTGCCCTGGTATTCCTCAAGTAAAAAAAAAAATAGTTTTGAAATCTGCTTTTAAATCATGTGTAATGGACTGATCCCAGCCTCACCTGTGAATAATTAAATGTGATTAACCCTCATTGTCAGAGAGATTGGAGCAGGGCCAAGCACTCTGACATCAGCCAAGGCAAATCAGAAAGTTTTGAGTTCAGGACCTTCTTAACTCACATCCTCAGAAGCAGAAGTGGAGTAATGGGAAGCTGCAGTTACTGAGCTGCTGTATCCATTTGTTTAACTTTATGCAAATACAATACAGCAATCCATTGCTTCAGCAACACCCAAAAGCTGCAAAGGCAAGACATCACACTGTAGTCTACAGAGCTGCACAGTAGATGTTTACAGGCTTTGAACTCTAAGAAAGTCTAAATGACTCCAAACAGAACATGAGCATGAGTTTTATGGCTGCAACCATGGATAAGAACAGCAGACAAGCTAGGAGCTGAATTGCATCTCCTTTTTTCTGTTTTCTCTGCAAGCTCTAAATACTGGATCATTACCCTGTACAGGGAGGTGCCTCCAACACCACATCCCTGCACTAGAAAAAGCTGTATTAAGGCTCATTAAAGTTGCTAAACAAACCATTTATTTGTTACTACACTACAGAAAGCAAATATTATACTAGTTGGTTTGCTAAATTACAGGTACAAAAAGTGAAAACACGTGAGAAAATTCTGTTCTCATTTGCTACAAGGAGAACTCAGTATTAAAGAAAAAAGATCAACTTGGCTTCACAGGTAATTCCCAGAGGTTAAGCATAGAATATTCGCTGTGCAGTGCCAAACTTTGGCATTACCTTAAGGCAACACATACCGATACGGGAGGTGATGGAAATGCAACAGGCCTGGTTCCTGTCCTAGGCACTAAATCAGAGAAAGTCTCTCAAATTCCCTCAGCTTGGAAGGCAGGCAGGCAGCCAGGATGGAACCAGCAGGCAGGACAGGAAGGGCCTGCACCAGAGTTTTGGTGCTGAAGTGCTTTACCACGCTCACAGCGGTGTCACGGTTTGATGCTCAACCATGACAGCCCTGACAAATTGACAAGAGTCACAGTTACAGCAAAGGCTATGCATCAGTTATACAAAGCAGCCTTCCTGCCTTCCCCACTGAATGCTTTTTATTTAATGAGATTGACACTGTTCTGCTGGTCAGACACAAGTGGATGCTGTGCTCAACAGGAGAGGCTACTTGCATTGCTTGCAACACAGCTTAAAGTCTTTTCTTTGCCAGGCCTTGGCTGACTTTTCCCCCCTTTGTGAGTGAAGTATTGTGCCCTTTATCACATACACAACACTGCCCCTTATGCAGAGGGTTTTGCAGACAGGATCTCATCCACAGCAGAGCACTTTCAGTATATGACATCAGAGTACATTAAATTTGCTCTTAGTTCAATAGAAAATTCATTGGGCTTTTCATTTTGATACCAGAACAAAAAGGAGAAAGTTTTATGACTTTATGAACTCTGGTGTTTCAGGGAAAAACAAGAGGAGGAGGAGGAAAGAGGTCAATTCACCCTGGAGTGCTTATGTATTGAAATCTTGAATTGCAAGTTAACATGAAATTGTTCAAGAACTATGGAGAAATTTAGCCTAGCAAAAAAGGGCCATCAAGGCAATTATCTACCTCAAATCTCACTTAGTATTTTAAATCATTTGTGGCATTAACCCAAACACAGTAGAAATTTTACCCACAATACCAGCTGTGGAAGAGAATCCACAGATAGTTGATAAATGCTCTGTAATCCTTTGACATAAATTAGAAAAATCAGACTAGACATTATCTATTAAAAAATCCTTAATGATTACTAATGTTCAATGATTTTTAGAAGAATGAAAAAAATAAAGCAGCCTTCAAGAGCTAAGTATGCAACTCCTATAAAATGAGATTTTCTTACTCCCTTAGCAAAACCCTGATGTTCCAATGAATTTTTCACCTTCTGGATAATCACTTCAGTGTGGTCATGTTCTTTGTCAGTCAATGAAATACACTAAATGTGAGGAATATAGCAAAACCCATTCCACTTGTTTTGTGTATTTGCATGCATGTTGTGTGAATGTGACAAAAATGATGTATTAAACAAAGCATGGAACTTAAAGTAGGAACAGGGAGAGAAATACAAGAACACTTCAAGGTACATGTCCTCCCAGGGTTGGCTCAGGTGATGTTTGCTTGGTAACAGTCATAGAATTTATATTCAGAAGAGTGCATTAAAATACTTAATTTGATCTTCTGTTTATCATCAGAAGACTGAATTTCAATCAGTCAGATACTGGACAGAATAACATACTTGATTTGACTAAACCTAAGTTAGTGCTTGGCTGATATACATTCTACTCCTGAGGTAATAGCTTCTCAGCCTTTGAATATCTTCACTGCCCTTGGTAATTTGTTCCAAAATATAATCAATAAATTGCATTAAAAATGTTAAAAATGTGCCCAGGCTCTAATTTCAATTTGTATGGCTTCATCTTCCAATGAAACACTGCATACGCTCTAGCAGATTAAAAAGCCTTTAAGTACCAAAATTTTGTCTCTGAAAGGAAAAGTGACTACGTTCAAATTGTCACTCAGATCTTCTCATAAGCTAAACAAACAGAAAGTGTCAAAGCATTTTGTCCTGTCTCCAAATAATTTCTTAACTTTGTACTGTCCACTTAAGACACCATTTTCAGAATATAAGAGAACTGAAACAGTAACTTTAAAATGCTGTCTGATCAGTCCCTCTTCAGCTTTAAGGAATTCTTTGCAAAGCTATAATTTGTTGTATGCAGCAATACTAGAAAAATAGGAACATCAGTAGGACTGTTAATGTGTAGATCTCTAAAGGACACTAAACTGTGTGCTATACAAGAACATAAAACTAATTTAAAGCAGCCATGCATGTTGTGAGAACACCCTGGCAGGCTCTCTGCATAGTAAAAGAATGAAGGCAGAGATTCTGTATCTTCCATAATCTCTTTGGATGTTAAAATAAAAGGGCAAATTGATTGACTGGATATTAAAAAGCCCCTGAAGCCCTTCAGTCAGATTTGGATCTCTTCTCATCAAGCTCCTACAACTCTACTCTGGGCATAACTGCTAGAATTTACCCTTTGGCATGACCCCTGGTCCCTTGGACCTTGGCTGGGCACCAACATTTCTGGCACATTTAGGGAAAGTTCTTCTGGTATCCGTGCTTGGCAGCGTCCAATCTTTTCCTACTGTAAAAAAAAAAAAAAAAAAAAAAAAAAAAAAAAGCCTCGGACAACTCCATTTTCTATCAGCTGCTGTGACTGCATATAAGAGTGCTGCTTTGACATACTGAAAAACACTGCAGTATTTTTTCGCTGCAAGGGAAAAAAACCTGAAACTAAAGCACTCTTCCTCCTCTAACTCTAATCAGTGTTAACTGATGTTCCTGTCTAAGCATGCTGCAGCAAGCAGATGAACTTGGTGTCTGTTTTAAAGTTCTCCTGTAAGCTCAATTGTTACAGTTCTGGTTTAAGTATTTCGTAGCAACAACAGCAAATGTGACAAGAGGGGATGACCACTGATGCCAGCAGAATGATCTCTGGTAAGAGACATTCCTTTTGTATTTTCAGCCCCCTGAAAAAAAAATCTTTTTTTTTTGATTAAAGACAGCATATTTTTACAATACCTTCAAATTTTTCCACATAGCAAATCTGCTATAGGCAATGACTTTATTCACTTCACATCTTCCCAGTGTAGCCTTACAGCACAGGAATAGACTGTTTAAAGTCAATAAATGTTGAAAGACAATGGGCCAAATCCCACTGTCTTTATTGATTTTGATGGACTCTGAGCAAATAGTTTGAAATGAAAGAGCAAGCTTTCTAAAACACTGCCCACTCCATAAATCAGACTCTGCTAAAGCTACTCTTAAGCACTGTTGACAGAGGTAAAGTTTGCAGGATAGATTTCTCTTAGTGCATTCGCCAATTCACAAGCTTTATTTCTATTTGATTTACTCAAAACTCATAGAAGGAACATCAAGACCCTCAAAACTAAGCTCAGCAAGACAGCAATGTGAGAACCAAGTCATTAGCTAAAGTCTTAAATCCTGAGCGAACAATGAATTACCTTCTCTTGCAAAGATGCTGTGCAACCTGCTGGTGATTAAGACTTCACCTACGGATTAAGCATAAGGGATGGGTGGAGAGGTAGCATAAATCTTCACAGCTCTATCAATTTCAGTAGCTAGGCTATGTTCTGATCCCTATTTGCTGTAGCATAAACAAATAGCTTTGATATTTTCCAAGGATTATAGTGCTCATGCTGGTACAGTACAAACCTGCTCAACAAAAAAAATTCCAGCCTTGTTTTCTCACACCCAAAGCTCTTAATATTCAGCCAAAATAACGTAAATTAGTGCATACATTAAGTGCTATTTTAAACCATTAACACTGAGTTTCTTATTAGAATGGAATTGTTTAAATTTTAATCTGAGCCAGAAAGATTTCTTGAAGCTGCAAATCTACTCATGACACATTTAAAGCCTAACAGTTGTCAATATATGGTCTTGATAGGTCTTGACACCTTGGTTCAGCAGCATCTCACTGGAGCAGTGGGACTTCCAACATGCAGGCAATTGCTCTGCTGAATTGGGGCTACGAACTGCTGTGATGTGCCACAGATAGACCAGACTGAAATTTCAGACTTCTGATAGTGCTTTAAATCTTAAAAGTTTTGGTTTTGTTTTTAAAGGAGAAAACACAGAACCCTCTGGCTCTGAGTACTGTTTTATCAGATCTTATGATCCCATCTCCAGGATTAGGAGATGGGCTCCTAAGATATTATAGGTACAAAGTTGAACTTCTTGTGTACTTAAGTCTCCCAAGGACTTCAGCAAGAGCTTTGATAGTCATATCCAGAGCTGATGGCATCCCATTTATGACATTTACATCTGGCTCAAACCCATTTGGAAAGCAGAATAAAAGATTTCTATAGTATTTTTTTTCCACATCTATGAAGCTCAGGCTTTATAAACCTGCCCTGCTGATATATCATAACCCAAAACGTCACAAGTAGTGATGATGTAATTCTGGATAGCTTGCTGCTACAACTGTCTCTTATTTCACTTAGTTAATTAGCAGATTGCAAATTAAATGTTGACTAACATGTTTTGCAAAATGTGACAGCCTGCAGTGAAGAAGAGTTCTAGACCTTAAGATTGGTGTCTATTTTAGATTCAACTATGCACAGTCTTTGCTTGGGAGATTTAGAAAGAAGAAATCTTGCAACTCAGCCTGTCCAAAATAAAATCTACAGTTTCAATATTAATGTAGACATGTATTATCACTTATCTTTGCATGATAGCCAGAAATTCACTGATCTGAGCCTTGCTTTGCAGCATTCAGAAAGCTCTCATTTTTATTTCTACATTTCTTTGTCTTGTCTGTTACAAATCTTTAGCTATCACTTTACATTGCTCCTTCAGTAAATACACTTTACATGCTTTCTATTAGAAGAATCAGTTGCAAACAAGTAGCTGAGCAATGAGTATCACTTCTGTGTAGGTCATTTTTCACTGATTTGTCATAGAAAGTGTCTGATTCGATTTACACAGATTTGTTAAATGTGTTTAAGAAGTCAACAGACCCATACATATTTTAATTGGCAATTTTTGCTCTCAAGAATTATTTCTTCTTGTTTTCCTGGTATTTCCCTCACTTGGGTTCATCCGTGATTTAACTGGAGCTTAATTCATGCAATCTATAACCCCAGTGAACACAATTTTTTTAAAAAAATTTGAAATAGTTCTTTAGCCATTTTGTTTTGATTCATTTTAATCAGCAGTCAATATAATCTATCCCTGACACCTCCTGCCCTCCCAGTTAGCAGAAACACCTGGGAGTGAACTGGGAATGTACTGATTTTTCCACATAGCTGCTGGCTACAAATCCATATTCAAAACAAAACATGGAATCTCTGGCTTTCATCAAAATGAGAGAAAAATGAAACTGAAGCAAAAACATATGCAAAAATATTAAATTAATGGACACTCTGTTCAGTCACTTGGCACAGAGATATTGAAAGAAGAGAACATTTATATTATAGACTGAGTTTGCCAAATAATCTTTGTTGCCTTTGTTATTATTACAGCTATCTCTGCTTGGATAGGAATGTTCTTATCATATTCCATATTCCAGCCTAACCCTGAAGAGAAGCAGTACTATCAGGTGCTTGTTGCTTTACAATCTTCTGCCAATTTTATCAGGAGTTCTGAAAATGCATTTTCACATGACCCCTTTTCAGTCCAAGACCATGTCCATAACCTGGACAGGTCAACTCCTATTATTTAGGTCCGTTGCACACTAAGGAGACGGCCTCCACATTCTGCATCTTCCTTCTCATCCCTTCTCAGTGCATCCTATGCTCTGAGGCTTCTGCAGGCCTGAATGCAGGGACAAGGTAATCCATCAGCACTTGGAGCTGAAGCATGAAAAAAAAAACATGGAGACCAAGACTTTTCCACAGTTTGCTATATATATATATATTTTTGTACTAACAAAACATCCCCACAAGGAAATATAGGAACAGCAGGTTTAAGGCAATGGGAGAGTGGGAGCTGCTGCTTAGCAGAACTGCCATACACCTGGCCAGGCATAAACCAAAAGGCACGAAAGCTAGTGCTCTGCCTGGGTCTAGCCTCCTCTGCCTTAGCAGCTCCACTTTTATGAGTCCACAGAAGCATCCCTTGGCATACTAATGACAGCTATAGCTCCAGAACATAGGATTAGGGACTCAGGTTACTTTCATAACCTTTGTCAGGAAAGGAATGGCTTAGTATGCTAAAACGCTGCCTAGTATCCTGAGGCTTTATGTCATATTTGTAATGTGACTGGAGAGCTCGGATGAAAGCAGCCACGAAGCTCAAAGCATCCTTAAGTGGTGACAGCAAGGTCATCCTGCGCTTTCTGCAAGACTCTACAGACCAGTGGCAAAGCAGTGACATGAAACAGCCTTAGAGGCCCAAAATGCATTTGAGGAACAGGGTAACAAGAAAATCTCCCTTCATACATGTATGCCACAGAGGACTCAGACTAGTCTCTGTGACTGAGTAAACAAATCATACATTCAGATGTACTGCAAGTTAATGTCTATGGCATTTTATAATACTCAGTTAATTGTGTTGCAGGCTATTATCAATATAGCCTGCATAGATTAAAAAGGAGATTAACTCATCAAGAAATGTTAACTCTACTTATTTCTTCAGCTCTATATTGAAACATATACATACATACATATATATATATACACATACATATATATATATATATATATATATATATATATAAAAGAGCCGTCAGCAGAATCCGGTCTGGAGATGGCCAGCAATTATTTAAATGATTTGTTAACCCTTTCACTTGCTGAATCCAGGAGCAGAGGGAAAGACTTTAAAAGAAACCTCAGGCAACTCTGACAGGCAAATTGAAGTCAATTATGAAAGTACACAGTAAACATGATTTATGCACAAACAACCTGAGAACTGCAGAGTGGCTACTAAGCCAAAAGACTTGTCATCCTGCCATTCATACTTCAGGGTTTCTTTTATATTACTGGTAATATTAGGCATAACTGTTCAAAGTTGATTAATTAGACTCACATTGCAAATTTTAACTGTAGAAAATATGCAAAGACACAAGCTCAATTCAGACAAATTGTCTAGGGAAGGTATTCTTGTAAGAGGCAGTAAAGGAGAAAGTATGTGACTGGCCTTCATAACTGGCACACTAACTTAAATCACTTTTTGGGTAAGCTAATAGGCCTGATGGCTGCAGAGAAACCAGCCCACTTACTCCTCTGCAAACCCTCTGCCAGGAACAGTAACTTCTTATAGAAGCACAAGACAAACAGGTGGAGGGGCTGAGGTTAACAGACCAATCTCTAATCACCAGATGTTGCTGAAAGGCACCTTTAATCATGATCAAGCTCCATTTGCCCATAAAACTTCTTTTCTGGCAGCCAGCCCCATCTTACCCTTCTGATTTTCAAACAGCACAGAACAGGGCTACATCTTACCCCTGCAAGGGCCAGGCACAAGAACCCCCAATCTCATTTTTACCTCCAGGAGCTACTGTGCTTCAGACTAACAGCTGACAAAGATTGATTTACATAAACAAGTCTTAGTGATTTTACTGTAAATAATGAACCTTAAAATCTCTCCCGTTGGTTTTCCAGAGTCAGATAAATGAGGAAGAATAAAACCAAGAGGCTGTCCCTCAGCCTCCTCCACAGTTGCAGAGCATCACTCCGGGCAGAGCTAACTCCACAGCAGAGAACAGAAGAACCATTTATACAATTTGAGAGGTTTTTCTGGTTCATTACCTGGCAAGTACCTATAGTCTATTCTTTCAGTTGCATTAAAAGATAAATGCTCCTTGTTCAGAACAACTTGTAATGCAGTTTGGACAGAGTTATTAGTAGTGAGGTCTTAGGTTCAGAACCAGATGCTGAAAGAAAGTAATCAGCTCTACAGTACTGTTAATGCTAAAAGGGTTCAGTGGAAAACTCCTTTATTTCTTTGGCCATTATTAGATAAAAATAAAATAACTATTTTTTTTCCCCAGGGACATATTCAAAGACCTGTCTGCAGCACAGGTAAAATATCTGAATATTAATCTTGGAAGTGAATTCTTCTAAAATTTCTTCAAAGAGAAATGTTTATACAACTATCATTTATGTGGTATTTGGTGGAAGGGTCAACCATGCTGAACAGGAAATGCTGAAATGCAGTTAATACATATGTGTTTGTTGCAACACCATAAACAAACATTTTAGAAGGTACCCAGAACTACAGCTTTTGTTGAGAGAGAAACTTCTGAACTTTGAGAGGTCTCTTCTCTTTGGAGATAAGAGCCTGAGGCAAACAGATTTTCCTATTGCTCATGTCTTCCTCCCCTGTCCTACTTCAGTATCCAAAAGCCTCACATCTCCATTCAGTAACACATCTGATTTCCCACAAAGAAGTATTCACTCACATATTAAGGAAAAGCACTTTGAAGACTCCCTGAGGTGGTGCTATCTATCCATGCCTTCAATAGTGGAATTAAATATATAGGCAAATATATTTAGTATTATAGATATGCATATTTGCTTTTATCTCACCTGACAACAGCTCTGGCGAGATCAGAGGCTTTTGGAGGAAGACAGGCCTCTTTAATTAAGCATTAAGGTTTCAGAATTTGGATTTGTTCTACAAAGGAATGGAAACCAATCCTGTCACATTTTCACAGAACAGTCTGTTTTAACATGATATTCTTAGTGGGCACAAATGTGATAGAAAAGGATCTTCAGCCCCTGCCAGCATGATTCAAGAATTCACATAAACCGTAATGTCTCTGCAGAGAAAAGTATTTCCATACGTTTCCCCTACTACCAGGTAATTCAGTCCTAAGCAAGATGGTCATTTTCACATGTGTGAAGAGCAGAAATCCTGACTAATATATCAAATTGATTGCTTTTAATTCTTTTAGTGAAGTTAATTCTGCTTAATCCTACTGCACAAGACAGCATTGCAATAGGAACAAAACTTGTATCTGTTAAGTACTTTCCAGGTAATGGTCACATTGATCCTATGTTATAATGGTCTAGTTCATTCCAACCTTGAATTCCAGACCTTCAGTTGCTGTGTTAAAGGCCTAAAAACTTACGGAATCTGGTACTGCAAGAAAATTTTTAGAATCTGCTAGTATTGGCACGTTTGTTTACAGGCATCCATTAAAATGCAGCCCCATGTTTCGTATTCACTGAAAGCACCTTTGGCCCCTGACATTCTAATGACTCCATCCTCATTGCATCCATGCATCTCAGGGATTTTATGGTAAAGGGGAAAAGACTACTAAATTGAAAAAGGAAGATAGTGTATACAGAATGTCAGTCTTTCTGCAGTACTTATGTTTTTCTTGTAGTTTTAGTATACGAAAGAGTTACCCAATGGCATTTCTGGTTGGAATGTCAGTCTCCGAGGAAAACCAACACACTTTTGTCTAAGTGAATTGGCAGGCAGAACACTAATGGTTCAAGTGTAAAGCAGATATACCATTCATCACACTGCCCTATTAACAAAAGCATCAAGAACATGGTTAGAACAGAAATACTCAGTCTGTCTCCAAAGCATATTTGTATTTTAATAATTGTATTGCATAAATGCCACTGAACACCAGTTTCTAAAGCTAAATATTTCTGCCTTCAAGACATTTGAGATAAGTAGCTCATGGTGAGAGTTAATTTCACTTTTCTAGACAGTCATGTTGCGCCTATATAGACCCCAACAACTTCCCAAACTTCCCCCTAACTCTGCAGACTCCCTTAGTCCCAGGCTGACCTCTTCTGACCTATTAAAGGAAGTAATTTTAGGTGGTGCTCTATTTGTAATGTCTGTTTACTAGATAAAGTTGCAACTGATGTTGAAAATTTGAATAGAAGTTTGCAGATATCAAATCTCAATAGTAAACTAAAAATCATGCTGATTTTACCTTAGAACATGCATCTGTGCTTAATGAAAGAATGCTCAATGCAGTATTTCCATAGAATCATAGAATCAGTAAGGTTGGAAGGGAGCTCTGGAGATCATCTAGTCCAACCTCCCTTTCTGGTAGAGTTTGACAGCAGTGAACCCAATAAAATTTGAGGAGCTCTTCAATGCAACTATCTATTTTATAAATACAGAATGAAGACAAAAAAACAAACAGGTTTTATTAGGTGCTTAAATTTTCCTGACCCCGTCTTTGGAATGATTCTCCTAAGATAACAGCTATAATCTTAGGCCTCCTGTGCTAACAGAATCCACTGCCACAGAAAACAGTACTCTCCCTTGGTTTTATGTATTATTCCCTGTCATCTTTCCCATCCAAAGAATTCCTACTAGGCCTGCATATGACAAATTAACACTCATTTGAGATGAAAGCTACTAGCTGGGTAAGCGGAACAGAGGGGAGGATAATTTAAACTGATCTGCTCATTTCTAAAACATAACTAACAAAAGCATAATGAGGCTACAAGTTTCAAACAGTTCCTTTGCTGTTCCCTCTTATTTTATTTCCTTCTTAAACCAGTTTTGTTTTTTTTTCTTTGTAGCACCCCATTACTGTACTTAAAATAGTTCCAGGTATCAAAGTAATACCAAATTCTGACATCTAGGTGTTACCAGCTTTTGACAAGACCATAAATGTGCTGGGTATTGAAGCATCAGACTACTTTGAAAACACAGAACAGGACCTGAAAAATACTCAAATACACCTTCCAGATGTTTTACAGCCCTAGTGCTCATCTTGAACACAATCACCAAGTAACTGAAGTCAATGAAACAGATTGTCCTTTAAAATAGAAATGTTTTAATTAACAGATGTTTCCCCATATTAAATGGATAAAAGCTTTGTTTTATCCTACTGCTGAATTTCTTCAGTGAAATCCCCCCCCTTTCCCCCGTAACATTATATACTGCTAATCACGGAAAGCACTATGTACTCTCCACAGAGCATGAAGTGTTCTTTAAATATACCAGCAAGCTGTACAGAGTGTTCTTTTGCAGTCCCCAGAAAGCAAATCTCACAATCAACACTGAGTTTGTAATGAGCTTGTAAAGGGTTAAAGGAAAACAAAGAATTCATCTCTTGGACAGTGGCATTACAAATTACCCGAACATTCCTCATAGCCAATGTTGCAAGATCAATAGTGCTATATTCAAAATGCTTTATGCAGTAGCTTTAAGGGACAGCTGTTACCAAGCATACTGTAAAATTGATGGTGGCTGAAAGAGAGGGAAAGAAAAGAGGAAAGGAGAGAGAAAAGAAATTAAAAACCTTTTACTGCTTCCAGAAAGCACACAAAATGTTTGCTTTCTGTCCAGCAATGTCTTTTAAGAGGCATGATCTTTTGGATATCTTCAACATATTTTTCCAATTATTATTTATGCAGCACTTTGAGGTTAGGCTTACTAAACTAGACCACTGTTCACTGCACTCCAACCTGGTACACCTATCCCGAGCAGCACTGTGCAGCAGTATAAGGTATCCCACATACAGCTTCCGAAAAGGCATCCTGTTCCAAGTTGGATCCAGCTCACGAGGTTTGTCAATTATTCCACAGAAGGAAAAAGAGGTAAAGAAACAAATGGACACTTTCAGGTCAACTGAGCTACTCATTTCAGTAAACCATATTAGCTTAGACATAGGCTAATACAGCTAAATAACTCCCAGGCTGTGTGCAACTTGCATTTGCCAATGCAGAGTCCAAGGCAGATTAACAGCATACATGTAACCTAAAAAGAGCTTAGTTTCTCCTAGTTCAGTGGAAAGAATATGATTGCTCTCCCTTAATGCTTCAAAAATAGGGAAATACCAGAAGGTGAACAGAACTGCAGAATGCTGGCACAAGAACACACACATTAATCGGACCTCAAAACATTTAAATTGCATTCTAGAAAGGGGTATTGAAACAGAAACAGAGTTCCAGAACTGCCTAACAATAAGCTTCAAAAAAGGGGTTAAGTAATAACCTCATTGCTTATTAACAACAGAGTTTGATTAGTTTCTGGAGAATGTATCTAAACAACCACATGTTTCTGACAGCAAGTGATTGAACTCTCCAGACCCAAGGGATCTCACTTTCCAATCTGTCACCAGCTTTCCTATTTGGTGTGCAGAGCTTAGTACGAACATGCAACATGCTGACCTACAAAGTCAGTGCACTGCTAGGAGTATACTCAAATGAGTCTCAAACTTGCATGCAGGGAGAAAAGTACAAGACAGGGTGCCCATGCCATCTGTGCTGTTTAAAAATAGATGTCACTCCCCCAAAAAGTCTGACCTTTAATCTGTTTCTCTACACAGTGCAGTCTATATAAATAACAATTAGCGATTTGAGGTACACAAAGTTTGCAGAGAACAAAGGTCACGATGTTTTTCCCATTCGCGCTTCCATGTCCAACTACTCATGTCCTTCTTTCCTTCTCAATCTTACACAACTACCATAAAGTGGAGGCACTCAAATACCCTTATTCTGAAAGAACTTCCATGGCTGCTAAGTTCCCTGAATGCTGTTAAAAGAAAAACGTTAAGTTTAGAAAACTAGCAAATAGTTTTACAAGGTCACTTTGGATGGTGCTGAAAAGTAGTTAAATACTTAGTTTGTCTGAAATGATATAAAAACAGGAGACCTTGTATTTTTAGGTTAATACATTTTCATAAGGCTTGATGATGCAACTTTTGGCTATTTGTGATTTTGTTACTAATACATTTGTTCTACTACTGAACAATGAGTTACCATGGTACACTACACTGTCAAACAGCACTTTTAGCCTGTGTCATCTAAGCATCTGAAAGCTAACTGAATATTTTTCTAAAATTAGCTTTTATAAATCCTGGGCTGTCTTGTCTAAAGGGACAAATCCAAAACACCATTCTAAGTATTAATGGAAAAGTATAGGTGAAAGTTAGTTTTGTAACTCTAATTTACATTTGCTGAGACATTTTGCTTTTGTTCAGACTCTAGGTTTACCCAGATCCTCTATAAAATGGCATTGAACTTTGTGCTCTTCAAATGAAATTATTAGCTGAATCATCCACGACTCCATACACTCAGAGCCAATCTATTTCATGTTAAATGACTACAATAAGGTAACAGAATAAACTAAATCCAAAATAAGCCTCTTATTCTGTAAAACCTATATTCTATTATTTTTAAAAGAGAACACT
This sequence comes from Rhea americana, assembly GCF_003343005.1. Classification (NCBI taxonomy): domain Eukaryota; kingdom Metazoa; phylum Chordata; class Aves; order Rheiformes; family Rheidae; genus Rhea; species Rhea americana. The sequence continues at coordinate 7,060,164 of NW_028186258.1, forward strand.
TATTTTTATATTTAATGAAAATATGTTCTTGTTTTCTGAAGTGTTTTCTACCCTTCATTTACACTTGTAAGACTCTAATTCTGCTAATGCCCTTATCATCAGGATGGAGGAAAACTGTCACAGAACACCACGGCAATTATCAATAGATTCATTATTAGAGACAAATAACAAGATCCATCAAGGAGAATTGTCATTGGTCATTTTTAGGATTCTCTGAATGGCGATTCTTCAGATTGTCTCTCATGGGACAAGCTACCTGGAAAACGTGACAACTTAATTTCACATCAAGTTACAGGATGTGATTGGCTGGAAATAGCAATTAACATAACCATTTCAGTGTATGATGCCAGCTGCAGAAGTTGGCATGAAAGAAATGCATGAAAGTTGTAGAACATATGTCATCAAGAATTTGGCATCAGAACACTATTATCAGAGAATTATTTTACTTTGAGTGCCTATGAAAAACCAGGAATTTGGCACCTTGACAAGCTGAGAAGAGAATTTTCTCCCAGCAACATGAGATACACACATACTTGAGTTCACTGCAAAGTAGAACTCCCCAGTAAAAAGCAGTAGTTCAAGAAAATACAGATATATGCCAAGCTGTAAAGGTTTTTCCTTAAATGCCTTCCATCATCAGCTTGTGTGCACACAAATATATACACAAATTTTGAGGGTAGGGTGTGAATGTGATCAAAAGAACTAATTAGATTATCAGTGATAACTTCATTAACCTCCCTAACTTCACTGAGTTCATTATGCATCACTGACCTTTGCTTAATATTGGTGATGTGTTAATTATGGAATCTATGAAGTGGAAGCAAATGTGAGAAAAAAAAATCATATGCCTTTTTGTTAGTCTGCAGGTATATGCAAATGTACATGTTCTTTCAGGAGGTAACACTGTAAACCAAGTTACATAGGAAAAAAAAATCTATGCATTAAACTTATTACAATCTCCACCATGCCTTCTTTTTTTGAAGGGAAGTTTCTCCACCATCTGTGGAAAAGATTTAGTCTCAGATTTTTGATTTTTAAAATTTTTTAATGTAACCAAAGAACTTGGAAAACAGTATTTGTATTTATTAACTGGCTCTGAAAAAAATTCATCATGTAATTGCATCTGATTTAAACTAGAGTACCACTGGCTATTGGATGGCCATGTGTGTACTTTTAAAACATCATGATGGAGGGAGAGGAAAAAGGAAAATCTGAAAACTTGAGAAGTAGCTCTTGAATCTTTCTCATGATGCATGGAGGCCTCTGCTTGGTAGAGGATGAAACTCACTGCAGTCGTTTTTACATAATTGGGATAAAAACCAAATTGATGGCCAGTCACATTAATTCAGCCTTTCTGCAAATTATATGAAGTGTTACTCATGCCTCAGCATTTTCATTTTATATCATTTTTCAAAAAGTATCTAGTTCTTATATAACTAGCCAAGATAGAAAAATCAGTCAGAACCAGTAGTGTTCCAGGAACATTAGGTTCTTATTATCCTGGCATGGTCTATATAAATTCATAAAATGCCAAAACTTTCTAAAGCAGGTGGTTAAAAAAAGTGGGGTGAATGAAAGGTTATTTGGACAGATTCATTGTTTTTGGCAATAACAGCAAAGAGCACCTCTAATAAGAGAAGCCTCAAATCTCTAAATAGTGACATGCAGAAAAGCACTGCAGGTTCCTTTGCAGCAGATATGCCATTGAAGAAAGACTATAAAGATAGTCTGCCCTTTCTATACAGTAATGTCATTTGTTTTTTCTTAAGGCTTCCAGTTACTCTGGAACATGTCAACTGCATATACTTGCTGTCACAGAGAGTCCACTTGAAGCCTAATAACCTTTTATACAGTGTCATTTTGTGATCCGATCTTTGACAAGGACTGAAATTAGCACCAAAATGAGAAGCCTCATACATAAAGGATGATCACCAGCTTTGTGCTGTTTTTTTAATAATGAAGGAGCTCTCTTCATCCAATCTGATTACTGATTTCTCTCCAAGAACATGCTATCAGTATTAACCATAATTTAAGCAGCTCTTACATCTCCATCCTTAATAATTTTTTTTTTTAAATAGTGAACTATATGTAGCAAATCAGAGATATCAAGAACACTTCTTTCATACAGGTATAAAATCAAATGCACTGTTAAATGGATCATTGAGTCTATTATTGCTAGACATTCACCTTGGATCCAGCTCTTAACTAATCAAAGCTGTTTGACAGCATAAAATAAATTAGTACCTTGTTACAAACAGGCCACATCAAAACCCCTTCAGTATTGTCACATTTGTCCTAACTGCTGTCACAAATACTGTGTGCTATCACAGGTGCTGTGAGGTCTTAAAAAGCTGTAGCTTGCAGTGCAGCCTTCTTGCCTGGGAGTGAGGGACAGCAATGAGTATACAGGAACACTTTACAGGCTCAGCTGAAGTTGCTCATTCAGAGGACAAAGTGAGGTCACCTTTAATTTTGCCTTTTTCATTGGCACCCATTCACCCCAGCACATAGGTCTTGTTAGAATCACTGTTCATTGACAGAGCAGGAAAAAGCATCTTAAGCTTTTAAGTGCTCTCACCTGAAGCTTAAATGTGCTGTCAAACTCATGTCTCCAATTCACCTGGCACACCTGACTCCAGGAAACCACCCACAGTATGATGTATATTAACCACAGGAGGAGGAAAGGACTGAAAGACAAGCTAGCACCCAGAAGGTATTGCAGCTGCCTTGGCTCATTGCACACTATTCTGCACTGATAACAAGAAACCTCAGACAGAGAGGGGCCCCAAACTCCATAAAAGAGAATTATGTGACAGGAGCAACTTGCACCCTTGTCAGAGTGGAATACTAGCCCATAAATTAGCATATCTAATTGTATCCTGATCTTCAAGTGAAACATGAGCAATTGGCTACCTTCAAATTCTTCAGCTGCTGTCATTTGTTTTGTTTTACACAGTCATGTTTATAAGTAGAAAAAAAGCAAATAATTGACTTCCTACCATGCAAATAAGAGGGCAAAAGGACTTAAACAGCTGAAAGGCTAGAACAAGGAGAAGACCATTTTGTGATGTCACCTTTACCTATAGAAAAAAGATATATATATATATATCTATATCTGTGTGTGTAAATCTCCAGACACACACACAAATATATGTTTTTTTAATAACAAAAGTGCAAGCCTTTTTGTCAAGAAAAATTTGAGTCAATCTGCAACAAATCTGCTGTAATTATGTGTGCATATTACATATATTTTCAGACTTCTTTAGTCATCCCAATACTTTTCATATTAAATTAAAACAAATTAAAGCAAAGAGAAAAATCAAAGGTTATTTGTGAAAGTCATCTTAAATACCATGATTCATTGAATACTTGTTTCTTTGACAGATTCTGTGTTTTCTGAAATTTGAGTAAATTGTAACCTGAATATTTTGAAAGCAGAAATTGGTAGCTACATACTTAAGTTTTCTGATAAACAAATGAAATGCCTTTCCAGTAAAATTTTGTTACATATTTCACACAAATCTATATACTTATTGACAAGCATATATCAGGAAGGAATCCTTTAGTTCTATAATGCTTATGAATGTGGAATAACTGGATTAAAAAAAAAAGGTTAATTTTCAGAGGTTAAGCTCTTCAGAAGAGAAGCTGCTACTTAAAGCTAATCATTTAGCTACCTATCAACTGCCAATACCAGCATTAGAATAAAATGAACCCAAGACAGCAAAATGTTTACATCAGCACAAATAATTGTTTTATGTATTCTAATTCTAGCACTTGAAATAAAAGGAATGGCTTTTCAGAATACTTGTCTGGTCACTGGACATGCACAGAAGCTGTTTCTAAATGAATTTTTATCAGCATTTGTTTTTAACAAGCCATATCTGTTAAGTATTTACTACAGTAGTTAACATATCCCTGACAAAATGCTCTTTCTGGATATTGAACACATTATGATTATCAGGATCACTTCCTAACTGATCTCTGTAGCATTGGAGATAGATTTCCTATGCTGTCAAAAATCAATCCAATTAGCTCATTTGCAGTATTTTTTTTCCTAATTCCAACACAACAAAACAAGTCTAGAACTTAACATTTCTTCCACTGATTTCTAGAACTCTACAAAGTCTGTGCTCCTTGATTTGCACTATCCATGTTCTTGAAATGAGAGTTATGAACCCAGAGCTGTTCTGAAAACTCTAGCTCCAGAAAAAGATGTGCCCATATTCACTGGAAAACAAAACCAGTCTCAGTGCAAATTGCTGCATGAGACCAAGCAGCTGCCAGAAAACCCAAGCCCAGACACTTTACCACAGTAAGCTATCTTCAGCCAGAGTAGCCAGGCTAAAGAGCCAGGACTTGAGCACAGTAGCATGGGGAAGTTGTTTTGCAGGGCTTCATTCTGTTTCAAATAAAGCTCCACCTGGGGCCTTGTTGCAATGTGAACATATCAAAATTGCTTTGTCCATCTGCACATTTTCATGCAAAGCTCGCGTGCGTCTGGCATATGGCTTGACAATAGCTATTGAATTGAAGGAGTGAAAGAGCAGAAAAAAAACAGGTGAGGAGGCCATGCTTTGTTGGCTGCTAGGGAAGAAAGGAAGTCACTCTTACCTAACCACTGGGGACTTACACTATTCTACTTGCCCTCCCTTTGGGTCTGATCCAGACTCTGTCTCAGGCAATAGAAATAGCCCCATTGAGATCTACAGTTTTCAAGCCAAGTTTTACATGGCAGAGGGGGAAGCAGAGAAAAATAAATAAGTCAAAAAATAAACTTGTACAGTTGTGAAGAGAAGCCCTAAATGGATACAAGGCCACATGAACACCGTCACCACAGTCACTGTATTGAAAGTAGCATGCATATATATATATAAAAATATATATGTATATAGATCTCCCTAAATTTATCTCTAACAACTCCAGTTATAAATGGTATCTCTCAACTTTTATGCCCGAAAGTGTCATATATTCAAGTCTCTATCAGGTGATTGAAAACCTCCTCCTTGAGCCCTTGTGGCACAGCTGGTAACTGGCTTCAGACCTACAACACACCACCACCATGTGAAGAGCACAGAGGTATCAGGATGGAAACTTTTCACCTTTTTGTTTACCAAGGCTGCTATCCCAGCTGTGATTCACTGCAGCTCCTCACAACACTGCCAGGCTCATCATCTACATCTGCAGTTACAGCAGCTAACTCAGGATTTTACAGCCTTTGAAGTATTTTACTAGTATTAGTTCTTATAGCAGGAACAGCAGTTATGTATACCATCCCTTTTTGCAAGGGAGGGAAGTCAGAAACGTACTGCAATGGTGCAGGGGCACAGGAGCAGGGCTCCCCCCATCCTGCAGCTCAGACACCCCCTTCCTTGCACATTTCCTAGCCAGTCCTGCTTCCCCAGACTTAGGCCTGTGCTAATCAACAACTCATTTAGGATTCAGAGAAGTAAAAGCAGTCAGTAAGTCAAAGGGCTTGTAAATGCTCCATTCCTTTTTTTTTTTTTTTGTATTTATTGGTTTTTGTTAAAAGTTGTAAAACTAGCGCTTTTTTTCTCTCTTACTAACACATTCCTACTACAACAAGCATTAGTAACTGAAGCAAGTACAAGCTGTGGCTAAGTCTAGCCCCTGCAAAAACAGAAAATATGCGGTAAATTAGCACCTCCCTATAGGGCTAGCATTTTGCGACAAGAACATTACTTCTGGCAGAGTTCAGATATGCTTCTCTAGTAGCAGAAAGAATAAACAACAACAAAAAACAACTTCACATACTACAGAAAGCATAAGCAGAACAAGTTGGTCAAACAAATAAAGAGAACACAGCTAGGCTCTGATTTTTAAATAAGGCACCGGCAGGGTCAGGTCCAACTCCTCAGCCTCCAGCAGCCACCACATCACACAGCACAAAACACCCCTAGGGCAAGGCAGCACCAGGACAGGGGCCACAACACCTTCAGTACCTCTTAACTTCACTATATTCATCCTTAAATTCAAAGGTTAGCTTTAAAGAAGACCATAGAGTGCTTTAGGAACRTATTAAATTTCTTCAGACTCACATGCCACAGGCCTGGTGGAGAAAGGGCAGCAGCCAGCCCCGGGCTCCTTCCTGAGGAGAGAGGAGGCAACTGCCAGCCGGYGGCTTTAATCCTCCTGAGGAGAGTCCTGCCAGCCGGGAGCCGCCACCCGGACACCTGTGAATGTCCCCAGGTGTGTGTGTGTGTGGGGGGGGGGGCACAGTTATTTAAGGCTTTTTCTGACCTCCAGGCTGGTTTTTGCTTGGGCTGGGCTTGGCTGCCCTGGGTGAGTCAGGCCTGGCTGCCCTGTGGGAAGGGTGGAGGAGTGCAGGCAGGTAACAGAAAATTTGTCCGGGCCCTTTAGCTTTGGTTGTTTTACTGGCACTAGTCAGTTTGTAGACACATTAGCTTATGATGCTTTTCCAAGGGCTAAGTGTCTTCTCTTTTTTTTCCCCTCTCTGTTTCCTGTTTAGGCTGTAAGGTTTGATGGGAGGAGGGACTTTCTCCTTCAGGGATGCAGTTGTGACAGTTGGGGGGGGGGGGAACTCGACCCTGCTGTCCCTCCTTCCATCTTCACGCTCTGCAGGGCTTACACCTCACCTTCAGCAGTTATTTTTCTTTTCTCCTGCTTTTTTTCCCTCAGAGTGCAGCTGGCTGCAGAGCTGGTTCAGCTCCATAGTTCCTGGTACCCAGCAGAAGAAGAGCAAAGACAGCTGCTGCTCCAAAAAGTCTCTAGCCTATACTTACTGRTGGCCTCTAGCTGCCAGAGAAACTGAAACTAAATGAGTATTATGCACTTCAAAACAGCAGTTTTTGCTAGAGCTCCAGCTAGGCAGTAATAAGACCTTCAAATAATCCTGTTTCCCTCCTGTGAGTTCCTTCTGGAGGGGGCTGCAGCCCCACCTTTGCTTTTCCTTYGCTCCAGGAGCCTGGTACCAGCCCTGGCTCTGAGGCTGCTTTTCCTACTCTGTTGGAGTCAAGTCTTAGTGCACAAAAATACTGTTTTTTTTTTTTCCATCTGATCTAGGAAAATGGATAGAGCTGACATTCTGTAAAATGGGCTTTTCTAGTAGCAGAGGAGGTAAATGTTATGGTCGTAAGAATCTGTATRTTTCCAAAAGCAGAAAAAAAAGTGTGTGTGGAGAGAAAAAGACAAGTCCTCAGCATGATGTATGTATTGAGAGAAACAGAAGTGAGATTATAATATTGCGAGCCTCTGTTCCTTGGAAATCATCAGTCAGAGCCAAGAAAAATCATGAGACTGATGCTTTTTTTAAAAAAAAAATCAAAAGTGATACATTTTGCCTCTTTTGTTTGACTTTTGGTTTCTGAGCCTCTTGGTTCATATTTTAGATTATTTTTATTCAGAAACCACAGAGGCCAGAAATGTATGTGTCTTATTGATGGCTATGTTTCCTTTTCATTTTGAATTTCATATAAATCAATAGATACTGAGAGCTGCTCTTTAAAAACAAAGCAGAGCAGGGTGCTTTTGATAAAATCATGAGATCTAGTAAAACTGTGTTTATTTCAAGCAAGGAAGATAATTTCAAGAAAGCTGTCTTATGAGGTGTTTTTTCACCTCTCTTGTGTGCTCTAGTAGGTAGAGGCTGCACTTGGACATTGTGGGCTGTTATTCCTCTCTGTGGGAGAGGACAGACTCCATTTTGGAAATAGTTCCAGTTTGGAAGACAAGGAGATGTTCAAAAAAAAATCTCTGGAAAAGAAATTTCCCCAAAATCAAACACAAACATTTTTCTTCAATAATAGGAAAGCATTATACTAAATATTAATATTCTGCTGTGATAGGAAAATTAAAACAAAATGTGTACTGTATTGAAGTAAAATATTTTACTCTTACTGAGAAGAAACTGAAACAATCTAGCAAAACATTTCAGTTTTGACAAAACTGCATTTTCTCATTGGACTATTCTGTCAAAACATTATGACCAGCTCTAATAAACATATGCATAATGAGTATAAACATACGTTCATTCTAAAGATGCTGGTTTAAACATTACTGCAAAATTAAATCTTTGTTTATCCACAAAATAGACTGAGCATAGGCAACAGCTGTTCAGCTTTTCACCATCTTGTCCCTCCAGTGTGCCTCAGTTCTCTCTGGGGAGACTCTGCTACAGGAGTTAAATAGATGGCAGCTGGGTTGTTTGCCAATGAGCCTGTGGGTTCAGGCTCATGAACTGGTGCTGAGTATGTCCCTGCTCTCTCCTGTCTTTAGCAGTATTCCCGGTTTAGGCTTAGTTCATAGCTATGGAGAAAGCTTGTATGATTCACCAGAAATATCTTCTGTGTATATGTTTGTTGCTGTCTACTCTATGCTCTCAAACCAGGGCATCATCCTCATTCCAGATAACTTCAGTAATTTCAGCTGCAGCTCTCTGAAGTGCTAAGAATATGGAAGCCTTCAGAAAAAATGAACTCTCACCAGTATTCTCCAGAGAAGCTCTTTTCATCAAGAACTTTCCATTTCTAGCAATGCAATCAGTAGCTCTAAAACAAATGTTTGCCAATATATACGCTGCATTTATTCAGGACAAATAAAGAATAAATCAGTCGGTTTGTTGTGAATAACTTGCATGGCTGATGGTCGCATACTGTTTCACTACAGCTATGGAAACATATTTGTCATGATCCTTCTCCTCTGTTAGAGGACACTAGCTCCTTTTGTATTTTTAGAGCAGGTCCTGAGTTAGGGGCGGATGGAAAGAAAACAAATGGAGCAAAAATAGGAAACAAAGTAAAATCTCTGCTATTTCTATAAAAGTCCAGTCAATAGATCATTCCTAAGAAATGAAAATTTGTGAAAAAGAATGAGACAGATCTTTAGGGACTCCAGCCATAGCAAGCACCTGCAGTTCATGGCAGCTGATCACTCTTTGCATGCTGATAATGCATCACTGGGAACATGCTAAGGAATACCAGGTTTAGAATGACATCAGTCACTGTAAAATTCTGGTTTTATTATCTTTTAGCCAATATCCATATATTTAGGAGAATGAAAGCAAATGAGAAAGATTGTGTGAGGGAAGGGCAATATATAATGAAGTGTCTAAATGCAGCTGCATTGGTTATATCTAACCAGTTTTTGGCTGGCGGCAGAAAACCTCCCACCTTCTGTTCGTATAACTGCTTCCAAAGTGAATGACAAAAGCAGCCTGTGATGTGCCTTGCTGTAGCTGGCTGTGGGCTAATCTGCCTCGGCATGCTCCGGGGTGATATTGACCCCTCCTGGATCCAGGCTTGCTGGTTCAGTGCCTGCGTAAGTAACGTGATCTAGAAAAAGAGGCTTGGGACAAGCCTCAGAATTCCCYAAGATATCCCCAAGTGACCAGCAGTTTTAAATCTGGCCCTTGTGTTCTTAGAAATAATATTTTAACTGAGCTCTCCAAGTGTGGGAGGGAAGCAGTGTTTCCACTAATACTGCTGTGCTCAGTGTGAAGACCAATGAATGCATAGCTTTCCTATCAGCAAGGAGTTGAGTTAACATCCAGCATGGGTGACAAATGGGAAATGTGGTGCTTAAGGATCCCTTGCCTGACTTTTTTGCTCATAAAGAACTGCACACAGTGRAGTATTTCTCAAGCTGAGCAGCTCATCTCAGAGCCATGGATGCTCAAACAGCATCTTTTCTGGTACACTTGGTGCTCTCCAACAGAGCTAGAATACCTCGTCACTTAGAAATGTGTAATTGTGTTAGTGACACTAAATAGTCTTGCCTTGTTGACAAACTCTTCATCTGAAGTGCTTGATTTTGTTATTAACCTCTCTCATTGTTCCATTCTCTGCTTTTCTTCAGAACATTTATTAGATTTTATTAACTTAATAGAATTGTARATGAATATTGTTGTTCATACGTGTCTCATTTTGCAATAAATATGATAAAATACAGACTTCATCTTCAGTGTTTTTGTACTGTACAGATTTGATGAAACATCTGCTTGAACTACCTTTTTATACCAACAGTATTTTCTAATCCAAAATTCTAGAAACATTTGTAGCAATTAAATGTGTTTTAAATACCAAAAGCAGAAGGAGGAATGTGGGGAGACAAGTCAGARACTTCTACTTTAAGATACCCATTTAAGAAACTGTTTTCAGCACGTAAGTTGGTGGAAAATGCTCAGACAATGYGGCTTTCAAAAGCACAAATTCTGCTTGTAATTTTTAACTCTACCCACTCTCTGCCCACCTCTGCACATTGCAGAAATAGCTGTGAAATTCCTCCATTTGTTGACACTTATTTCTGTGCRAAGGGCATGAAGGCTAAAGTTTAGTTCTAGAACAAAAGTTGGATTTAAGATAACTTGGATTCCGAGGATCCTTTTTTTCCAAGGTTTTTAATTAAGGACACTAGGAAAGTAGGTRTTAGTGTAACTTGAACTCTAGTTCAGTATTTTAATTAAGAGTATRGGAACACGGAAGTGGTAGAATTCTTTTGAATTGCTATGTTGAATTTTCTGCTATTTCAAGCACTAGCATATACTCTACTGTACAGAGTGATCAAGCTGTTCTAAAAAGTTACGTTTTTCTGTATTTCAGTATCCCATGTGAGGTCAGCTTTGCCACTACAAACATGAAGGCCGTCAACACCTTAACCCATGCCAGAGTCACTTTTCTGCGTAAGTTTTGATTGGGCAAATTGTCGTGCCATCTGTGATTATTTGTACATGTGCTTATTTGTAAAGGGGCCATCTCTGTGTGGACATATGGATGTTTTTTGTTTGGTGTCCCTGCATAGAGGACATGTGATAAGGTAGAGGGCACTGGAGAGCAAACTGACTCTGGGATTCAAATTCTGCCACTGATAGTCTCCAAGATGTTCGTTTCCTTGCCTTGGTTTCTTCATCTGCAAACTAAAAGCAGTAATGCTGATTTTTCCTTTTTTTTTTTTTTTTTTTTATTTGCTTGTGTTGATTTCATTGTATGAATGTTTTCATTTCCATATCCCACCATAATCTATTACTTGACAGTAATCTTTTCCTATCACTTATAACCTTAACAAAACAGACATATTCCTAATATAATTTATAAGATATCTGTACTCCAGACAGTACAGAGTTGTTTTATACAGATAGGATTAAAATGCTTACAGACTTTAAACCTAATCTACTTTAAAGGAAGGAATAAATTAATCATAATTAAGCCTCAGTAGCTGTAATTCTTAGCATAATGTATTATCTAATGAGGATTCTTGAAGAATAAGTATGAGTCATGAGCATCCTATTTCTTCTGTAAGCTTATGCTGCAAATCAATACAGTTAATAATCAAAAATATTAAATGAACAACTGTTTATTCTAAAATCAATATAAAGAAATTGATACCCTGCCTACGCATACTTTATGGCACATTTCTCTTTCTGCAGGACGATAAAAGACAGAGTAGAGTGTTTACTAAGCTGAGAATGAATGTCTTTTATTAGGGACCAAAGCATGAGTGACAAATTGAGTAAAAGCCTGAGAGCACCTGGCTTTGTTTGTGTTTAAACCTAGTAAAACTACAGAAATTGAGAGTTCTTATCTCACAGCCAACCCAAAGCAAAGTCCACATACCCTGCAATCAGCTAATTGCAAGGAGTGTTGGACATCATCCAGGGCTGCTAAGGTTTTTACCTAAACTTCGAAAGAATTGATATTCTATGATGTTGAGGTATTTGGGACCACCAGCAACTCTTCACCTTCATCTGTTTTTTTCCACTTGATTTGCCATAGTTTACTAATCCTTTCATTAACTCATTATCACTTGTATGAAGATAATTCCTATCAACTCCACTCCAGGATAGCAAAGCCACTGTGCTGGTATGTGGCAAAGACATCTTTATGCCACTGCTTCATGGATGTAAGTAAGTGAACAAGTTTGCCTTAGGAAGGGCCCAGGTATAATTGATCTGTGGAGCAACAGAAGAGCCCTCTAGAGGGTTTGGGAGATCATTGTGCTGACTGACTTTCCATTAGATAAGTGCCATCTATGCAGAGTGCAGCGAGAGGTTTCAAAATTGCTCAATGCATGTGTGTTCTTTGTGGAAATGATCTACCTATGTGCTATAATCATTTTACTACAGACCTGTTTTGCTGGTGGTCTGGAAGACTATCTGGCTGCCACTGGACATCAAAAGGCTATCCCATAAGTGGGTTTTTTAAAAGAGGAAACTATTTGACTGCATAATATGAGAAATTTCATGTTTGATGGAAGTTAGGCAGCTCTAGCGCTGGCCAATAGATCTTGGGAGCCTTTGCAAGCTGAGGGGTGGGGAGAAGGGAAGAGGGGAGCCTGGATACCCTGAAATTCCTTCCAGCCCTGTTCCATGAGATCTTACCACATACTGAGACTAGTCTTACTGATTTTTAGCAAGTTTTACTATGCATGTGCACAGTGGTACCTGGGGAAAGACTGGTGGGAAGAGGCCTTCATGTAAGACAAAAATATAAAAAGCAGCCATTACAAGCTCATACAATAACACACAGGGCTAGCTGAGCCATGTTGATTTTAAAAACAAGTAATAGTGTAGGATAAATGATTTAGCTCAGATGTAATGCTGCTGTTTTCTTGTTTGTTTTTGTCTGAAGTAATCTTTACTCTAATTTCCCTATTTTCTTCCATAAATACACAAAAATTTAGCTGGCTCTTTTATTCAGTTTATAGCTAAATTTGGCTTTTTAATTTCAGATAGATCTTTCTGCTTCCCTAAATGGTAATACATGCAAAGGGACGTGCTTACCCATGGCCAACAGATGTTGTGCCTGAAATACTCCTGTAAACAAGGTCTTTAAATCCAAGGCTTTTGAGGGTCATACTATATTTAAAATGATCAGTTAAGTTGTTATCCTAATAATTATTTTTGTCTTAGTATGATAAATCTATAATAATGATGTGGCTTTTCATTTTGTCAGGAAACGTTTTGGAACAATTTCATGCCATAGATATTTATACTAGATGCTAACATGAGCTTTGTTTTATATAATTTGATAGAACAAATGTAATCTCACCCAAGGCTGTCCCATTTTGTGCCTAGTGAAATCAGGGGCCAATTAGCCAACCATCATTGCTTGCACTGTGAGATGGCTCATATTTAACTGGCACTTCCCAAATGATTATCCATAAAGGAGGAAGTCAGACAAAGGCGCAGATGGTGTTCAGACAAAATTTAAATCTGTCTGGCTCTTAGTTGTCCTTTCTGTGAGCTGTTGAGTGTATTAATTGGAGATCAGTTTCTTGTTAGCTGGTTTCCATTAGGTGACTGGGTGGTGTGTAGATCTGTTGTCTTCATTTACTGTACTTCTGACATCTCCCTCAAATGGCAGTCAGCCAGCTTATGAAAAGTAAAGGAGGGCTTTGGTATTCTTGTGGCTGAAAAATCCTGATCTGAAACAGACAGGCTGTCATTACCTTAGTCAAGTGGGTTGTGAAATGTGCTGGACATGCTCTGGACTGCCTAATTTGCATTTGTATCTGCTCATCATCTAACACCTGTCTCACTCATCATGAGACCACGATGCAGTTTTCCAAGAGCAACGGAGGCTTTGGGTAACCCAACTCCTTAAGGATTGGTAAAGCAAATGCCAGAGGAGTGACTTCAAAGGAGACTGCTCTGTGTCCTGGAAACAGCACAGAAGAACATATTTATAAAGTGACCTTTTGCCAGAGCTGCCTCAAGCTATCATATGTAACAGCTGATAGAAGACTTGGRCTTAAGGATGTTGTGTCATCACATGAGGCAGATGGGAGATAAGCCTGAGTTGTCAGGGCTGTTTGATATGGAAAAGGACTTGAAGCCCTCAGACCCATAGCAGGTCAAGGGTGGTGTCTGCACTGCATGCTGTGTCCATGTGTCCTCTCCTAGATGAGTCAGCCCACACTGATCYATCTCCTGTGCTTGGTCTTCCATCTGCAGAGGTTACTGCTCCTCTTCATCCACTCAGCTAATGCCAGCGCTCCCTGGCCTCTGTCAGTCCAAATGTGTTGGGATRGCTTAAACCATTTAAATTACAGGTTAATGAAAAGATATCAACTAAATTGGAAGGTACTGGGGATTTGTTATATGTGTGGCTGAGCTTGCAGGCTAGTTAGCTCTGATAGGGTGAGTGAAGGGTGGTAGGTACAAAGTAGAATGGCTCAGGGAAAATACCGCCTGTGAACACTACCTTTACATCTCCACCTGGCTTCCCCCAAAATCTTGGCCAAAACTAAGCAGTCATGATGGCACAAATGGATCTGTGATACMTAGTGGTCTTGATGATCAAATACAGAAATACTGAGAGCTAGTGCTTAACATTTGAGAACAGAAACCTTCAGACTGAGAGAGTACTACCACCATTTCTCCTGGTGTTGTGAATGAAGACTTGTTCTTCTCAGCTGACTGGAAGCATGTTAATTATCTTGAGGGCCCAAAGAAACAGTTGGTGATTTTAGAAGGAAATATGTCCATACTCCATTGGACTATAAAAGCAAACAGATAAGAAAAATGTGGCAGTGTTGATTAAAGAGAAGATTGCTACTCTCTAACCCTGCAGGTGGTTGCTGATGCATGCAAGATAGGCCTGGTAAAAGAGAAAACAAGTGGATTGTGAGGTGCAGAATGTATCTTGCTGTAACTGTGAAATATCAGTTATAAATGGAGGCCATCTATTCACAAAAATAYTGTTTTAAGTTGAGATAATTAGGCAGAAATTTGGGCATAATGTGGACCTATTGTATAGGCCTAAAAAAGGTTAATCCCTCTTTCATAACTGGTTGATTCTACTAATCCCTTCAACAATAATAGGTCAAAGGAAGGAAATATTTATGCATAAATTTCATTTCTGGGTACCAAAGGAAACAGCCTTTGAAGCCTCAGACTTGAATGTCGTGAATCTCAGCATCATCACACTCTATTTTGAGGTGCCAGTTCATGGCATGGGCTCTCTGTTCCTCCAAGGGAGCATCTGACAGCCACTGCATAGCACTATCTAGTCTGTCTAACAGGAAATACTGATGAGATGGCTRTTCCTTTGGAATTTAAACACCTGCCTCAGCAGAACTCACATCCTTTCCCTTGCTATCATCCACTGCATTTTTTCCCTTTAAAATAGTGTGGAGTAACTTTGCTCTTTTAAAACACAGCATCTCCCCATGCYCTGCACCTATGTAATGGTTTAAGGGTTACCACGTTGGGTTCTACATTCTTCCTTCTTCCTCATCTGTACCAGCATCATTTGGAGCTATATTTCCTTGTTGAAGCTGTTCTACTTCAGAAAGAATAATACAGAAGTCCTTGAGCTAGAGAGACTGAGCAGGCCTGAACTTAGTGATCCAGCCTTGTGATTTTCATCCATTCTCATGCAATAAAAAGGTTTCCAAGCACAGCACATACATCTTCGAATCTTTATGGTTAAATGATTCTCTTCTTTTCATGGATGAAGTTGTTAATGTGGAGAAAGGACAAGGACTGCATAAGCATATCTAACAGCTGATTTTATGGCACTGGGGTTACTCAGACGAGTTTGAAGACATTGCAGACTGCAAACAAGTACCCAGATTACACAAGTACTGATACAGCATGAAAAGGAAAGAAAGCAACCAGACCTGCAGTCCAAAGGGCATGCAAGAGAAGAATCATTGCTGGGATGTCATTCATCAGAGTTGCATCTCGGAAGAGAATGTCTCTGCTCCGTGATCTCTTACGTAAAGAGAAGGAAAACTTTTTTGCAGGAAGGAGTGCATGTCCTTGTGCTGAGAGCAGTAATGGCCTGGGTTCCCATTCCCAAACCTTGCAGAGCCAGTCTCTTGCTGCCACCCTGTGTTGAACTAGGACCTGGCATATCTGTGTAAAAATGAAGGATTTCTCCCTTTCTTATATTGCTTGTTTTAAAGCAATCTGATATTTGATGAGACTTTTGAAAGACTTCCACACTAGAAAAGCAGTGGACTTGCATTCAATTTTAGTGTTATGTGCCATTTCAGCTTTAAAACAAAAGAGAATTTATGATGGAAAATTTAACCATATCCCCGAGTTCTGTGAATTGTGTTTCTCTAGTGCAGCGTGCATGATCTGTAACATCATTGAATGTACTTGCTGCATTTGGCACAAACCGTTTCAGATACAGGAGGCTGAAGCAGAGGGAAATGCCACCTGCAGGGGTGGGCTATATTCTCTACTTATGAGCAAAACAAGTTTCTAGCTAACATGATGCAATACTACGTGATACAGGCTGTCAAGTGTCTGTCTTGAGATCTGTCTGTGGCAATGAATATATGACACAGAAAATCTTTGGAAAATGAATAGGGTTTCTTTATCATCAATAAATGTATGTGACCTGCCTGAATGGGATGGATACTGAATTAGTTCTAAAAGTGATCTGAAGTATCCTTGTTAGGATCATGTAAGAATGATCAATACCTACTATATATATGATCAAAAAATGTTTGGTACATTTGTATTGAATTCAGCTAAAGGATTCTTAACAGTGAGTCAGATATTAGGAAAATACTTGCAAGAGTGAATTTGTTGAAACAGAAGAAGCTGGTGGTGGAAGTGTGTGTGAATTTTTTTTCTTTTTCACCCACAAGAGGGAGCTCCATTAACATTAATAGAAATTGCTTAAAATGCTATTATTCTCATGAAAACTACATCTTGGTTTGTAACGAATCGGGTAGAACGTAATGGCAAACAACATAATTCAGTAGCGTGCATGCTTGAATTCTCAGCATTTTAGTGGGTAAACTTAATGCCAGTATGATACTGAGATTTGGGAAGACAAGTTGTGTCAGGTACAGTTACAGCTGCAATGATTTATAGATACACATGAAGTCATGTTTACAGGGCAAACTGACAGCTTTTATGTTACCAACTAATATAGAATTAGAGGAAAAAAAAACATTTTGGGATAGATAAGGCCATCTGCAGGTCTTGAAGGTTGCTGCTTCTATTTCATAGCTGAAGGGGCTTGGGCTGCGGTTCTGGAAGGGTTTTTTTTTTTTTTTTTTTTTTTTTTTTTTTTTTTTTTTCCCTACAGCTGTATCATGCATGTAATAGGTGATCACTCCTCACAAATATTGCCTCAAATGTCATAAAGATAATCTGGGTTTCAAACAGCCTTGTTGCTATTGCTAGAAGTTAAGCTTCTTTCTAGTAGATTAATCAAAGGATTGCTGAGTTCTGATTTTCAAAATATGGAATTGCTAAAAACCAGGTTGCTCTTAGTTTTGTGACAGCTGGGTTTTTTGAATAAACTTAAACTGGGGTAGTAACAGACTGTGAATGTTAAAGCCCCAGTGTGATTCTAAGTTTAGATAAATCCATTTTCTTTAGAATTTATACAACAAGAACAGAAGAGTTGCCCTCACAGGTGGCATGGGAGACATGTCAATCAAGATTATTCGTACAGTGTCTTCATGTTATATATTCACTGAGAGCAGTAACTTACTGAACAAACATTCCAACGCTTTCTTTCTCTTAAAATAAAATAAAACACACCACAGGAATTTTACATTTAAACTGAATCCTGAGACCAGGGATAAACCTGCAGCATCAAATCTCAGGAAGAGATGACATACTGAAACTGCCTGGTGTTTAGTATTTTAACTTCGACAAATTTGATTTTTTTTTCCCATTTCACTCTCCCTGTCCCTATTTTTGACCAAAACTAGAAGTGAAATTCCTGAAATGATGCAAGAAGAGTTCCTTCCTGACAGCATCATCCAATCTGGCATGTAACCTGGGCAAACWTAAAAGTTCATTTCCAGATCAAATGTCCAAAGTGAACCTTTATAATTTTGTAAGGTCATGGGGTTATCTGAAAGGGTCTTTAACCTTAATGCATGTCCCTGGGCAGGATGTTGCAGGTGAGCTCCTACAGAAACAGCAGGGAGATGAAATGACATGAGAACTGCTCGCTTGCTGTACTAGAAACTCATTTCAGAAGGATAGYGTGAGCAAAACCAAAGCAGCAGCTCCAGCCTTGGAGCCTCTCTCCCCATCCYCTTGCCATGGCTGGTACACAAACTCAACACATCTTGCCAGCCATGCGTGAAGACGCCCTGTTCATCCCTGCTCTCAGCCAGGGTGGTCGTCTGTGTGGAAAGCCTAAAGCAAACAAAGGCAAGCTGCAGCCAGATGTTGGGAGGCTTTCAGGTTCACTTAGCGTTCCCGGGGTAGGCAGCACATGCATGCCTGTGCTCCCTGCTCAGAGGAATAAGCCAAGSAGCCCTACCCTTCAAAACCTTTCCCTTTGCAATGAGACAACACTGCTTACCTTTCCAGAACCATCTGGGCAAATATGGACCTCATAGAAAACGTCAGCAATTCCTGATCCATCAAGGCTATGCTAAACAAACCAGGCTGAACAATTTACAACTTGACCTCATGTTGTGCCTGTAAATGGATTCTGTGAATGGCCTTTTCTTGTATTAGTTACATTTTCCTGGTGTATACACCAGGCTAAATTAGGCAGTTCAACAGCTCCCCAGAACCCCCTCTGTTTTAATTTGAGCTGAGGGGGACTGATATTTACAGGACTTTGGGGGAGATTTCAGAAGGGAGTTGTTCCAAGTCCCTGAAGCTCTACTTTATCTCTTAGATAAGGAGCATTTTTCTCTTTGGGGCAAGAAATTTTGCCTTTCTGTGAAATAAGCAGGAAWGACTTTGTGTTACCTTTATTTGGATTTTTAGTATACTTGTATGATGAATGAACTTTCCTGACTTAAGTCATGTCTCTTCATTTTGAAGTCTCTTGTGCTGGATTTGCAGTGATTCCTCAAGTAGTGAGGTTTAAAAGTAGCCCTAATATTTATGTAGAAGATGATGATGTTCTCCATTTTTTCTGTGGAATGAGGCAAATCAGTTCTTCTGACTATAACCTGTTCTCTTACAGATTACTGAAATTGAAATAAGCACACAGTTTTCCTCTAAGAGGGTTCAGTAATGTACTTCCTTAGGAAACAAGGAAAACAACTGTAGAAGGTAGTAAAAGGTGTTATACTGAGGGATGGCAAAAGAAGAATATACAAACTGCCAGAAATTTTCTGATGTTCTGCTGACTACACTTCCATATCATGCAGCATAACGTAATGTATTCAGAAATTGTACCTGCACAATAGATCCCATAAGCCACACAGGGACGAATCTTATGCAGTGTTTCTGTAAAGAATATATTGTACATGGACAGACATGAATTTATGTTCTCTTTTCTGTCTATATACACACAATTCTGCGTAACTTTTAAAGTTGATTAGACCTGTCATATTTTACCTGTAACAACTATAACAAAAGAGTATTATAAAAACTGGAAAATGTATGTGGCTGACAACAGTTGCACTAGCATCACTCCAAATACAGTGTTATAGGAATAGATGTCATTATCTAGGACATCGTGTGATGCAAGGCTGAAGGAGGAGCTCTCCATATGTATAAAAATTATGTTAAGATGCCATTTCTATGATCATTATAGATGGGATTGGTTAACTCCCTGTGGGTGATGATAAGTAGCATAAGAGTTGTCAGATGTGTCTTTTCAAAAGGCTACTGCCAGGACAGATTGGATTAATTTATTTTTCCTGGAGTTTGTTGCACTTCTCGTTGCTGAGCATATCAGATCAGAGGAGTTGCTCTCTCTGATTTTGCACTGTTTTGTTTTGTTTTGTTTTGTTTTGTTTTTTTCTGCCTGAGACAGTGATGTCAATAGGAGCTAAGTACCTATTTCATTCCATGGGAAGAAGAGACCAGGAAGGGAAAACAGTAGGAAACCACTAGGTGACGGCACTGTTGATTTATCCCCTAGCTCATCACCTCCRCGATAGACTCAGATCTATGTTGAAGCCGTGCAGTAAATGCCAGGCAGGTGCCGCTGAGTAGGCCTCATCCGCAGAGCTGTGAGTGTCAGCAGCCCAGTGTTGGTTTCTGTTGGTAAGGATGGTTTCTGCAGAGCCAGGAGTGCAGCTGCTGTAGTCTGCTAAGTGGAGATCTTTGTGTGCTTAAATATCTCTAGGGATGCAGTGTGTAAATATCTCTAGGGATGCAGAGTGATACTTGTGCTGCATTCTTCAATAATGATATAATATTGAAAATAAACATTGTTAATATTAAATACTGCTTTCATCACTGTCATCTTAGTCATATGATATATTTAGGCACTTACATGATGACATCTTTGAGATCCCTAGGAGCCATAGTGTATTTTAGAGATTTCCTTAACAGATTTCAAATTCTGTGGCTCTTGGTGTGCAGCTACAACCTGCCTCAATAATTCACAGAAATGATTCTTAAACCTACTTCAGTTTTGAAAGAATAGCATATACCATGGTACCTACCTTCAAACACTGGAACAATTGTGGGACCATAATCAGAAGCCATTCTGGTTTCTAAATTAATTACTTCAATAAGAAGTACATTTAAAATGCAAAGGAGAGAGTACTCTGTTTTTCCTGAAAAGGGATCATGAGTTAGGTTTGCCAATAATTCATACTTGGATTACATTAAGATAAAGCCACTAATTTCAAAGGCTTTCCTGAAAGACAGGTAAGGCTTTTTGGACTCCTAGCTAACCAACTGATGAGCGTGAATGTGATCAGTTTAAAGATAGGATTAAATGGTGTATTGCATTTGAGGTCTTCAGATGTGCATCATYTTATGCTACTTCTGCATCTGGTTCATGAATTACACTTTGATGCTAGCAAGATGACAGTGAAGCACAAAAACAGGTATCCTAGCCAAAAAACTTCTACGAAGTTGGTGCTTTTTAGGCAAGATAGCAATCTAGATTCACATTCATGACCCTCACAAATCCTTTTTCAAATCTATAATCTACAAATCATATGAACATTCACATGAAGAAATAACTCAAATATGAAAACTGTATTATCATAATGAAGTCTGTTGAGTGATGGGTAGCAATGAAGACACAAAGTTCTCAGTATGCTTTTACTAGCACATATTTTTGCTAGTATGTATTTTTTATATCTCTTCCTCAACTTTGCCCTCCCCCAGAACAAGACTAAAGGTCCAGCATATAAGGAATAAGAACACATCTGTGATATGGAAAAAAGCTGAGCATAAGACTGTGAGCTGTGTGCGAGCTGAAATTCTCACGATCCCCAGGCTGAACTTTGTAAATAGACTTGGCACAAGATTCTTGCCTTGAGAAAATGGGCTTGGAGAGGGTATAAACAAATAAACAAACAACCTTCCTCTTTCTGCAGTGCCTCCTCTCTCCTCCCAACCAAGCTGTGGGAGGGCATATGCAAATTGGCTGTGACATCTTCTTATTTCGATGCTGATAAAGCCAAATCATTTGTATCTCTCTATTACTGTTCTGCTTCTGAATGGGGGGCAGAGCACGTAGTCAGCAGCTGTACAAAGGAGGGATGATGTATCATTAACCTCCCATTTAAAGTCTTGAGAATAAGCTCAGAAGCTTGGGTATGAATGAGAACCTGGCTCCTTTGGAACTGGTCAGTCTGTCTTTTTATTTTGGAAACAAGCTCTAATTATATGGACGTTAGTAGTCAAGAAATATCTTGCACACCAGATTTATCCCTTGCATCTCCCTATTGTCTATACATATGGCTATATGTTGCAGAGTAAGGACAATTGGGAAAGTACTCTCCTGCAAGCTTGTCTTCACCAAAGCATTAGTCAACTCCACCATGACCCCACAGTTCCTGAGAATTCTCCCGTAGAAAGAGCAAAAGATTTTTACTGCTAATACACCTTAAAGGTCAAACTTAGGAAACTCCATGTTATTCAACTGCAGTGCTGATCCAACAGTCAGTGGGTACTTGGAGAACATCAAGTGTCTCTGAAGACAAYGAGCATTCATCAGAAGATGGTGAATGTAATGTGTTAGAGTGGCAGAGGTGGCAAGACAGGTTTCAGCATTTCCCAGGAAAGGCCCATGGTGTAAACCTTACTTAGCATTAACTGTAGATTATGTTAGGATGATGCCTGGTAATGTGATCCATGAAAAAAGTGTCCTTGGTGGCAAAGTCATGTCCTGCATACAAATGGAAGCGCTTGAGCCCTCTGATGCTGATTTGCATTACAGACGAGGTAATATCATTCGGGATGGAAAGAAAAAGCAAATTAGCCCTTTTTAGCAAGCTACTGAGCCACCAAGGAATGCCCACCTTTTATTTACTGTAAGGCTCGGAGTCTCCGTTGGTGGCACAATTGTGTATCTCTGCACAATCAAAACATTGCCTCTCCTGGTCTCAGACAGAGAAAGGAAGGCATTCACTTGCTGCTGCCCGAAAGCTGGCTTCAGCTATTTGCAAAACCATAGATGCATCTGCTTGTACCATCCAATCCCTGACATTTCCCCAGAGAGCAAGTATCCAGACATTGTCATTTCAGTACAAGAAGCAGGATGCATTTATTATTAATCGACCTTTTTGCTGAGTGAAAGTCTGGCTGGTCTCTCCTAATATAGTCTAAATCCCTCAGTCTGTTTCTATTACAAGGCTTGCACAAAGAACATTTTTTTCCAGTCTTTCTTACATAAATGGGAAGACTTGAATGCTTTTATTCTAGGTCGTCTTTTGACTGGGATTTTTCATGGCTGTATCAGAAAGTTGGGCATTCCTCTTTGTTTTGGAAGCATTTGGTGATGGATCACATTTTAATTGGCGTTGAGGTTTACAGAAAAAGAGAGCACCACAGGAAGTTATTAGAATAACAACACTGTGCATCTGCACAGGAATTAAAACTGCAGATGTAGGGGGCATATTAATTGCTACCAAATGCTTTGTTTTTCTCTCCCTCAATAAGCCTAGCTCAACACAGTAAGTTTTTTGAGGTACATTCTTCCTGTTTTTCTGTTCCAGTGAAAAATGTGATTAGATTTGTGGGATTTTCGTCTTGTGTATAAAATTTCTCATGTAACATTTCAAAGCGTATGTGAAGGAGGTAAACACGATTGTTTTGACAAGAACGATACTGATGGTCAGAGACAGATATGGTTTGTCCAAGACTCATTCCCACAGCAAGAATCTGARCATGTTTTATATACTAGTTCATGCCAAAGGTGGTCAGAATGTTTTGCCTTTGCTTTCTTTTTTTCCCCAAGAAATTATGGCTCTGTGACAACATATCAATAATTTTTTTGTTCCTGAAAATGGAAGCAATTTGGAGATTACGAATCATTTCATTAACATGTTATTTTTTAGTTTTGTAATAGGAAGGAACAGAAACACARGAAAGAAAAAGCAAGTATTATCCACAAATATCCATAAATGATGATAAATGATATATTTTTCTGTTCATAGAAAGAGAAGGYTGGTAGTATTTTGAGTAGCCTGTGTCAATGACACATCAGTCAGTGAGCCACTGCAGTCTCTTCTTTTGTTTTTGTCTTTAATTTATTCCAAGACATTACTTTTCTGTTCTTCACTGATATTATTCCATAAGCCTTCCCATGTGCTAGTTTCTTAAGGCAATACCCTGTSTGTAGTACCTGTAAAAGCACATACCTAGAACAACGGATGGCTTTTCTGACAACTATTTTAGAGCAGGTTTAAGGAAGTATTAGGTATATGAGTAGCATCTATCTTATTTAAATTAGAACTCTCATTCTCTGTTTGTACCACTAGCAGGAACAAAATGAAAGTTCAAGGGAAAAAAAAAAAGATAATGTAAATGTAATGAAGTTATTTTGCATTTCTCCTTCTGAAACAATTAGTAGAATGCAGTCGTTAGAGCTTAGATGCTGTTTGCTTAAGTCCCAGTCTTTGGCAGCCAATGGATGTTTCCTTGAGAATGCAAGGCTCTCAGTATCTCCTGAGATTGCTCCACAGATTGCTCAMGGCAGTCTGTGCCAGAGGTTTTCTAGGAGAAAATTTTAATTGAAGACAAAATTTATTCTTCTGTTTGCTGATACCGGCTTGTTTTGCAGCTTGTTGCTTTCWTTTCCCAGTTGTAATATGGGAATCATAAGGATGACTTATTTTGGAAATGACTCAGGTGGATTGTTTCAACATCTGCAGAAAGTCTAGTATCATCTGCTGAAAATCAACTGAAAATCAGTTGAAATTTAGCTCATGTGCATTTCATGAATCTATTTGCAGTTTCAGTCCTGGGAGATAATATTTGCATCCTCAAAGCTGATCTGGCACTAGAGTAAGTCCATGTTGTGGGTCCCTGGAGGATGCAAAATGACATGTGAAAAAGCACATCCATGCAGTCAAAACTCTACCATTTTGATGTTCGCTATAAGGATATTCCTCTCCTGTGTCTCTCTTATCTTCCTCAGTTTTTTAAAGAGATAGATCACCCTCCTGCTACAGTCAGCTGCAAATGCCTTGTGGCTGTCTTACACAGAACACCAGCAAAAATAAAAGGAAATAAATTCGTTAGTTTATCTCAAGCTACAATTACAGAGGAGCTCTCCAAAGGTGTAAAAATCCACGGTTCTGCTTAGCCCTTGGCTTTACTCCCRGCTAGGCTTGCCTGAAAAATCTCCAGTGACACAGGTGGTATTTTAGTGAAATAAACAGTGCCATAGGGATGTCAAGTGCTGTTTGATAAATTCAAGCACAAGATTCTCTGCGTCCTGGTCCTTCTCTCCCATCCTGCACATCTGTGCCTTTGGCRTCAGGCCTAGAGGAAGGACACACAGCTGAAACAGAGAGATCCAAGCCAAGAAAGCARGCAAGAAATATTCCTATCAGATGCGATACACATGAAAATCTTGCAGAGMAAAAGTAAACCAAGATCTGGGACCATTCGAACAGAGAAGGCATTGCAAAGGGTATATTCAACTGGCCTTCAGTGCATTGCTTCTGCCTACCACTTCAGTGGCAGTCCCTTTCCTTTCAGGCCAAAAAAGCAATGGATTTCACAAGTGGCATGTTTTGCACCTTGCAGTTTCTCAGGATCATCAGCTTTCCAAATGTGATGGCACAACAGCTAAGCATATAGGCTTTTTGCTTTAACAAATACTTGAGAAGGAACCCGGCGCTGTAGGTTTGTTTCCAGGCATTACCTCATAACAATTGTTTCTAAATCTCCARTGTTTTCACTGCTCAAAAGGGTTTGCCTTTATTTGAGAGAATAAAAAGAAGTGACACTAGATGACAGCTGCAATGGGCTGTGTTTGCTGGGCACTCTTTGTTCAGTGTCGCTGCTGAATTGCTCTGGCTGGAGGGAAAGCGCCGAGCCGCTGACTCAGACAGGCTTCCCCTGAGCTCCTAGAGAGCGTTCAAAATATTGCCACCCAACGTCTGGCTCAAAATGTCCAGGAATTTTCATATGAAATGCTCGCTTATGGGAAATGCTGATTCATGAAAACAGCTTGTTCATGGAAATTGATTGGTTTCATGAGTCTTGCAATTGAAAAAGCTTTTGCTGTTGTGTTCAAATAATCTGATGTGCCATTAATTTAGATAGAGAGCAGGAAATGAGGAGCCTCAGTGAATGTGGGAAACCAAGGGACTAATCTGTCTGGGCTGAACAGTGTGTATTGCAATTAGGGTTGCAGTTTATTATAAAAGATGGTACCATTTTAAAACACAGAACCACAGTTAGGCATTTAGGAAAAAGTGCAGAGGAATACTCATCCAGGATGCTGCTTTGAATTCAGCTCTGTCTTATAGATCCAAGTTCATACTCTGGCAAGCAGATTACTTCTGGCCATATACATTAAACATTCCCACGAAGAGTCAGTCAACACATGGCACATGCTAAGCATAGATTTTGAAATCATCTGAAGGAAGGTAATTCGGCCCTGACTACACAGAAGGTATTGAGGAGATGCGGCAAAACAAAGATCTTATGAGCCTCACTGTGAGGTTCAAACTGTGTTATACAGATGAGAGAAAGACAGTCTGATATACACATGCAAAAACTCCTCACTCTGACCTGCATATATGGTAGAAATGCTGGATAGTTTGGGTTGGAAGTTGGTTGAAGTCCATCTGTCCAACCTACCTCCCCAAGAACAGCCAATTTCAAAGTTA
This sequence comes from Rhea americana, assembly GCF_003343005.1. Lineage (NCBI taxonomy): Eukaryota > Metazoa > Chordata > Aves > Rheiformes > Rheidae > Rhea > Rhea americana. The sequence goes on from NW_028186258.1 coordinate 7,086,123, forward strand.
AATACAACTTCAAAGCTAGATCAGGTGGGTCATATCCAGTTGAGTTTTGAATATCTCCAAGGATGGAAATTGCAGAGCTTCTCCTGACAGTGTTTTTCAGTGTTCACACATAGACTCTGACCTCTTTTTCTAGTATCTAGTATTTCTCTCATCCTCTCCCACTACTACACAGTCATTTCCAAGAGTATTTAGTACCTCTTTTTGTGCATGAGGCAGTGCTAAATGCTTTTATTTCAGCACCAGCACAGTCAAGAGAACACACATGGTCATGGACCCTGATCCCACCCTGGAAGTAAACATTTATTCTTTTTCTTCTGTTCAGCCAGTTCATCCTTTGCATTTGCAGGACAGAGGTCTCTTAATAGTCATTGGCTGCTCTGTAACCTGTTTTTCTTTAGAGCGTCATGTTTTGATTATGAACATGCATAACGAATGTACTTTAAAAAAAAAAATGTCAGATGCCTGAGCTTCCATGTGACAATGAACGGGCTAATGTGTATGTGAACCACTCTAACTGGAATGGGATCTGTAAGGGACAAATGTATACCAGCTCTCCTATGATGTTCCAAGATGATCTTTCTGCCATAGTAGTGTAAATGTGTTTACTCTGGGGAGGGTGTTTTTTTCTCTGTTGCCATTGTATAGTCCCAGGAAGACCTGACATACAACAAACCTAGTTACAGCCTATCTATTTGTAGAAACTAAGTGATTTCTTGGAGTGCTACTCTATATGGGTAATTCTTTTCTTCCTGAGATGACAATAGTTGCTAGTGAAAACCAAGCCCAGATCTTTCAAAGATACAAAATCTAAATTTCAACCTAATTGGCATGTCTGTCAGAGAGGTGGGGAAGCCCAGTGCAGTGGATCAGCTCAGGGGCTCCTGGGGAGGCAGGGAGATGAAAGACCTCTGCAATCCTCCAGTGAAAAGGTTTCCAGGTGAGCTGGAAGTTCATGAGCTGTCTCAGCACTTGCCTCTACAGAGTTATACTGAAGGAGAAGCCAAATTCATTAGCATATTTAGAGCCACGGGGTAATCAGAAAGGAAAACAAAAAAGGCRATGTGAACATTCAATGCACTTTGCCATGTGGAGGGCCCAGTGCCAGTGCTTCCCCCCCCACACGCATACTAGTGCATATGCCTCCTGTGCTTCTCTCCCAGCCCCCCAGCACTCACCCTTGCTTCAATACTACAAAGCCATCCTAGGGAAAAACCAACAGCACTCCAGAAAAACAAAACAAAACAAAAGCCCCCCTTACAACAATAGTCTGTCAGGCATGATTTACTGTGCTAGCATCCACTGGGCAAGCTTCRCTGAGCAATCTGAATCCTCCGGGTTCCCACACTGGTTGCTTTCCTGCAACTCAATAGGACACAAAGACACAAGTAGATGGGCAGTAAATAAAAGTGATGTCTTTTGTGTCATTGTGTGGGGGCCTTTYTCTGGGGGAGGCAGAATAAATGAAGTGTGAAATGTGATATGAAATCAATTTCTTCTCGGGGGTGGGGGGTGGGTAGAGAAGGAGTAGGTGGACTTTGTCACGGTCACAGGGATACCCAGCAATACATTTTTCATCAGTTTGTTTAGCTGATTGAAGAAAATTATACTGCCTCTGTCCTGCAGTTGCCCAGGTTTCCACTTTTCTCCTTTGTATGAAAGATATCCAGAGGTACAAGGAATTTGCGTCCACCTGAGCTGCCTCCCTAATGCCTCACAGGAGAAATGGAAAAGCATAACAGCTGTTCTTCTCTAGGACAGCAGTTTCTCAAGCCCACGTGGAAATCTGGATTTAAGGGATGTCTTTCTTTTCCTCAGTTTGCAGCCTATAGGAATTTCTTGCAGACCTTTCTGCCCTTGGCACAGCCTGTATCTCCACCTTGCTACTGTTTCATTCTCTACATCTTCCACTCTGGAATATCAGAAAGGATTTTGGTAGAGAAACAAATGCTACAACATCTGAAGTGTATCCTTATTCACATAAATGTGTGCAGCTCTGAGAACATCAGCAGAGAGCGTGAACTTGTCAGTGTTTAAAAAATAGGTGTCTATGTGTGGTTGTTTTCATTTTGTGGATTTTTCATTCAACCTGCTTCTGATGTGAAGTTTGGGATATCAGCTTGGACAGATGCAGTTATACAAAATTATAAAGAGGAGGAAATCAAACATGATATTTTGGAGATGCTAGGTAAAAAGGAGAGCAACTATTTCTATACCATGTATGTAGGTGAGATACTTCACTAATGAAGTGCCAAACAACATCATAAATGAAGTAATACTGAATGTGATTGCCCCACTAGCACTATCCTATGCTATGTCCTCCATGAACTTGATGTAGTAATCTTGTCCACTGTATATGTTCAAGTAATTGGTTATCTAAAAATCAAATTGCCACTATAAAAACCTCCTCTTTTCTCATGTGAATATTTGATTTTTTCCCTCATTTTCCACCCCAGATTTTCTTAAGATATAGAATAATCAAAGTTCAGTTTTGCATCGTTTTAAGTGTTTCTGCTTTTGAAAGTCTGAGGCTTCCCATAACAACCACCTTATTTAACTCAGTTACTGGGCCAAATGTCAGTTAGGGCAATTCCATCTTCCCTGTTTGTCTTGCCCTCGTTGTCCTAGATTTTATCTTCAAAATCTGTGCTGAACTTGGGTGTCACTGCACAATAAACAGCAGGGATGATCTTCTCCAGGAGGTGCTGCATTTCATCAGTGACTTTTATATTTTCTATTGAGCTTCATATACCTCAGTAAGATATTGTGGGGCATGCTTATTAAAGCGAGGTTCACACCACTACACCTGGGCTGGTTCATATTGCTCAGGAAACAGAAAGCAGCTTTTAAACTRATTGAATTGGTTGTTTGACAGCTGCTTTGTATCACTGAAACCGCAAAACAGCCTGAGCACCCTAGTGATTCTGGCTCTCTTTTCAGAGGGTAGAATTTCTCCCTGCAGCAGATCAGTCATTCAGGTTAAGCTACGCACCCAGTCTCTCTCTTTAGTCAAGCACCTGCCCGGGAGGATTAGCCCATCCTAACATGGATTCACAAGATCCACGGGTAACCTGCCTCCCTCTTCCGACGGGCTGCAGGGGGAACGTATATTTTGACACCTTTCTGTTTGGATGGCTAAGTTAGCCAAGCGGGATCTTGCCACAGGCGTGTTGYCTTGGGGCGAATCACGAAGTGTGATAGCGCAGAGGATGGTTTTTGCTGGTGTGTTTCTTCCCCCGTTTACTCTTACGCGCTGGATGGGTTGAGGAAGATGCTATGGTGTAACTGTTAAATGTTAACTGTCRCACCTTTTAATCTGGTTAGGACTAGGTTAGTGGTTAGGACACTTTGATCTGAACACTGATAAAAAAAAAATATAAGCAGGCCGCCACAAATCTTTATAGCAGCTTTAGAAAAGCAGCTTTTTTTTTTCTTTTAGGATTTTCCTACATCTTTGTGCAATCACTGTTGCACTAATATATATTTGAACTATAAATTCACACTGAATGTTTATAAGACCTTGCACTGCAGCATGGTTACTGATAGCTGCAAAAACGGCAGTATCTTCTGTAGGTGAGGCTGTGATTCCTCCCAGGAATAACTCAGGGTGTTAGGTTGCTTAAGCAAATTACTGCAGCCTGATAAAGGCAGTTGTTTCTGTACTCAGCACATTATTAGCTCCCTCAACAGATGGAACAGATTAGCTGGGCCCTGAAATGTTGTTAAATAAAATACGCAAAAAGAAAATACAATTATTGCTAAAGTGAAAACATACCACATGGGATTATTAAAAGAGCAAGATGTTTTACATTTTAAGGATGTTCATTTTTTTTCATCCTTCATGCACCAAAACCTTATGAGGGTAGTGCTAAACTTTTCCATCTGATCTCATGGAGCTCTCACCTTATGGAACCATGTCATCTCCAAGAAGGACAGGGCTGCCCTCTCTCTTCTCCAGCTGCGCACTTCAGCCACCCGGCTGGATTTCCAGGAGTCCAGGTTAGTGCTTACGACTCTTTCCCTGGGTAGCAGCAGGATGCACTGCAGCAGAATGCTTGCCAGAGCCTGTCAGCTCTGTGAAGTGCAAGGTTTTTTTACCACCTTTGCCCCATGTCTAGGTGGAGCATGCCTCTAGCAACAGGAGCATTCCGCTTCTTGWGAAAAATAATCCAATTTTGATTTCTGTGATCTGTGAATTCATATCCCTTTTATACCTGGCTGTACATGCTGTACAATAGAACCTGGCCTCCTAAATTCTCAAATGCAGTTTATTCTTTGTTATAATCTCAGTCTAAATGTCTAACAAAACCATTAGAATCATTACTGACTAGTAGTTCTAGCAAAGAAGATTATTTTTAAAGTGGCCTGCAAATTTTYTAGCTTTAACAACAGACACTTTGGATTGCAGTTGTTAACTACTAATTGCAAGCTTATATTGCGTGAAGGTGGAGGGAARAAGTGGATAACATGGGAGTGAGTATTGCTATAGAAGATAGACTAGAGTTTAAAATACTGTGAGTGATTCTTTAATGAGTCCCCTGCTCGTAGAGTTAGGCAGTGCTGGTTTCRTGAGTTTATCTGAGCATGTACTTAATGGCTTTTCTGGATCTGGCTACAGAAGTGCAGTGCCTTGTACCTTCAGGTGTTTGACAATAAATCACTTTTGAAAGAGCTTTAGAAAAGGAATTTTGATTTAAGCTTCATCTATTAATGCTAGAAGTCTCTCCTGAGCATCACTTGATCTCCTTAATGTTCCTCAACCTAAATCTTCCCATTAATGATGTATGAAAAATCTATTCATCTCCTTGAAATCTTTCTCTTCCATTTCACTTTTGATGATTGGTGGGAATCATGATGATTGGTTGACTGATGACAGAACTTCTCCCCAGAAATCCAGATTGGCTTTTCAGCAGGCTGTTGCTTGCGTATGTCTAACCTCTAGAAATGAGCACCTCTGGGAGTGATGTTACAGTGGATGTTCAGCATAACACATCTGTACAGCAGAACTACTGCAGTGCACATAGCTGAAGAGGGGAGGAACATATCCAGGGGCTACCATGCTAATTCATTTGAAAGTACACGTATCAGGCAGAAGCTGGTAAATACAACACAATGAATAGAAAGTGCCCATTTGAAATGGATTTTTATTCAGCCACATGGAAAATTCCATCTGTGTTAATTAAAAAAAAAAAAAAAAAGATGAAACTGTAGAAATTAGTGGACCCCTTTGCCAAGACTGTTCTAGTCAAGGTATTTTGCCAGTAGAAGAGTGAGAGTACATGCTGATGGCTTAATGACAACATTTGGGAGTGATGTAGACATTCCTAAAACAGAACACAAAATGAAGTCCAATAGATTTTTGTAAGGTCAGACATGTACCTTCAAAACAACATTTGAAAGAGTATCTGTTTAACAGAATGCTGATGGGATCACCAGGGTGTTTTCTGCTATCATGATACCTTGAGAATACGTATAGATGTGTGTATACRTACACACATATGGATATATATAAACATTTGTTTAAAACTTTGTCATTTCCTGGTCTTAAAAAAAAAAAAAAATGTGGTATGTCCAATATGCTGCTTTTTAATAGGCAGAAATATTTCTTTGGTGGAAAACTTTTTAGAAAACTAAATATTAAGGAAAATATTGTGGAATGTATTTGCAATGGCGAAGATAATACTTAGGAATATGAAACTGCTGACCAATAAGTTGCATTTTAAAAATGTTATGAAGATCCGTGAAACATTTTCATGGATCCAGTGAAACTAAATGGAGGTACTTCTGATGATACCTTTCTTACCTTTAAAAAACAACCTGTTTATAGCACTCAAGTTAAAATGATGAACCAAGGCGGGTGTTACTTTGTAATATTGTAGCTATGTGGGAAATTTGTCAATAGCTGTATTCTACCCCAGGCTTCACTATGCTGAACCAAGATTTCCATCCAGTTGGAAAACCTGCAGTTAGCCCAGCCCTGCTGTGACCATTCTTGTTGTAGACTCTGCTGAGGCTAGCATTTCTGCTCAGATAGACAGGTGCCCACAGTTGTTCTCTAGGGTGGAGGGACATCAACCATTTCTGGGTGAAAGCTCTCATTGATTAGGACTGTGAACTCTTCATGTGAAGTGTCACCTCTGGAAAAGCCAATGGCACTGCTTCCAGGAGCCTTTGCCTCTATTACTGTATTGAAGTTGCAGGTCTTAGTGATCAGGTTGACAGCCTCTAAATATTGGTTTAAGTGCACTGGCTTCCTAAATGCTTGTGTGACCAAACCTTGAAATGTTAATGCAGTCTTGTTAATCAAATGAGCTTCCACAAGCTTAGAACATGTAGTTCTCTTTCAACTCCACCACTAAAGGTGATGGTCACTGACTGAGATAGAGGGTCTCATCATTGCATTGGCTTCAACCCAGAAYTGAGATGGTAAATCAGTTATGATAATAGTAGATTGGATTTAAATCCATGCTGTACCACAGCTGCCTCGGGTAACTATATCAAGTCACTTAATCCATCAGTATCTCGGATTCCCCAATGCGAATGCAGGAAGAAAAGCATTTTCCTACATCACATGAAATGTTCAAGTGTTTTGCAAAGAGGCCTCTATGATGTACTTAGGGATTTCCTATATGGAAGCTTAAACACCTAAAATCCTGTCAGAACCCCTCAAAATGTTCCAGTCCAATAAAGTTCAAATGGGGAATAACACATTTGTTAAAACAGGCAAAATTTTATATTAAGAGGATGACATGGCCAAGAGACCATACATACCTCAAAAGAAAATGAAGACAAGACTATCCAGCCAATGTAAACTGTATTGGCGTGGTCAATGTTTTTAAGATTTTAGAGACACTTGGAATGAAAGAGGGAAAAAAAAACACAGCCAAGTCTCAGGCATTGCATAGTCTATGTACACTTCAGGAGGAAACTTGGGATATGAGCAAATATTTTAGTACAAATCAAATGCCTTCCAGGGATAAGCAGCTGGGAAGGCGGGAAGAAATTAATATTGGAAGCTTTAGAACTTCCCAGAATTATTCTCCAGCTCCTCGATTGAAAGAATTAACTTTTATTTTACTAACTTTTTAATGCCCTTATCCAGTCCAGGGTACTCCCTCTGAATTGATTCTCCCTTCCCCCAAAAGGGTTGCCCTCGGGATGTTGCTCCTCTTAGGCTTTAAGTAGCAGCTGGCTGTGATTAAGTGGATTGGGAGGATCAGTGCTTGATTAACTTTTTGCTGCTATTGGTTTGCCCAAGTTCCTGCAAGAGAATTAATCTTTTGGTTCGGCAGAATGTTGGGCCCTAATGGATACCAGACCTCTTAAGCCCACCCAGAGTACACAGTGCCATAGTCCTTGTTTTAACATATTTGGGTTTCAGTACTCCTGTCCTTTCAAAGGTAAAAGTCCCGTTGACACTAAAGGATATTTTTCTTCTTTATTTTTTACTCTAGGTGTTCACATACTTCTGTCACTCATCTGTCCAACTCTGAATCTTGGCTCCCTATTACCTAGCTATTGTCTTTCTCATCTGTATATGCAGGTAGACAATTTTTTACTACTCATAAGAAATCAGATTCTACTTAAGACTGGGTGAAGTGAAGCATGTGTGCAGGTGTTGTGCTAGATGAACATGTCCTTCTACTTAAACTGGCTTCATACACTTTCCTGAACAGAGATCTTAGTGCAAAACAGGCATGTGACCCACAGTTGGCAGGAGTCTGCCCACCCACCCCTACGAGCCCTGATCACGTCTTCAGAGAGCAAGGGGCAGGGTCCTTGGCATTGCCAGTGTTGCAGAAGACCGTGGTCTTGGTTTGCTATGAGGCTAGGAGTGCTTGCGACCCTCTGTGAACAAGTTAGAATCACCAGCCAGTCAAGTAAGTATTAAAAGATCCCCAAGTGGTCAAGGCTAGGACAGGTTTTATTCCATTCTTTTCCTTTTTAAAAATGAACTACGGAAAGGTGCAGGGAAACTGAGATGTGCACAGATCTACAACAAAATACGTGGATCATTAAGTGATCAAGAATAACTTGTATTACTATTATTTCATGCTCTAGAGGAAACTTATAGTAATCCTAATAGATCAGTATAGGCATCAATAATTGAGCAGAATTAGCTTTCACAAGGATATTCTAATCTGAAACTTTTCATTAATTTAGATAAAAATAGTAATAATTTGAAAAAAGCAAGAAAGTAAAAATGAAAGCTTGGCTGTGCTTCTGACATTCTGTACTAAATTATATCTTGATGTAAATGAATAAAACTCAGATTCAGTCCACAGATACTTCCTGATTATATCACAAGACTTTATTCCGGTTAGTTTTTCATGAAAGACTTCTGATTCCTTTTTATTATTCTCAGTGGAAATATAACATATTGGTTAACCAGAAGAAAGGAAGGAAAAAAGACAAAATTCTTGATCTCTCCTACTCTCTTTGTTTGCTGGGATAGATCAATTGTGGAGTTTAAACTGGGTATGGAAATTCACTGCTTGCAATATGGCTAAAAAGACAGGCCATGGGTGATTTAACAATTTACATAACCTGAGACACTCAGCTGCAAATTGAATGAATGGAACTCTTTGTTTCTGTAAAGTGAAATAAAGAGAGGGGGAGAACAACAACAAAAAAAAATCTTCTTACATAATTGTCTCTGCGACTGGCATGATAGGAAGTTTTATGTCTATTGGTGGAATTAAGACTGGAACATACTAGAAAATACAAAGCAGTATAGGGGCAGTTAAGCTATTGTACGTGTCGACTAATACAAAGTGACAGACCCAGCCTTGCTGCACAAGTCCGTGCTATGCTTTGCATTATTGTCCTGATTAGATTTGGCTCCCTTTCCAAGTAGACAGCCTTTGACAAATCTGACTGCAACCCTGCCAGCATCGTAGTGACCATGTTCCTGGAGCTTCTGAATGGATAAAGATGTTGAAGATCCTGCAAGTTTAAAACTGATAGGGAGCTTTGCAAACTACAGTATACACAGAGTGCATATTCTACTTCAAGTGTGATTTTGTGGGTTCAGTGTTCGCTTACAGCAAAGCACTGAACAACTCCTTCACTGTAGAAACCCAGGAGTTAAAACTATTTGGCCTGTGTAAATGTCAGAAGCTCAACTACATTAACATTATGGTCCCTCTGGCCTTGACATGCACAAACCTATGAATGTGTAAATATTTTGCTGTCCTTTGCATGTGGGCATGCATACTGTTGAGTGCAAATTCTTACAACAAAAGCCAGGCAAACCCTCAGCTGTGTTACAAACCACAGTCATCCACTGGCCTCCAAAAATTTACCATCTTAGGATGCCAGAGAGACAGCTGCCTCTGCTTTACCTGCTTCCTGGATCAATAGTCTTTAATTTTTAAGGCCTGCTAATCCAGCACGTTTTCACCAGCCTGAAAGTCACATTCAAATAAACAGCTGGAAATGAAAGTTGGGAGGGAAAGGCCTTGCTCACCAGAGTTCAAACCTCTGGCAAACATCTTGCTACAGTTCTGTATGCAAGAGCAACTGGTGGCATATGGTGCGTATCTCCTCTCTAAAGCCAGTTCAAGAGGAAAAAACAAACTTCACCTTTTGGAATGTAACCAGCAGATGAAAACAAATTAACCTTTTTTTTTTTGTATGTTTTAACCCAATGTCTGTTTTAATGTCCTGCTTTAGAGCTTTTTATGATACATTCCTTGAGTTGCCACCTCCCTCTGAGCAGAATCATTCCAAGACAACTTCTCTTCATCAATCATAGTTGCAGCACATTGCGTGTAGGTTTCCAATGCCTGGGACCTGTTGCAGCCCCACTTGTTGTGACAGATGCCCTGGAAAACATTAGCTTTCTGTATCAGACATAGTTAGCATTTGATTTGGTGGCCTCTAATCTACACATCATTTGTAATTTTGGTTTTCAGAATGGATGTATTTATTGAATGAAATCTCCAACTGGAGTAACATGGCATAATATATGCTACCAAATAGACATTATTTATTTCAGAACAGACCTTGACCATATAACCCACATCATCACTGCAATGCACATGAATAAACATCTAGAGCCTCATGCAATTTATCTGAACTGCTTTTTGAGCCTACATCAATACTGTCTCCATCCTCTTTAATGTACTTGTATTTTTAAATACGGATAAATATTCCTAAGTGACAGTGTCAGCTATGTAACTGATCTCTGCACAATGACATCTTTGATGATAATGCGTTTCTAAATGACATAAATGCCTTCTCTGTGATAACATTTATAGTCTGTTAGATCAGCAAGTTGTYACCGAGTGTTCTTTTTTCTACTTCAGAAGAGAGATGAATAGACAATAAATCTAGCAGTACTGGGAGAACACATTTCTCTGTAACATGACTGGGCAGGCTGGTATCTTAGGAATAGCTCTAGTTCTGTGGGATTAACATTATAAATTGCTTTCCTTCCTGCACACTGAAATGCAGAATGCTTTAGCATGCACAGACAGCTCTGTTAGGGTTCTCAGCTTTAACGACGCTACAGTGTTTAGTTCAGCTTGACTGCCGTCTTACTTCTGGCATATTTACCAGCTCTGCAATCTCATGCAATCTAATTTATGTCTCAATGTGGACACTACCTTTATGCAGTGTTTGCTGCCACATTTATTGGAATAAATCCAGTGTAAAGTTAGAAGTAAGATTTAACCACCACATGCAGAAAACATAATGGAAACACAGCTCAGACTTCAAAATAGGATTCTTTGCGTCTTCACCTTTCTCAACAAGACAGAGTAATGGTTGTGCTAGAAGGTTTTTTAATACTACCGTGTCAGAAATTTGTGACTTTCTGAGTCAGTGAGTCTTGATCCAAGCTAAGTAGAAGGGTCAGCCATGTTACAACCTTGACTTCCCTCACAACTGGTGACAGGTCAGGAAATAAAACGTGGTCTTCTCCAGCACTCACATAGGATGTTTTCCTGGTGCCGTCAAGGCAAGCACAGGTGGGGAAGCCTTGGCTCCACCTCTGGAAGAATGTTACAGAGAGTCCTGGGGGTAGGGGAGCAACGCACCCCCGTGTCACAGCACCACATCCTCTCAGCTGCATGCTCCATTTGTCCCTTCTTCATTCCTGTCCAGGCAGCAGGAAGGATAAAGTTACTATCATAAGATCAAGCAGTAAATTTACAGTTGGAACAGGCTTTTATGTTTTTATGGAGTGAAACACTGAGGAAAACACCCTTTGCCCTGCTGATCTTGTGCCATTAAAGGTTCAGATAAACTTAGCAGAGATAGGACAAGAATTGTATTCTATTTATGTCTGGGCTTGGCGATTATGCTTAGAGAAAACATGTGGCAGAGCCTGAGTTGCCATTGCTATTAAATTCAAGACGGGAAATTAAGAGAACCAAAGTCTTTTGCTAACATTAAATACTCATCCAATGCCTAGATAATGTTTATGAAATCCASTGCAGCTGCCTTTGAAGCGTTTCTCAAAAAATATTTTGGATCCTTTAAAAAAGAAAAAGCAGCAAGAATTTGAAAAGATCTAAGCAAACAGAAAGGCTTGATCTTACAACAGAAATTTTAACCTTCATGCTACAAATAAAAAAGAAAGAAAGAAAAGATGTTTCAGCTTGTTTACAAATGTCAGAAAAAAAAGTCTAGTTTCAGGTCCTAGAAGGGAGCCTGAGGGTTTGCACTGAGGATACCACCTGGCCAGATTACTTCCATAGGAATCAAAGATGTAATTTTTCTCTTTGATTTTTCTCATCATTTTTAGCTCAGTTTACCTTGGAAATGCAGATTTTATGATTATACTCTGAATGTGCATGCATCTGTATACATGTGAATCCCTTTACCTACAGTATTTTTAAACTTTCTGTATGTTTTTGACTAGGTGTAGCAGTCTCAAAGACACTACGTTGCTAGAGTTTTGTGAAAAGGAACAGATAATAGAGCTGCTCGAATGCCACCATTAAGGTAAGGATTACAGTGAGAGCTTGACCTTATTATTAGATTTCAGAGAAGTCATACAAGAAACCAGACTTCATAAATTGGAAGTGTACTAGTGATTTAATGAAAAACTGATGCTTTAGTCATTGCCATTAATGACATTTTCAAAATGCCTACATGACCTAGGAACATAAATGGTATTAGTTGGCATGACTCTCCAAGTAATTTACTGTGTGATTCTTTAACAATATCATGTTTTGCTAGCTTTTGCTTACTCATTTCCTAAGCACCCCCTTCCAGAAATATTACGGATGTAAGCAGAATTTCATGCTCATCTACCTGCAGGAGACATCACTAGTCTTTGAGGTTGCAAAGATTAAAAAAAGAAATGAATAACTGTGTGCAGCATGAGAACATAGATATGCTTGTGAAGTTTGGTCTTCTTTATCTTCTAAATCTTCCATTCTCAAAAACGTGAGATAGCAACAATGGTTTCTGACCTACAGTCTGTTCCCCAAAATAATCAGATATTTTGAGTTCCTCTTTTAGGGTACATTTTTTCTCATAAAAATAATAAATGTCAATATCTGAGCCACATTTAGGTATTTGATTTGATCTTTGGCCTGCCAACTAAAATAATAATTTGTGTCTTTATATGAAGGCACTTCCCCATTTTAAAATAAATATTTAAATACTACTTTGTAGGAAAAATACTCATGTGGTTAGAAGAGATATGCTGGAAAAATTAAGGCTGGTCCTCAAAAGGTATGTGTTGTTGTTACACTTTCTTGTTCTTAATTTGATTAATCCATCGTCAGACTAAAAATTTCAGGTTGAAGGAAAAAACAATGTGTATTAGCAGACTTCTTAGTTTTAATGTATGAAATTAATGCAAAAAAGGGTGTGAAATAACTCTAATCTAGATAATTTATCTGTTTTGTTGTTGATCATGTCATCTTAAGCCTGTATGTATCCCAGRCATAGAATTTAGAATTGCATTACACCTGCTCACGCAGTAGAAGTGGCAGCGAAGCCCCTTGGTGCCAGGCCTGCATTGGGGGCCAAGTCAGTCCATCTCTCCGTTTCCCCCCCACACACACAAAGCCATCGGAAAGGCTTTTGTCAACCTTGCCTCAAGGCTATGGAGAACCAAAGAAAAATTTTGGTTTTCGGGCAGCAGCATTTTGCTCTAGACGCTTGACTCTCCCCATTTGAGGCTCACCTATGCCTGGGTCTGTCTTTCCTAATTAGCTGCTCCTGCTTCAAGAAAACTAAATACTGATTGCTACCTTCATTACCTGTTATCTTCACAGAAGAGAAAGATCTTGCTTTGAATAGGATATGGTGCTTTCAAGCAGCAAAGTATCAGCTTTCAGAGCTTGAATCCCCAGTGCTGCAGTGCTGTTAAACAGTAACCCATATCTTCCCTTGCTATGAAAAAACAATATTTTCCCTCAGGCACTGTGGCAAGCGTGAGGTAGCAAATCACACGTTACTGGATTTCCAAACTTATATCCCTTTGGTCTACCTTATAATACCATTCTCCCTCTCCCAATGAATTGCATATCCGTTATTTTACCACCTAGTTTATTTGATCATCAGGGAAGATAAATGGGTTCTGCTGAAATATTAAACAAAGGGAAAATTAAAGTACCGGGAAGAGTAAACAATACAGTAAAGCACAATTTCCTTTCTGCTACATGAACCAAATGTCTCTCTCTTTTTTGCTGAGTATCAGTACACATGCTTAATTCTCTCCTTAGATCCACATGTGACATTCTTACCAAAGTTGTGGGATTTACATGTGTTTGGGTGAATATTGAAATGAATGTGAGTGAAAGGGGGTTTTCTGAATAGATTCCAATTAAAAAATAAAATTTGTGAAGATATTTAGAATGTGGAGCATTTTAATTTTCCTGCTTCATGTTCCTTGCTTTATAGCATTATTTTAGCAAAAGATAACATGAAAAATATTAWTTTTATTTGGAATTTGGTCAGTTCCTAATAAGAACAGGCATAGATATGTCTGGACCAGAGCCCAGCCTGCAGACATCAGCTGGAAGCGGCTCATCTCTCCCCACAGTACTGCTTCCCCAGACAGGGGCAGGAGCTGCTAGTTCTTCCACGTACAGGGTTGTATCTCATGAGGAGCCTTCCCTGGRCTAAAAGGACTCAGATTTAGCAGGTCACTGGAAGGCAAGAAGAACAACTTATTTTTTTCTGAGAGCTGATCTCTGTGACCCTAATGATATGTCTCACAATGAGACTCCAGACTCCAGAATAAATATGTTTAATAGCAAATCCTGCTCACATGATGGGAAAATATGAACCAGTGTCCAAGACTGATAACTGATATGAATGTGAACCAATGTCCAGGACTGATAACTGATGTCTCTCCCACAAGTTCATCCTGACTGTTGCCCTGGAAGGCATTGCTTTTCTTTCAGTTGTCTGCTGCTGAAATTCAAAAAATGTTTCTCATAATATTGCAAAGACTCAGTACTAGAACTTTGGAATAATTTAGCTTGAGAATTGATTGATGGGAAGGAAGGATTCATTCCACAGGAAAGAGCTGAGGAACACATCCTTTTTATCATTCTTTCACTCTTGCAGCCCAGAGTCTGAATTTAAGTAATTAATCATTGAAGAACTGATGGAAGTATGACAAATGATAGGTGCTCAGGATCCGGACCACAGCTTTTGATTCTTGCCTAATKGTGTCAATTTTACTCTGATTCTTTTTTTTTTTCCCCAGCAAAGTTAGCTAACGTAACACAAAAATTAGACTCACCATAATCAGGGTACTCATTATAGCAGTGCAACTAGGCACCAATTTATTATTACTGGATTATTTCTGGAATCTGAAATGGATTTTCAGGCAGACTAAAGAGACACGGAAGCTATGTGGGGGTGCACAATAGYAACAAGAGTGCAACAGGCTAAGAGAGGGATGCTGGCCAGCTCTGCCCAATAGGAGTAGGAGATTTTGCAGAAAGACAAGGTGGAAGGAGTTTTTATGCTCCTGGTAGTTATAAAGGCAGTGGCAAAGGTGAAGCTGAAATCTTCTTTTTAGAAGGCAGAAATCTATGCTGCAACTTCTCTGTTGCTGCCCTACGAGT
This sequence comes from Rhea americana, assembly GCF_003343005.1. Taxonomy (NCBI): domain Eukaryota; kingdom Metazoa; phylum Chordata; class Aves; order Rheiformes; family Rheidae; genus Rhea; species Rhea americana. The sequence goes on from NW_028186258.1 coordinate 7,101,164, forward strand.
GACCTTAACCCAACCCAAGAGAGCCCATTTCTCCAGGGTGAATGGTAATTCAGATTCCTTGCTAACTCAGCCCTGACCTTCCCCGTGACAGAGATGGATGCCAAGCTCTGCTAATGGTGTGTGGCGGTTTTGTGCTGTGGATATGCACCTCGAGCACTAACCTGGGACTAGCAAACTGGCTTCTCACTCGGACTGTGCTTCATCCATGGTACCTGAGATACCTGCCACTTAGTATGTCCAATGCCTGCATCGCATTTTCTCCCAGTCATCCTCTCCATGCTTTTTCATAAAGACTAAATATCACTGAGCCTGAACACATGTGTGTGTGTGTGTGTGTGTGCACATAACCATACACAGTTATACCCACCAGAATTATTTGGATAGGAAGCTGCAAAGCTGCACCACTTTTGCAGATCTTTGACTTTCTTTGTTCACCTGAGTCTACTGTTAGTCTGCATGGGAAAGCTGATACAAGAGAGAAAAGGCAAACCAAATCAGTATAGATATATACCTTTACTTGAGAAAAAATAGCAGGGGAGAAGAACTAACGCTGATGCAAGTGCAGATTTGTCATAAGGTACTCACAGACGTAAGGACTGGCTGGTTTTCACCACCTCTAATTTTTTTAGTACTCAAAGGAGAATAACAGTTTGTAGGTAGGACCTTAAATTAGAAACACCAGCTACAGTAGCCGATGGGATAATCCTTTGCTTTCCTTTTCCTCTTCTTTCCCTCTCCCTCCATCCTTAGCTCCTCTCCTTCTAGGCAAGAAATGACAATCACCTAAAGGCCAGGCTGATTTCTGTAGACATCCTGTASTTAGGTAGGTTAACGAGGTCAAAGCACACCTCCCTGGTTGGTTAAATGATTTTTAGAATGGCCCGTGAGCCCTAGTAAAGTGCTACTGCTGTAGACATGGGACACTCTACACTTTCTAGGGAAGCTGTTGCCTTTCTGCTTGGGACAGCACAAATAGGGAGATGCTGTCCACCCTAAAGCTGGCCTCTTTTTTTTTTTTTTTTGGAAAGATTAAGGAACAACTTTTTCTAGTTCCCAGGTTGCAGCACACGACTGAGATGTGCTACAATGTACACTACACATACATTTTGGAGCAGCATAGGAGAATAAAATGACTTTATTACAAAAATCTTTAAAGAAAACATTCCCTTGGACAATTGGGAGGAATGCTGGGGACCCTCTTTTCTGGACTGCAGTGGCTGACTTTAATCCCTTCAGGACGCAGTTCTAATTTAACAAGGCATGAATTTAAATATATTAAGAGCTAAACAAAACACTGAGAGAATCRGAGAGGTGAAAAGTCACTGCCCCTCCTTGTCCCGCTGTCTTCTTTTTGTTGGCTGCTGGGCTGGGAGACACAAAATAAAACTGAGCAACATAACCTGTCTGAGTTTTATTCAAATCAGCCAATTAAAACATCAAGTTGAAATGTCAACGAACATGTTATGGCCACTCAGGAATTAAAGCAGGAAAGCATCTGTCTGTCTTCACCACAAAGAACTGAAGATTTTTAATTCCACTTCTGCAAAAACTATGACATTAGATTACAGCCATGAAAAACACCATCTGCAATGTGCCCTGACTGGCTGGCTGTCATCGGCTGTTGCTTTTTCACCAAATTAGATTGAGTTAAACACCTTTTTTTTAAAAAAAAAAAAAAATCTCAGGAAAAGTTTATCATGCAGCATTCTTTTCTCAAAGGTGTGCTCTGCATGCCTTGTGAGGTTGGCACATTGCTCTGGGCCAGAACTTTAACTTGTTCAGCTCATTTAACCTTTGCTTACTATCTGAACGCTGGTTCACTTTATCATGAAGACCAGACAGTCAGACTGAAATTTTGTCCAAATATAATTTTGAGGACTAAAGGCTAATTTATAAGGATCTCTTCTATATCACATCAGCATTGGATTTTACACAGTCATCATTCCATCACACCCATGCCTTCCAAAGTTAGATGTTTCTGGCATGAACTTGAGGTTGATAGTCCCATATGCTACAAGAGATCATTAGGCTGTTCTGGCAATCTCTTGTTAGCTAGGCGGAAGAAATTGTTCCAAAAAAAGTGTTGTCAAAGTTGATCTGTTTCTATGAAATGTGTGGTTTCAACAAGTCATCTTTCTTTTTAATGGAAATATGTTGTGTTGAAGAATTCCCGTTTGTGAGATAATCAAATACCAAGCTGAGAACTAGAGAAGTACTTAAGGTAGATAGACTATTTCTTTTTTTTATTTAAAGTGCACTAGATTCTTAAGTGTTATTTTCTAGACAAATGTAATCCACACTTGATCTATCCACTCAAAGCAGTTCAAACAGTTCCAGTAGGAGAGTATCATATAGATACGTACTTGCAAATGGAAACCAAGACTCCAGAGTCCAGACACTGGAAAAAAGAAAAACAAACAGATATGTCTCCATAATCTACATATTCAAAGTGAAAGCCTATGCATCCYGTTGCAGTAATTGGCAGGGTAGCATCTTATACAAATTATATGCAGTGTAGCTAAAGTCTCTGTAAAGTAATATTCTTGTCTCTAGGCCAGCTCAAGATCACAAATAACATTTTGGAACTGTTCCTAGTGTACTGCATTTGATATGTAGGTAAAGCTTGCCTGTGAGAAGGGCTGTTTTCATTTTTATCTTGACTTCAGTTCTTGTTACTCTACAGACATAAATGCTCAGCTGGTAGCAGTGATGCCTCTGGTCTTACTAACAAGCTTTGGGCTTGTGTCCAACAATGACATGAATGCACAGGTTAAGGGGTTTGGGTATGCACGGTCCTGGCTAACGCAGTTGTCGTTGGATGAGGCAGTAAGATAAGGCGTATGTACAGATGTTGGGAAAGCTGCCACCTAGAGGGAAAGATACCATGACAGAAGGATGTGGGGACGTAGGAGTGATATCCTCAAGATCATGGGAACTCATTGGATGTGATTTTGGTCGAGGGAAAGGGGGCTCCTGTAGTATTTCTTTTCTTTCTTTCTTTCTTTTCCTTCCCTTCTTCGTTTTTTAGCTGAAAGCTAAGCCATTCTTGGGACTAGATATTTAGACTAAAGAGATGTCAGTGCTCAGCTGGACCCTATCCTGCACTACCTATGTTTTTAAGGTAGTATAGAGTGAACTTACAATACATTTTGRGCACAAAGTGACAATGGTTACAATATGTTCCCACTCTGTCCTACTTTTACTTTGCTATAAATACTGCACTAAGTGATGGAGCAAGAGGCCTCTTCCCAGCAGTTGAAATGCGTGCTGCAAAATGCACTGTTGCTGCCTAAAACTGTGATATATATGCCTGAGTATCTTACTGCCATCAAATCAATCACTAATTACAGACATGACAGCAGTAGATGTAAAATCATTAAATGAGCACTTAAAGTCCAAATGTCCTGATTCTCCCTCTCCACCATATGTTAKGCTTATAAGCAATGTCACAACGCAAATAAGCAATGAGTAGAGTACAATTTATTAATTCGCAGGCASAGGCTATTCACATATCAGASGGATAGAAAGAGAGATCAATCAATAGTTAGCAAATAAAGCAGAGTCTACGTACCAGCAAGCAATCTGGCCTCTCAACCTTGAGGAGTTTCCTGGTCCGGCGTCCCCAGACCAGGGAGGAGGTGACTTGCCTCTGTCTCTCCTAAAGTGAGTCCCCTTCCCTTACCTATAGATATACCTGGCAGTGATGACCACAAGTCATACGACAAAGCTTTGTTTAGCCAGTGGAACTAAGATGTGCTTCAGATGAAACAAAGATGTGGCTCCAGGTTGTCAGTTCTTGGCAGATTGTCCTGTTCACAGGACAATGCCGCTGTCCAAGTCTTATTAATAAAGCAAGTTGTATCAGCCCTCAGGTATCTGCTCACATTAATAACAGTGACTGGAGGGCAGCCTGTGGAAGCAGGTGTACGTAATCAATATAGCAG